>NC_071657.1:65141065-65466980 GCF_014839835.1 Dryobates pubescens | reverse complement strand
GGTAAGGGTTGAGAGGGAGCTCCAGAGAGCATCCAGCCCAGCCTCCCCGGCCAGAGCAGGCTCAGCCACGGCAGGGCACACAGGAACACATCCAGGCGGGGCCGGAAGCTCTCCGCAGAAGGAGCCTGCACAACCTCCCTGGGCAGCCGGCCCCAGGCCTCCAGCCCCCTCACCGCAAAGAAGTTTCTCCTCATGTCCCCATGGAACCAGCTCTGCTGCAGCTGGCACCGTTGCCCCTTGTCCTGTTCCCTGCACATCCCTGAGCAGAGCCTGACTCCATCCCTGCACATCTTTATCACCAGGCCTGAGGCCACTCCTCAGGCTCATCTCCAGCTGCTGTCGCTCAGCACCCCCTGGGCCTTTCCTGCTGGGCACTTCCCAGCCTCTCTGCCCACAGCCTGCAGCCTTCAGGGGGTGGCTGTGAGCCAAAGGCAGAAGCCAGCCCTTGGCCTTGTTCAACCTCATCCCACTGACCTCTTCCCAGGGATAAAGCCTGGCTAGGTGCCTCTGGTAAAAGGAGGGGCAAGGACAACCTCCACTCCTCACTGGACATGGGAGGGACTAGAACACGGAAGAGGAGGAAAATGCCTCCTTTGCCTCAATCTTCTGTAACAGTAGCACAGGTTGTCTTCAGGACGGTTGGCCTCCAGAGCTGGCAGGTGGAGTCAGGGAGCAGTGTAGTAACACTGTCAGGCAGGAGGAAGCAGGTAGAGACCTGCTGAGCCACCTGGATCCCCGCTAGCCTATGGGATTGGATGGGCCAGACCTTGAGGCCTGTGTCCAGTTCTGGGGCCCCTCAATTCCAGAAAGATGTTGAGTTGCTGGAACATGCCCAGAGAAGGGCAACAAAGCTGGGGAGGGGTTGTTGTTGTGGTTGTTGTGGCATTCACAGAACCATGGAGATGCTCTGTTTGGAAGAAGCCTTTAAAATCATTCAGTCCAATCACTGACCCAGCACAGCAGGGACTTTGTCTTAGCTGGCAACTGTGATGTCACCACACAGCACTCATGAAATGACAACTAAAAGCAGCTTTCCCCTCTCTTATCTGGGAACAGAGTATGCAGAGGGTCTGTGTGAAGTCTGTAGCACTGCTGACATTAAATAGCTGGAAGGAGTGTTTGAAGAGTTGAGACCCGTAACTGATGAGTTCTCATAGCGTTCATACTCCTAGCATTAAATATTAGATGTACTCAGAGTAGCCTGTGCAGAGGTTTAAGTAAAAAATGAAAATTTTCTTCTTTAATTGTACAGCTTTTAAGTAAACAGAGCTGTACAAACATGTTAGTTTTGATTTTGATTTACTGTATAATAGCTTACATCATAATAAATGATGTTGTGTGATTTGTGTGTAATTTTGAATTTGTTAGGAAGCTTGAAGCCCAATCACTGAAGTTAATGGTAGTTCTGCAATCAGCTTCACCATGCCAAATCAGAGGAACCGTTACTGAATTTTAACAGCTGATCTACTGCATTGCTTATATTCAATTGTAATGCTGTTTGGTTAACAGTAATGTTTTCCCATGGAGGTATGTACTGGATAGGGTATCAGTGAAATTGCTTGAATTCCAGTTTTAGAAGGGCTCGGTATATCCAAAAGTAATTTCAAACATCTCCTAAATTAATGTATTTCCCTGCTTAGATGTAATGTTATAGTGCAGTCCTTTCTATGGATTAGTGTAACTTAATGGCACACTACAGTGACATTAATTACAAAAAGTAATGTAATGGCATGGCTGACCTTTGTGGGAGAAAGGTAGTGGTGGGAAAGTGTTTACGTTTCTCTAGGGATGGAAGAGGAATGGGAACTGCCCTGTACTTGCTTGTTCTGAGAGAGTCTCTCCTCCACTGACCAGTACAAGATGTGTTGCAAGAACCATGACAGCATCATTCTGGACTCCTCAGGATAAGCTGTGAACTAGTAGACAGATACATGTACACCTTTAGTAGGCCTTCTGAAATGGAGAGGTGTGTGGGGGTTCTGTTCTTCTCCTCCAGAGCCCCAAGTCTTTTTAAAGAATTGGGTTATCTTAGACTGGCTGTGCTGGCAGCCTTCAGGATTTCTCTTTTAATAGAGTCATAAAATGAATTGACTTGGAAGGGATCTTAAAAATCATCTAGTTTCAACTCTCCTGCCAGTGCCAGGAACACCTTCCACTAGACCAGGTTACTCAAAGGCCCATCCAACTTGGCCTTGAACATTTCCAGAGAGAGAGCAACCAGAGTTCTCTGGGTAATACATGCCAGTGTCTCACCAGCCTCACACTAATGCATTTGTTCCTAATGTGCAATCTAAATATGCCCTCTTTCAGTTTAAAACTGTTACTCTTCATTCTATCACTACAGCCTCTCAAGAAGAGTCCCTCCTTATCTTTCCTGTAGGCTATCTTTAAATACTGAAAAGCTGCAATAAGGTCTTCCTGGAGCCTTCTCTAGGCTGAACAACCCCAACTCTCTCAGCCTGTCATCACAGGATAGATGTTCCAGCTTCTTGATCATTTTTGTAGCCTCTTCTGGACCTGCTCCGACAGGTCCATTGCCTTCCATGACAGAATTGCCTCCCTCAGTCTGCTGGCCATGCTACTTGTGATACAGCACAGGATATGACTGGCCTTCTGGGCTGCCAGCACACATTGTTGGCTCGTGTTTATTTCTTGTTATGTAACACCCTCAAGTCCTTTTCCATGGGGCTACCTTCAGTCACTCATTGCCCAGCCTGTATTTATGCTTTATTTTAAAATAAATACAATCTTCTTAAAAAGCACTTTTGGAACTGAGACAATACCTTGCTAAGTTGAAACAAGTCTCACAGCTCTGGCCAGGTGCCTCCCTATGTTAACTCTGGTGCTTTGATGTTAGCTGCCTGGTCTGTGTAAACGAAAGGCAGAAAGTCAGCCTAAGGTGTAAATGCTTAGCTCTTGCAAAGTAAGGGAGTGAGATAAGAGTCCTTTGCTCATGTTTCTGTGGGTTTTGTCAAATCATCTCTGGAAAGTGCTGCAGCAAATCCATTATCTCCCAAAGACTTATCTAACTGTTCAGATAGAGTCAAAGATACTTGGTTTGACTGCTGTAAGGATTGACTTGTGTTCAAGCTCTATTCTGTATTTGGAAGAAAACCAGAGATGCACAGCAAAACGATTAAACTTGATTGTTTCTATCGCTCTTTATGTAGATGATGGCAAGAAAGTAAACTGGCCTGGTTTGTACACTGTTTCCCCAAACATCATCCAGATCAGGCATCTCATGGCAGGGACAACCAGCATAGCTTCCATGTCCATTTAATGTTGCAAACCAGTCTGGGGATCTAAAATGTTCATAGCTTTTTGGTTAAATCAGCATTTCATGAGCATCAACATATTTTAAAGGTATGTTATTTGAATATTTATTTGTTCACAGTTTCCCATGGCAAATTGCTGGCTGGTTTTCCATTCTCTCTAGAATGATTGACTTGCTCTGTGTGGTGTCTAAGCCAGCAAAGCCTGTCACCTGCAGGAGACCACTGGCCTGTGGCATCACTGGCAAGCTAGGAGAGCGTTCCTGTCTCTCCTGGGTAGCACATGACAGCAATAGATATAATGGACTAATTTAGATAATTTATTACTTGCTCAGTGTATCTAGTTTCTTTAGAGATGCTCTGACGTTCTTGCTTGACTTCCCTCCCTCTCGAATAATAAATGAAAGAGGTTTCACCTTGTTGGCAGCACTGGCTATTGGCCCATTGTCTTTCCGGACATTTTATACTTGGTAAATTAAATTACCTACTTTCCTGGCTTGCTCTCTAATGAATGCCGTTAATTAATATGTTTTTCAAAGGAGGAGGTGTTTTTAATTCACAAGAGATTCTCTTTCCTTGGGCACCTGTGAGCAGGGCATTTGCACACATGGGAGCAGGTGGGTCCCTATGCAGCTGACTCTGTTCCATGATGTCCTGTAGTCTTGTGCACGTGGCTCTGCCTCTCAGGGAAATGCTAACTTGTGTATGTGAAAGTGAGACATACTCAGAGAAGTATGGGTGGAAAGCTGCAGCTGATTCACCATCTCTTCCTCCTCTTCTGCCTCTGTCTCTAGTCCACTATGAGAAACTTCTACCCTAGCAGGGACAGCTAAGAGTTAATGTTTCTGCCCTCTTGACCTTATTGTTTCTTATAACTAACTTAAAATCCTCTTTTTGTGCATCTTAGGCTAATGCTAATACACAGTACAGTCACTCTTTGCTCTTAATTCTTTCTCAAGCCTCTAAAACAATACGCAGGTTCAGATGAAACCATTTTCAGAAGACACATCCACCTCAGTGCTCCTTATATATACCCTTTGGCTTGCAATTTGCTATATATCTCTTTTCAGGGGAAGATCTGGTCTCAGGAGCAGCCAGGTTAATGAAAAAGATTATCATCTCTCCAGGTGATGGAATAATGTAACACAGACATGCTGCTCACAGTGTAGCTGGAAGACAGGTGAAAATGCACCCTGGTTCCTGGGTACGAATTGGCAGGAGAGTGTGGATCTAATTCCCTCCCGCTATGTTTTTCTTTTTCCCTTTAAATCTCCTCACCCCAGTGGAAGTTGCAGCCCTGTGTACAGAAGGATATAGGGTTGTAAACCCAAGCTGGGGAGAAATATGAAATGTATACTATCAAATGGTTTTGATAGTTCTTCCAGATGGAGAAAAAGGCACTCAATTAGAATCATAAAATCACAGAATGGTCCAGACTGGAAGGGACCTCCAAAGGTCATCTAGTCCTCATCAAGCTTCACCTTGAATATCTCCAGGGAAGGAGCCTCTACCACCTCCCTGAGCAACCGCTTTTAGTGTTTCACCATGCTCATAGTGATGAACTTCTTCCTGATATCCAACCTAAATCTGCCCTTCTCTAGTTTGAAGCCTTTGCCCCTCATCCTGTCACCACAGGCCCTTGTAAACAGTCTCTCTCCATCCTTCCTGTAGGCCTCTTTCAGGTACTGGAAAGCTGCTCTCTGGTATCCCGGGAGCCTTCTCTTCTCCAGACTGAACACCCCCAGCCCCCTCAGCCTGTCCTCCCAGCAGAGGTATCCCAAACCCCTTATCATCTTTGTGGCCCTCCTCTGGACCTGCTCCATCAGGTCTATGTCCTTCCTGTACTGAGGGCTCTAGAGCTGGACACAGTAGCCCAAGTGAGGTCTCACCAGAGCAAAGTGGCAGAATCATCTCATAAACCTTTTCATAGAATCATAGAATCAATAAGGTTGGAAAAGACCACAAAGATCATCAAGTCCAACCTGTCACCCAACACCTCATGACCACTAAACCATGGCTCCAAGTGTCACATCCAATCCCCTCTTGAACACCTCCAGGGACAGTGACTCCACCACCTCCCTGGGCAGCACAATCCAATGGCAAATTACTCTTTATGGGAAGAACTTTCTCCTCACCTCCAGCCTAAACTTCCCCTGGCACAGCTTGAGACTGTGTCCTCTTGTTCTGGTGCTGGTTGCCTGCGAGAAGAGACAACCCCCACCTGCCTACAACCTCCCTTCAGGTAGTTGTAGACAGCAATGAGGTCTCCCCTGAGCCTCCTCTTCTCCAGGCTAAGCAACCCCAGCTCCCTCAGCCTCTCCTCACAGGGCTCTGCTTGATGCCTCTCCCCAGCCTCGTTGCCCTTCTCTGGACACATTCAAGAGTCTCGATGTCCTTCTTAAATTGAGAAGCCCAGAACTGGACACAGGACTCAAGGTGTGGCCTAACCAGTGCTGAGCACAGGGCACAATGACTTCCTTACTTCTGCTGGCCACACTATTCCTGATCCAGGACAGGATGGCACTGGCATTCTTAGAGACCTGGACACACTGCTGGCTCATGTTCAGCCTACTCTCAACCAGTACCCCCAGGTCCCTTTCTGCCTGGCTGCTCTCCAGCCACTCTGACCCAGCCTGTAGCTCTGCATGGGGTTGTTGTGGCCAAAGTGCAGCACCTGGCACTTGGACTTGTTGAATGCCATCCTGTTGGACTCTGCCCATCTGTCCAGCCTGTCAAGGTCCCTCTGCAGAGCTCTCCTACCCTCTAACAGAACAACTCCTGCCCCCAGCTTGCTGTCATCTGCAAATTTACTGATGATGGACTCAATCCCCTCATCCAGATCATCAATAAAGATATTGAGCTGCCCGCAGTAAAACCATGCTTGCTATAGGAGGGTCTGTTCCATGATCTTCCCAGGTACAGAGGGGAGGCTGACCGTTCAGTAGGTCCCAGGGTGCTCCTTTCTACCCTTTTTAAAAATGGATGTGATGTTTCCTTTCTTCCAGTCCCCAGGGACCTCACCTGACTGCCAAGACTTCTCAAATATAATGGATAGTGGCTTGGCAACTACAGCGACTAATTTCCTCGGGACTCTGGGGTGGATTTCATCAGGTGCCATGGACTTGTATATCTTCAGGTTCCTTAGATGATGATGCACCCTGTCTTCACTCACAGTGGGAGGAACCATGTCACCCTGGTCTCCAAATGGTGGTCCAACAACCTGAGAGCAATGAGGAGAGGGATTGCCTGTGAAGACTGAGGCAAAAAAGTTGCTGAGAATCTCAGCCTTCTCCTTGTCCATTGATACAAGTTCCCCACCATTGCTCATCAGGGGAGAAGCTTTCTTTAACCCTGCTTTTCTGGTTAATGTACCTGTAGAAGCTTTTCTTGTTTTTCTTTACACCCCCTGCCAAGTTCAATTCCATCTGTGCCTTGGCCTTCCTGACCTTGTCCCTACACAAATGAGCAACCTCCCTATACTCTTCCCAGTACACCTGTCCCTTCTTTCATTTCCTGTGTTGTTAGCCTCAACTTGCCCTTTAGTTTGACCAGCAGGTCACAGTTCAACCATGATGGTCTCTTGCCCTCCTTGCCCAATTTCTTACATGTGGGGATTGATATCTTTTGTGGTCTAGAGAGAGCATCCTTAAAGATCCAGCTCTGTTCTGCTCCCTTGCCCTGAGGGCCATTTCCCATGGAGTCCTATTTACTAACTCCTTGAACAGCTTGGAGTTTGCTTTCCTAAAATTTAGAGTTCTAACTATGCTGCTTCATACTCCTCAGGACAGTGAACTGCATTAGTGCATGATCACTGCAGCCCAGGCTGCCTCTGACTTTGATGTCCCTGATGATTTTGCTTGCATTTGTGACCAACAGGTCCAACAACACATCTCTTTGAGCAGGGCTGTTCACTTCTTGTCTTAAGAAATTATCATCTAGGCACTCTAGGAGCCTCACAGATTGCCTACAGCCAGCCATGCTGCTTTTCCAACACGTTGGAGTGGTTAAAATTCCCCAGCAGCAGGATGAGAGCCTGTGATCATGATGTCTCCTTGAGCTGGAGTAACAAAGCTTCATCAAGTGGCTCTGCTTGGTTGGGCAGCTTGTAGTAGACTCCTACCACAAGGCTCCCTTTGATGTCCCAATCCCTAATACCTACCCATAAGCTTTCAACCTGCTCATGCCTATTCTGTAGTGACAACTCTTTGCACTCTATCCATGGCTTTATATAGAGGGCAACACCTCCACTCCTTCTTCCTCTCCTGTTCTGTCTGAACAGCTAGTAGCCATTGATAGCTACACTCCAGGTATGAAGATGATCAAGACTGGGGCAGTGGGCACTAGGGTAGTTGCAGTGTCTATATGTCCTTGATAAAGATGGTATTGGAGTCAGAAAAGGGAAGCTTGGGATGTTAGGGAAGTTAGGCTGGGATGGTTCCTAGCCTCCTCCTCCTTCAACAGCAAGGTATAGAATGACTTGACTCAGATTCTCCCTGAACTGAACACTTTTGGTTCTTTACACCTGCTATAGTGCCTGAAGATAAATGTTTTTCTCCTTGTATCCCTTCCACTTAGTAATTTCTGCTGCTGCCTTTCATTGTGATCTGTGGTGTTCATGGGAGGAAAGAACAGTGTCCTTTGAAATGCTTAAAGCTGATGTGAGTCAGTCTCTTGAAATGTTGGATTTTATAGCCTCTGGCAGAAAAGAGATGTCAGAAAGTTTTAGCATGCAAGGAGGTAGGTTGATCCCTCCTGGGGTAAACTTAAAATAACTCTTGCACAAGATGATGAAGGAGCTTCCCCATCTGTGGGGATACTCAGTGCTGGGTACAGAAGAGACCGGTGCTCCGAATCCATCCTCCTGCTTTTGCTGTTTGGTCTAATACATACAATGATCAAAAGGAATATAAGAATTACAGTCTCGTGGCTGAATCTCCCATTCTCTTAGAATCAGCAGGACTTGAACTGTTAGTCTTTAAGGAAAAAGCTTCTTCAGTAGGTAGTGCCTTAGTTAGGGCTGGCTGCAGACCTAGTTTAAATAGAAATAATGTCCTTTTAAGTTGTACAGATGATAGTCTAGTCCCTTAAGTGTTGGAATGTGTATATGTACCCTTGAAATTCCTTGTGTCAGTTTGTCTTATTTTGTTACCACTTTGCTAAAAGGCAGTTAGAGAAGCAGGTGAAAATGGTCCTGTCCTGTTTTCTCATGTTGCAAAACTCCCTTGAACAAGAAGGCCTGGATGACATCCTTCCAAAACTCATCTTGTGTGTCTCCTTTGGTGACAGTTCTAATTCTCAGCTTTGAGACCCCTGTGTTCACGCAAAAAAAAGCTGCAGAGGTTTCTTTTGAGTTTGTATTTGCTGAGTATGTGTAGGTTCATCTTGACTTTCTAAGGACATAAAATCACAGTTCAATCTATTTTTACTTATCACTAATTAATTCTTAACAGTGCTTAAACCTTGTGAATTAAATTGATAAAAAAGATGAGCACCTCTTTCACCACTTACACATTTGTTCTTTCAAGGGCTGTGTCTTACACCAGCAACATTATTCCCAGGACTATGGCTTTTAAAGTCACTCATGACTGTCAATAAGCCTGAATAGATTACTGCACATAGAACTTATCAGCTGTGGACATTGGAGCAGATCCTGCATAATGATCAGACACCTTCAAATCAGAAGTACCACAGGCTCAGAGAAGAGTAGATGACAACATCACACTCTCCCAGCACCTCCTTATTTAAATCAGAAGTGTCACCCGGGTAAAAAAAGTCTCTGGGAAACTCTAGGGTATTGAACCTTGATTGAGCTTTGTGCTCCTGCAGCTCATCTGGCACCTGAAGCTGGAGAGATGTTTAATGCCTGCTTGGTTGTGTCCAAGGAGGTGCAGGTGATCTCCAAGAAGTTCCAGGCATACTGGTGGGGTCTGTGCTCTGGTGCCTGCTTGTTTTGGAAGTGAGAGAGCCTCTATTCTTGTGGAAGTGTCACACAAATCCCTATCTTGACATGGACTTATGAGCTTCAGCTTGAACCATCTGTTCTTGAAAGAGCTGGTATGTACAACCTTGAGCAAAGCAGATTCTATTCTATTCTATTCTATTCTATTCTATTCTATTCTATTCTATTCTATTCTATTCTATTCTATGCTATTCTATTCTATCCTATTCTATTCTATTCTATTCTATTCTATTCTATTCTATTCTATCCTATCCTATCCTATCCTATCCTATCCTATCCTATCCTATCCTATCCTATCCTATCCTATCCTATTTCTATTCTCCAGTCCTGAGTCTGAGGTGGCTGCATGAGCTGCTAGTTTGTGGGCTTTTGAGGACTCAGGCTCTATAACATGCCCCTGCTGATGCATGCTTGCAGTTCCCAGGGACAGTGGACTGCTGCCCTTGTCTTTGCAGGACACTCCACATCTCTCACTGTATTTTGCTAGGGGGATGTTTCTCTTGACTGAACTCCATTTTACCAGCAGAGGCCGTTATGCTCATACTCTTGAAGGCAGATAGCTCCCACTGAAGCCTACAGACAAGTTAAAACCTTCCCAGTCTTTCTGATACGGTTTGGACTCTTGTACCCCAGTATCCCAAACCACCTCTTACTGAGATGTTATGCTGAGGGGATTGCAATGCACATATGAATTTTATTTGAGTTAAAGAAAGAAAATAAAAGTAGTGAGTAGCCAGCTGGGGCTGGTAGAAAGAGCAAAGCTCTTAGGCACCATGAGGTCTGATTGAATCTGTAATGACTGGTGCTGCATGCTGACTAGTGGCTCCCCAGCACCTCCTCAGCTCAGCCTGGTGTACCCCTGTGCATTATTCATGTATATGGAAGAGAAATGAAATGGTCCTTTGGTATTTACTTATTTTGTGACATTAAGCACATATATCTTCTGAAGGTTGTGGACTGTGTATATATACTTTAGATATATGATGTGCTGGGCTGCAGGGAGTGTTTTCAAGAAGCCATCCAGCAACTGCCTTGCATCTTAATATACAAACATGAAAACCTGCAGCACAGCTGAGGCTGTGCTCCTCTCATTGTCAGCTTCCTTAGGGAAAGCATCAGATGCTTCAGTTCCTGAAGGTAACTTCACTGGAGTTCAAGGATGCTCTTTTTTTCTGGGTTATACCCCAACCTGAACCCCACAGGAGTGGTAACAGAGGCAAGCTTAGAAACATAGAATCATAGAATCAATAAGGTTGGAAAAGACCTCATAGATCATTAAGTCCAATCTGTCACCCAACACCTCATGACTAACCAAACCATAGCAAAGTGCCACATCCAATCCCCTCTTGAACACCTCTAGGGAAGGTGACTCCACCACCTCCCTGGGCAGCACATTCCAATGGCTAACAACTCTCTCTGGGAAGAACTTTCTCCTCACCTCCAGCCTAAACCTCCCCTGGTGCAGCTTGAGACTGTGTCCTCTTGTTCTGGTGCTGGTTGCCTGGGAGAAGAGACCAACCCCCACCTGGCTACAATCTCCCTTCAGGGAGTTGGAGACAGCAAGAAGGTCTCCCCTGAGCTTCCTCTTCTCCAGGCTAAGCAACCCCAGCTCCCTCAGCCTCTCCTCACAGGGCTGTGCTCCAGACCCCTCCCCAGCTTTGTTGCCCTTCTCTGGACACCTTCCAGCATCTCATCTTTCCTAAATTGAGGGGGCCTGAACTGGACACAGGACTCAGGGTGTGGCCTAACCAGTGCTGAGCACAGGGCAGAATGACCTCCCTGCTCCTGCTGGCCACACTGTTCCTGATGCAGGCCAGGATGCCATTAGCCTGCTTGGCCACCTGGGCACACTGCTGGCTCATGTTCAGCTGCTGACAACCAGTACCCCCAGGTCCCTTTCTGCCTGGCTACTCTCCAGCCACTCTGACCCCAGCCTGTAGCTCTGCATGGGGTTGTTGTGGCCAATGTGTAGAACCTGGCACTTGGATGTGTTCAATCTCATGCCCTTGGACTCTGCCCATCTGTCCAGCCTGGCAAGGTCCCTCTGCAGAGCTCTCCTACCCTCAACTCCTGCCCTCAGCTTGGGGTCATCTGCAAATTTACTGATGACGGACTCAATCCCCTCATCCAGAACATCAATAAAGATATTGAACAGGATGGGGCCCAGCACTGATCCCTGGGGGACACTGCTAGTGCCTGGTTGCCAGCAGGATGTGGCACCATTCACCACCACTCTTTGGGTTCAGCCTCCAGCCACTTCCTAACCCAGCTCAGAGTGCTGCTGGCCAAGCCAGGGGCTGACAGCTTGGTCAGGAGTTTGCTGGGGTGGACAGTGTCAAAGGCCTTGCTGAAGTCCAGGCAGACTACATCCAGCTTGTTCATAAAACACTTGGAGCAAGTTCCTTTACCCTCACCTCCATGGAGTATTTGTCACCTTAAGAGCATCCAAGTAGAGACTATGCATGTGGACATCAACTTTTTCTTTACATTGCCCCCAGACTGTGCAATGAGGATGACAGACTTCTCTAATCATAAGTGCAGAGCATCAAGTATTGAAAAATAACTTCTCCTGAAACAAGAGTGTCACAGAGGACTGATACAGGCTTCCCAGAGAGGTTGGAGAGTCTCCTTCTCTGGGGACTTTCAAGACCCATATGGATGCATTCCTCTGTGACCTGTGCTAGCTTCTATGGTCCTGCTCTGGCAGGGGACTTGGACTTGATGGTCTTTGGAGCTCCCTTCCAACCTCTACCATCCTATGATCCTGTGAAGAGACTGGAATGCATTTGCATTGGGAAAGAGACTACAGCAAACACCAGCTCTGGTGCATGGTGCTTGGGTACAGGACATCTGGATTTTATGGTAATAGGTGCAAAACAGGAATCATGTAGAAGATAATGAACTACAAAAGAGGTGTCTTTATGCCTTACCCAGTGTCATAGGATGGCTTAGATTGGAAGGGACCTTAGAGATCATCTACTTCAACCTCCCTGTCATAGACTGGAATGCCTCACAACTAGATTTGGCTGCTCAAGGCCTCATCTAACCTGGCCTTGAGCACCCCCAGGGTGGAGGCATCTACAACCTTCCTGGGTAACCCATTGCAGAGTCTCACCACCCTTGTATTGGAGAACTTCTTCTTAATATCCAGTTCAAATCTACTCTCCCTCAGCTTAAAACCACTCCCTCTTGTCCTGTGATAGACACCTCTCCAGCCTCCCTGCACGTTCCCTGGAGTCTTCTCTGGGCTGATCAACCCCAGCTCCCTCAGCCTCAGCAGAGATGCTCCACCCTTTGTGGCCCTACTCCAGGCTTGCTCCAACTGCTCTGTGCCCTATTTTGTGATGGGGTGCTATAAAATATTCCTGTAGGGAATGAGTGGCAGAGATATTAATAAAATTTTTAAATAATTACAAACTATGCCACAGACATTATTCACAGTCAGTATTGACCAGCATTCAGCTGGAAGAACACTCTCTACAGCATGTGTATATATATACACCTGGGGTTGCTTAGCCTGGAGAAGGCTCAAAGGAGACCTTCTTGCTGTCTACAACTCCCTGAAAGGAGGTTGTAGCCAGGTGGGGGTCGGTCTCTTCTCCCAGGCAACCGCACCAGAACAAGAGGACAGAGTCTCAAGCTGTGCCAGGGGAGGTTTAGGATGGATGTTAGGAAGAAATTCTTCATAGACAGAGTGATTGCCCATTGGAATGGGCTGCCCGGGGAGGTGGTGGAGTCACCATCACTGGAGGTGTTTAGGAGGTGACTTGATGGGGTGCTTGGTGCCATGGTTTAGTTGATTAGATGGTGTTGGGTGATGGGTTGGATGCAATGATCTTGAAGGTCTTTTCCAGCCTGTCTATTCTATTCTATTCTATTCTGGCACTCTGAACAATTCAAATGGATTAGAGAATTTAGAAATCTAGAAACGAAACTTAATTGGAATAAGACCTGGGGCGCGGGGGGAGATTGGGGGGGGGGGGGGGAAGTTGCTGGGGGGGAATGGGTGGTGGTGTCGGGTCCGGCATAGAACAGAACGGTTTGGCACAAAGCTCAATAGAAACCTTATAACGAAGCACTTGGCTTACTCACGGGCGGAGGCTTGCGGAACCCTTCCCTGCCGCCGCGTTGACAGAGCAGCGACTGCGGCACGGGTGTGCCGTTGCAAGGAAATCCGAAACGGCGCCGACCGCGTGGCTGCCGGTGCCCCGCGGCTCAGGCTCTTCCGGGAGCTCTTCCGGCAGCCCTCCGGGGAACTTGGGAGGCGCGGCCCGGGGAGCGCCGTGCGTGAGCAGGGCTTTGCGCTCCGGGCCGTGTCGCCGGGGTTGGCAGGGCAGGGCCGGGCCAAGCGGCTTCTCTGCGAGGGAAGACGGCTGGCGGGGCTCGGCCGGCGCCGCTGCGGGTCCGGACGGGTGGTGCACACAGGGCCGCCTCGGTGCCCTCGCTCGGCGGAGGGTAAGGAAACGGCCGGCTCCGTGCGCGGGACCGGCTGGCGGTGCGGTGCTGCCCGTAGCCAGGCAACGGTGGCGGTCCGCCACAAAGGCTTGGAATCATAGAGTCATAGAATCATAGAATCAGTCAGGGTTGGAAGGGACCACAAGGATCATCTAGTTCCAAACCCCTGCCACAGGCAGGGACACCCCACACTACATCAGGCTGGCCAGAGCCTCATCCAGCCTGGGCTTAAACACCTCCAGGGACGGGGCCCCAACCACCTCCCTGGACAACCCATTCCAGGGCTTCACCACTCTCATGGGGAAGAACTTCCTCCTCACCTCCAGTCTCAAATCTCCCCACCTCCAGCTTCATTCCCCCTAGTTCTAGAGCCTGAGAAGTCCCTCCCCAGCCTTCTTGTAGCCCCCTTCAGATACTGGAAGGCCACAATGAGGTCACCTGGGAGCCTTCTCCAGACTGAACAGCCCCAACTCCTTCAGTCTGTCCTCACAGGAGAGGTGCTCCAGCCCTCTGATCATCCTTGTGCCCCTTCTCTGGACACCTTCCAGCACCTCCAGATCCCTCTTGTAATAGGGGCTCCAGAACTGGAGGCAGTACTCCAGGTGGGGTCTCAGCAGAGCTGAGTAGAGGGGGAGAATCCCCTCCCTTGCCCTGCTGGCCACACTTCTCTTGCTGCAGCCCAGGATCTGATTGGCTTTCCAGGCTGCAAGTGCACACTGAGAGCTCCTGTTGAGCTTCTCCTCCACCAGCACCCCCAAGTCTCTCTCCTCAGGGCTGCTTTCCAGCCAGTCACTGCCCAGCCTGGATTTGTGCCTGGCATTGCCTCGACCCAGCTGCAGGACCCTGCACTTGGTCTTGTTGAACCTCATGAGGTCGGCTTGTGCCCACCACTCCAGCCTGTCGAGGTCCCTCTGGATGGATCCCTTCCCTCCAGCCTGTCTGCTGCACCACACAGCTTGGTGTCATCAGCAAACTTGCTGAGGGTGCACTCAATGCCACTGTCCATGGCACTGACATGGGGGCTTGGGGTCCCCGGTCTGAGTTGCGGGTGAAGCAGACCCTGTGGCAATGCAGGGCGTGAGGCAAACATGGGCATGGGGCACTTGTTTACCAAAGCAACCCCTGTTTAACATTTCCCCAATGAATACTAGTCCAGTGAACATCCTTTGCAAACACAGCACATTTACAGGATGGCCAAGGGATCAGGCCCAGCCAGCATGGTTTCAGGAAGGGCAGGTCCTGCCTGACCAACCTGATCTCCTTCTATGATCAGGTGACTGCCTGGTGGATGTGGGGCAGGCTGTGGATGTAGTCTGCCTGGAGTTCAGCAAGGCCTTTGACACCATCCCCCACAGCAAACTCCTGGCCAAGCTGTCAGCCCCTGGCTTGGCCAGCAGCACTCTGAGCTGGATTAGGAAGTGGCTGGAGGCTGAGCCCAGAGAGTGGTGGTGAATGGTGCCACAGCCAGCTGGCAACCAGTCACCAGTGCTGTCCCCCAGGGATCAGTGCTGGACCCCATCCTGTTCAATATCTTTATTGATCTGCATGAGGGGATTGAGTCCGTCACCAGTAAATTTTCAGACAACACCAAGCTGGGGGCAGAAATTGATCTGTTAGAGGGTAGGAGAGCTCTGCAGAGGGACCTCAACAGACTGGACAGATAGGCAGAATGCAAGGGCATGAGATTTAACACATCCAAGTGCCGGGTTCTGCACATTGGCCACAGCAACCCCATGCAGTGCTACAGGCTGGGGTCGGAGTGACTGGAGAGCCTCATCCAGCCTGGTCTTAAACACCTCCAGGGACGGGGCCCCAACCACTGTCTAAACTTTGTTTACCACAGAGGTGGAAAACACGCCCAGGCAGGTTGTTTATCATGTCCTGGCAATATTTGGGACATAATTTTGGACATAAGCATCATTCACCACATGGGGACACCAGAACTGGACACAGTATTTGACATGGGGTCTCACAGTAGCAGTGTGAAGTGGAAGAATTACCTCTCTTGACCTGCTGGCTACATTCCTCTGGATGTAGCCAGGGATATGACTTGCCTTTTAATTGTTCTTGTTAATAGTAATCTCATTACCTAATAATGGAACAAGTCTAGGTTAAGCACTGTAGAAGTTTTAACATCTCCAGGGGTAAAAAAGGGTTACAAGCAAGTTAGGATCTTGAAGAGACAAATTCTGACCTCTTTTACTCCTCCAAATCTGTTATAATCAGGAAGTCACCCTGGGCTCCGGGCACTCTGGTGGGTGCTGGCCTGAGTCTTTTTGGGAGGGAGCATTTTCAGGAATCTCTTGCTGAATGAAAGGTAAGAATGTAAAGCCATATAAATACTGTTGACAGTTTTAACTAATGGTTCTCACCAATAGCTTGGTTGCCTTCCCAGTACTTCTTTATGCACCAATAAGCCTCATTGTTCTTCTCCCAGCTGTTATTCACCAGTAGAACAAAAGCAAGCTGGAAGGTTCTCATTTAATTAGAACAAGAGATGAAGGAAGGGTATGGAGCAAAGTTTGAATGAGACATAGCCAGTATCTCTTCTTTCCCCTTATTTTTGACCACTTGGTTGCTAGAAGTGGTTTGTTTCTGGCTTAGATTTGAGGTCCTGCTCTGCTGCACCAGAAGCAAAAAGAAAAGAAAAAAAGCCAAGGCTAGAAGCAGCTCAGAAAGATCTCACTGGGGCAACTACTGTGGTGTCCCACTGGTGTTTTTAAGTGTCTCAGATCTTTCTTCCTGACATATAAGTCATTAACTGCAAATGGAGCATGGCCTCAGCCCTTGCTGGGACTGCCTCAGCCTGAGGCTTATGCCAGAGGTGCCCTGAGCATCCTAAAACTGAATCTTCCAGTACAGGAGGGGAAAAAAACCCCAACATATTTTCAACAGCTCTGCTGTCAAAGGCAGGTAAATTACTCTGGGAATGGGGCTAAGAAGATATTAAGCAAGGTATTTCAGGGCTAGAAGGGACCAGTCTTCTGGTCCCTGGATGACTTGTCCTGAGTATTCTTAGTGCTACCTTTTGGCCTTACACATAGATGTGTCAGCATTTTGCTGCATAGAGCTGGAGCTGTTGGGAGCAGCAGCACTCAAGGAATCTTTGTGATCAAGTGTTGACCTTGTGAAACCATAACAAAGGCAGGAGCTTTGCTTTTCTGAGAGATCCTATGGTTTTTATGTTTCTGAAGGTGTGTTTCTGTGGCTGTGTTGTTTTGTGGGACACTTTTGGTGTAAAGGGGCTGGGTTTCCTGCAGCTTGCAATATCTGCTGTGGGGAGGTGGCTGTGGGGAGGTGACTGTTGTAGAGAAGGGAAAGGTAGCACTTATGAATGTAGTGCAGTGCAAAGAAGTGTCTAGGAAAATGTGCTGCATCATCAAATATCTCTGCAGGATCCCTGAGCTCCTCAGGGCTGGCAGCAGCCACATACCTTCAGAGCAGCATGCCCTTGGTGCCTGCTGAGCCAACCATCCTGCACTCTCTCTCAGAAGCGCTGTGCAGAGATGCATTATGTACGTCGTTGCTGCTGCTTTCCAGAAAATAAAGACCTGAAAGTAAATAGGGGATGTCAGGCACAGTGCAGGTTCTGCCATGATGTCTCAGAAGCTTAACAAGTGAGAGCTATACTGTGAGGAAGGGCAATGATTTATCTTTTCTCTATGATTTTAAGACCTTGGAAGAGTCATTCTTATGTTTCATTCCAAACCTGTGCTTTAACCTGCTTGGAAACCATTCCTGAATAATTTACTTTATGATGTTTAATTCAGCAACAGGGACCAGGAAAAATACAGTGCTTTTTAAAAATTATTATTCTTATGAATTGGTGGAGACTGGTGCCAACACCTGCTAAGAAGAGTGGGACAGACTCCCCCCAGGCTTGGATCCTCTGATCCTGATTCTCCCCATGCACTCTTGCCTGGGACAATGCCTCTGCTATCCTACTCGGGGTGCATATTTTGCTATCAAAACATCTGTTCCTCATGTACCTGCTAACCCAGCCCAATGCTGCCCCTCCCTCCCAGACTGGCTCCTGCAAACACCCAGATTTATCTAGGCTGAGATTTAAACCATGGGCATTAAAGACTTAGAATGACTTACTGCTCTTATTTACCAATATATGTGGCATTGTTAACTTGAGCAGCATACCATCAAGCAAATCACAAATTACCATTCAAGGGAGCAGTGGCCTGAGTTATCCCAAAGGCAGGATGGGTGGTAACAGGAGGCTCTGCATCATCATCCTACCGCCCTGGCATAAATTCATCTCTCTCTTGTTCCATAAGTGTGATTTAGTGCCAGGCTGTCTGCCCTGCTTGGTATGTACACTTGGGCTACACCAGGGAAATTCAGCATGGTTTTCTTTATCACAGCTTTTAATTAAAAACCATTTTCTAAGACAAAACCTGTCACAGCACCTTTAAGAAGAAGAATTTGTTTTCTTTTATCTTTAACTTCTTAGACTTTAAAACATCTGCTAGTCACTGAAGCTGGGATCAACCTGGTCTCAAGATGTGTGTCCTTTCCTTCCTGCCATGAGCTCCTGCTAGAGCCTCCAACCCAAGCTGAACAGTTAGGCATGTACATTTACACCATTGTGGGGCTTACACCATGGCTGCGCTGGTGGCTCAGGTGGGAAACACAGAGTCCCTTCCGGTGGTCACAGGAATTGCACCTCTGTCACATGTACTAGATGTTAGATGAGCTTCATGTTGACATTCCTGGACACAAGCAAGGTGCTGGGCATGCTTCATGCTGTGGTGCCCTTCCAACCATGAAATTGCAACATTTTTCCTATCCTCACCTATCCTAGTCATCATATAGTATACTTTTGTGTGTGCTTGCTTATTAATCTAAGTTTTACTTCTCTATGGTTGGCCAAGATGGGCTATTTTAAGAGCACCTCATGCAAAGTGTGTTCAGTATCTTCTGATTGTCATATTTATTTATTAAGCATCGATCCATTGGTCTTTCATTTGGTTGGAAATCCAGCACAGTTACTGGAGGATGGAGGATCTGGATACAGGAGTGCATTGCTGATGCTCTGAAGGTTTAGTTGATTAGATGGTGTTGGATGATAGGTTGGACTTGATGATCTCGAAGGTCTTTTCCAACCTGGTTAATTCTATTCTATTCTATCTCCAGACAGAAATTCTGGAGGTGTTTGTTTTTTTCTGGTCACTGACCAGGGGTGGGTTAAAAAAAAAATCCAAGTAAAGTTGAGACCTTGGTTATCAGTAAGATGATCCTGACACCATTAATAATGAAGAGGAAATGTAGACCAGTGTGATATGGTTGCTTGGTGGGTCTCCTTTTTCACCTGCCCATCTGTCTCATAACCATATGACTGTACAGCACTAAGTAATTTTTCATGATGTTTCTGAAGTTGCTACAGGGGAGAAAGGCCCCTGTTTTCTCCCATCCTGAGCTGGCATGTGAAGGACAAGAAGTGACTTGACCATGTGCCCTCATCTGACTGATTTTTCCAGCGAGCTGCAACCTTGATTGGCACATCCTGCTACCATAGACCCAGATTGTCAGCTGACCCTGTGTGGAGCCTGAGGTGACTCAGATAAAAAGGAGCAAGTTCTCAGCACAGATCAATGAATAAATAATAATAACGAAGAGGAGAAAACCCAAAGACCTGGAGATACGAGAGAGAGAGAGGAAGGTCCTTCAGTGAGGTAAACAGGAAGAGTCAGAAGGAGGTGAGCTCTCAGCACCTGTGGGTTGGGAAGGATGAGAAACGCCAGAACACGTCTATGCTGAGTTGGTGGGGAGGAAAGACATTGCAAGACAAGGGCAACTTAGCTCTTTGGCACAGAGAGAGGAGGTCTTCAGCAACTGATAAAGGAGCCAGAGAGTGTTGTTAAAAGTGTAGGGGTGAAAAACAATGACATGAAAGAAAAGACTGAAAAGAACAAAGTAGAAGAGGAGGAGGAGGAGGAAGAAGAAGAAGAGGTAGCAGAAGAGGTAGGCGAGGATGCAGTTGGGGAAGATGGGGAAGAAGAAAGTCAGGAGAAAAGCAAAAAGAAATCCAAGTCTGAGAACTCAGAGATTGATGGGGAGGTGAGGAAAAAGAAAAAGAAGAAAACAAAGCAAAGAGATTACAGCAGCGAGGACGAGGATGACTATGAACACAGGAAGAAAAAGAAGAAGAAGAAAGGGAAAAAAAGCAAAGATAAGAAAAAGAAAGGTGACAAGTCCAAGAAAGGAAAGACAGATGATAACTTTTTGGAGATGTATGAGCAGGAGCTCCGGGACTATCACTCGGATGCCTCTAATGCGACAGAAGATGAGTACAACAAAAAAAAAGGTCAGCCCCATCGTTTCTCATCTCTGCTCATGCCCTGTGCAGACACTTGCACTGTGGCCCTGGTGATTCCTATCTTCAGATCCTCCGTGGGGGTGCAGGGTCTGTCTGTCTGGGGACTATTTCTAACTAAATAAGTATTTTTACTGTGTGAGGTGGCACTGACAGGTTGTGCCTGTATTAGCTTTTCAGTTTTTGAAGTCACGTTGCCCAGTCCTTTGTACTGCTGTAATTTCATTGTTCTAATTAATATTTTCATTGTGGTGCCATTCAGGAGCTGCAGTCATCAGGTGATGACAGGCTGGAGAGGGCCCAGAGAAGGACCATAATGACAATCCAAAAACTGATAAACTGGCATATGAGGAAAGACTGAGAGAGCTGAGTTTGTTCAGTCTTGAAAGACAAATTAGAAACAAAAAGTCTGAGTGGGGATTTTATCATGATGATGAGGTGATTAGTGGCTACTATGAAGATAAAGACTCCCTTTTTACGAGGGAGATCCTTGTGATCTTTTCCAGCCTGGTCTTCTGTGATGACTCTTTTTGTGTAATCAAGATACATAGCAAAGATGCAGTCTTGCTCAAGTGTATGTAGCAGGAATGTGCAATCAAATGAGCATGCAGTAGATTGATTTAGAAGCAGGTGGTCCAGCACACTGTCTCTGACTGTTGTAAGTAATCAAATAGGCTGGAGAAATATTGCTGCTCATCTCTAAACCTTAATACTCTGTCAGTACAGTAAATGGCCCACTCATTTTATGTGCTCAGGGTACTTTGGGTCAGTGCATGATGAGCTGTGCAGTGACTTAAAGTTTAGATGATGTACTTTGTTTCTGTAGAAGAGCATGGGCTGGAGAGAGATTGCAGCCCTTGTCCTGACAACATCCAGACAGCTTGTGGAAAAATGCTACACTCAGCATTTTGGCTACTGGGTAGCAGCTTGTAATTCCCTCCTCCCCAGCAAACCTGCAGTGCTGCAGCAGAGGTGAGGGAACTACAAGGCAAATAGCAAAGACCCATGGTGTAGCTCCATGATCAACAGAAAAAGTCCTTGATAGGTAGGAGGATGCTCCCAAGCACATGGAAGTTATCTCCTTATCAGAGAGGTGGGCAGCAAAGAGGCAATGGGCTGCTGGCGAGTGACACGAGCTGCCAGTTACCTGTGCAATTGGATTGTGGCATGACACTTAACCTATCAGCACTATGGTTTCCCCATCATTAATTACAGTAATAACATATCTCATACGTGGCAGTTTGGAGAACTGAGTGTGCATGAGGAATCTTGTGAAGTATTTCATGCTGGCAGTGTGGTTATAGGTTAACTATAACTGATAACTTCTGTAATACCAATTTATGGCTCTACTGTGAAAAGAAATATGTCTCAGAGGTAGAAGCAAAAGGCCTTCCCATATACACTGTAGACAGTGCATAACCTACTAATTTGTGGTGGCTCTTTTGGGGGGGTGAGGATGTGTCCCCTCATGTCACATCCATTTTATAGTAATGGAATGTGCTGCCCAGGGAGGTGGTGGAGTCACCATCACTGGAGGTGTTTAGGAGGAGACTGGATGAGGCACTTGGTGCCATGCTTTAGTTGATCAGATGGTGTTGGCTGAGAGGCTGGTCTTGATGATCTCAAAGGTCTTTTCCAACCTGGTTAATTCTATATTCTGTGTTCTGAATAATAACTGTTGTACTTCTCAAAGAAAGAAGTTCCATCAGATGTTTGTAGTAATTTCTCTGTGGTCTTCTGCTTTGTTTCTCAACATTTTCTGCTAGGAAGGTAACAGCTTGTGGTTGAAATACTGGGGAATGAATTAAGCAGGTACTTTATAGTTACAGTCCCTATCAGATATTTAAAAACCTTCTTCCCAAACCTGCAACACTTGCTATCATGACAGGCCCAGAACCTCCAAGAAACTTGCCATGTGTCCAAAAGTCCCAGGGGTCCCAAGGGTGAGCCACAGGCTGCTCCCTTGGACCATGGACTCTCCTCCTTGAGCTGTCTGTCAATATTTTGCACCCTAAATTTCCAGGTATGGAAGTGAGGGTAAACCTATCCAAAGGAAGCAATGGAGGGCAAGGGACAGGAGAATAATTTTGGGTAGAGCATACACAAGCAATGAGCCACTGACGTTTTCCACCAGCAAAAACTAGCTACTGGGCCATTTTGCACGAAACAGCAAAAGCTCAGGAGCAAATTCTGTCTGCCCTATTCTCTTGCTTGAGGTTCAGCTACTACTCTCTGCAACTCTCTACAGCAGCTATTACTCTCTACAACTCCCTGAAGGGAGGTTGTAGACAGGCAGAGGTTGGTCTCTTCTCCCAGGCAGCCAGCACCAGAACAAAGATGACACAGTCTCAGGCTGCACCAGGGGAGGTTTAGGTTGGATGTTAGGAAGAAGTTCTACACAGAGAGAGTGATTGCCCATTGGAATGGGCTGCCTGGGGAGGTGGTGGAGTCACCATCACTGGAGGTGTTCAGGAGGAGACTTGATGGCATGCTTGGTGCCATGGGTTAGTTGTTTAGGTGGGTTGGATTGGTTGATAGGTTGGACATGATGATCTTGAAGGTCTCTTCCAACCTGGTTTATTCTATGTATTCTATGTATTCTATTCCCTCTGCCACACACTGTGGTGCTGCTCTTCCTGTATTGACTCAAAACTGGAGATTTTTGGTGTGATTTAGAGCTGCTTGTCTTCCACAGGACCATTGAGTGGATTGGTTGTTGGTCAGGCTTTTCAGAAACAAGTAACCTCTCCAAAAAAATCCTCTCAGAAGCTTTGGGGGTGTTCTCTGCCTCTGGGACTGGTGAATATTCTGTAGAAATACATTTCAGACCACAATCTGTGATTCCTTTTGCTGTAGAAAGAAGAGAGAGATGCTGTAAATGTTTTATAAGCTGGGAGTCAATGGTGCCTGTGTCATCTGATGTTGTCTTTGTCATACTGTATTAGCAAACAGAAGGAGGGATCCCCTCATCACATCCAATCGATGACTGAAGGACAAGGTAAATCCAGCTCCTGGGGACAGGAAAACAAAAGATATCAAGTGACTGGGTGATAGTGTTTCTGAGAAAATTATAACAGAGGGAGCAGGCATTTTTAACTAAATTGCAGCTGTTGTCTGTTCCTGTGATCCTGGTGTTAATGAGATTATTTATTTATTAATAAGTATCTGAAAAGTCCTTTCTACAGTACGGAGGGCTCTGGGGAGAGCTCATTTCAACACTTGCAGGGGACTCCCAAGAGAGACTGACAGATTTCTTACCAAGACTCTCAGTGACATGATAGGGGACAATGGTTTTAAAGAAGGACAGTAGGTTTAGGTTGCACATAAGGAAGAAATTTTTCATGATGAGAGTGGTGAGGCAGTGGAGCTGGTTGCCCAGGGAGGTTGTGAATGTCCCATCACTGGAAGTGCTCAAGGCCAGGCTGGATGAGGCTTTGAGCAGCCTGGCCTGCTGGGGGATGTCTGTGACCACAGTAAGGGTGTTGGAACTTCCAGCCCAAACCTTTCTGTGGTTCTGTGATTCTTGACTTGTCCAAACAGTGCACACTGTTTAGTGTAGACTTAATCAGTAGGTTAAAAGTTCAATAGGTATCCAGATACAGTTCATATAGCACCCTAGCTGCCTTCTCTGTAATAGGGAAGAGTGAGACCTGCTTGGTTATTTATCCTCCTTCTTAGGTTTGGGGTCAGAGAGCTATGAATGAGGGGATCAAGTGTTGCTGTGCTTTCTGAGTCACTTCTGCCAAAGCCATGGATATCTATGGGTTGGCAGGAAGAAAGAAAATGTTTCCTTCTTCAGACTTACTTTTATGGCATTAACTGTGTCTTCTCTCAGGCTGAGCTTGCAGCTTCTCTCTTGGTGACTCCAGCCTTGAGAGATCCATCCATGGGCTGTGGTAGATAGTGGAAAGCTCCCTCCTGTACAGTGTCATAGCAGAGTGCTGCTGACTCAGGATATTCTGGGGCTTTGCTCAGCGAGAGAGGAAAACATTTCAGAGGGAAACAATCTTTTTTGGGGTACTATTGGTGATAAAATTATCTTTTCTTTGCTTTCCTTTTTCCCCTGTCACTTTCTCCTCTCTTTTTTTTTTCTTTTCTTATTTTTTCCTCCTGACAGGTTTCATATCTGAGTATTGAGATGTTGATTTACTTCTCTTTAAAGGAAAGATACCTTTCAGTGGGTTTTCCTTGTCAGGGTAGGGATGCTGAGCACTTTGTGTGAAACACTGCTGGTGTGAAAGGGTGAGGCTGGACTTCAGTGTTCATGGCAGTGCTAATAACTATAAAATTGAGAAAGCTCCTCAAGAAAAGCATGCTTTTGTTCAGACTGAGTCTCCCTTCTGGAGATAATCAAAACCTGCCTGGATGCATTCCTTTGGCCACAACAACCCCATGCAGAGCTACAGTCTGGGGTCAGAGTGGCTGGAGAGCAGCCAGGCAGAAAGGGACCTGGGGGCACTGGTTGAGAGTAGGGTGGACATGAGCCAGCAGTGTGCCCAGGTGGCCAAGAAGGCCAATGGCATCCTGGCCTGCATCAGGAACAGTGTGGCCAGCAGGAGCAGGGAGGTCATTCTGCCCCTGTACACTGCACTGGTTAGGCCACACCTTGAGTCCTGTGTCCAGTTCTGCGCTCCTCAGTTTAGGAAGGATGTTGAGTTGCTGGAAGGTGTCCAGAGAAGGGCAACAAAGCTGGGGAGGGGTCTGGAGCACAGCCCTGTGAGGAGAGGCTGAGGGAGCTGAGATTGCTTAGCCTGGAGGAGGCTCAGAGGAGACCTTCTGGCTCTCTACAACTCCCTGAAGGGAGGTTGTAGGCAGGAGGGGGTTGGTCTCTTCTCCCAGGCAACCAGCACCAGAACAAGAGGACACAGTCTCATGCTGCACCAGGGGAGGTTTAGGCTGGATGTGAGGAGAAAGTTCTTCCCAGCAAGAGAGATTGGCTATTGGAATGTGCTGCCCGGGGAGATGGTCACCATCACTGGAGGTGTCTAAGAAGAGACTGGCTGAGGCACTTGGTGCCATGGTTTAGTTGATTAGAAGGTGTTGGGTGAGAGGCTGGTCTTGATGATCTCAAAGGTCTTTTCCAACATAGTTAATTCTGTATTCTGTATCATCAGCTGCAAAGTCACCTCATGTGTGCCCTGCACCCACTGATCTTCCTGAAGTGGGGCTCAGATTAATGTTCCAGATCAGAAGGTAAAAGGACCTCTCTTTGCAAGAAAGAGTTATTTATTTCTTTATTTCCTTTTCCTTAACACTAAAGTGAGCTTTGTTTTTAGGCATATAATGTTCAGAAAAGAGTTCTACACCAGCAACCTGCTGTAGTGAACATACTTTGGCACCAAGGTTGGACTAGAGGATCCCGAGAGCTGCCTTCCAACTCCTGCTATTCCGTGTTTCTATGATATAAACCTATCAGAGCAAGCCCTTGATGGTATGTAAAGGTTTAGGCCCTTGCAGAAATCTCCTTTCATTTAAGGGTGTGGGCTCAGCAAGTGCAGGCACAAGGCTGGTAGGAGTGAATGCTTGTGCACCCATCACCTCTCCCCTGGCAGGACCCATCAGCCCTAAGCAGAAGCCATTCTTGTTAGACACACATGATGCATTTGGGATGGCTGGGCTCAGCTGGCAGCACCCAAAACAGCATCGAGGAGCAGCTGTAGATGCCAGGCTGCCAAACACATGGCACAGCTGATGTGCCAGCTGATGCCTGTGAAACCCACGCACTCGATGGCTGCAGTTTTCCAGCACTGCTGCTCTTCTCACACCCAAAGTACTCAAATCTGAGCGTAATGGCAAGCTTGGTTTTATAACCCTGATTGTCTGTGGCTACTTTTTTTTTTTTTGTCTAAAATGTTTGGCTTTTGAACTTTACAAGAAAATACCTGAGAGTTTCTCAAGAGAAACTGAACAAGATTTTCCTGAGAAGCAGATGCTCAATGCGAGTTAATGTATTCAGTTCTTGGTGTGTTCCTACCAACCCATGTGTCCAATCAGCCTGGATGTAATGATCTGTAACAGCTCAGGTGTAAGGCAAGGTGACCTCTGAGGAAGGTGACCTCTAGAGGATGTAGGATTGGAATAATGCAATAAAATATGTAAGTCAGTTTCTTTCTTTCTTTCTTTCTTTCTTTCTTTCTCTCTTTCTTTCTCTCTTTATTTTTCTTTCTCTCTTTCTCTCTTTCTTTCTTTCTTTCTTTCTTTCTTTCTTTCTTTCTTTCTTTCTTTCTTTCTCTTTCTTTCTTTCTTTCTTTCTTTCTTTCTTTCTCTCTTTCTTTCTCTCTTTCTTTCTCTCTTTATCTCTTTCTTTCTTTCTTCCTTTCTCTCTTTCTGCATCAGTATTTTAAGGATCATGAGTTTCATCCCCACTTATACTTTGAAAAATATTATCTTCCAGGCTCTCTGTGAAGCTGTTTACCATCACCTTCCTGGCTATTTGGACAAATATCTGAATACTGTTCCATTAAAATCACAGAATTTTCTCCATCCGGATGGAAAGTATAGGCAAAAAATACCAGGCACTAAGCACAGACAGATTGAGTTAACCCTCAGGTGTGGTTTTTGTCCATCTGAGGCCCAGAAAAACAGAGCCTGGAGGGAGCATCTGACTACTGCTGACAAGCTGTGGTTTACTGGAGGTTGCTGTGTCTGCTGTTAAGCATACAGCTGGTATGTAACTTCCAGATTCTCAACATACTGTTTTTTCTGGTTAAGGCCTCCTTTTGGCTGAGTATTGGTAGTCCAACAAATACCTGTTTATTCTCACTATTTTGTGAGCACAGATACTTTCCCAAGCATTGTCAGGAAAGTTTTTCTTCTGCCTTTTTAGTTTATTTGCTTGCTAGCTGCTGCTGTCTAACATGAGGTCACAAATACCTGAATGGCAGCCCTTAAAAATTCTGGCTTTTGTTGATGAATTTATATGACTTGCAAAATCCACTGGGCACAGAGAGTCATAGAATGCATTGGCTTTGAAAGGACCTTTACAGGTCATCTAGCCCAATGGCCCTGCCAATACATCCCCTGATAGATCAGGTTGCTTAGAGTCCCAACAATTCTGACTTTGAATTAAGGGATTGGACTTCCACCGATTCCAGTGTTCCACTGCCCTTATAGTAAAGAACTTCTTCTAATCCACAATCTAAATCTACCCTGTTCTAGCCTAGAAACATTTCCCTTCATCCTAGTGCTACATGCCCTTGCAAACAGTTCCTACCCAGATTTCTCCTAGGCCCTCCTCAGGTACTGGAAGGCCTCTATGAGGTCTCTTCGGAGCCTTCTCTTCTCCAGGCTGACCAACCCCCAGTCTCTCAGCCTGTCTTCGTAGGAGAGGTGCACTTTTGAGGCCCTACTGTGGACACGATGCATCAACTCCATGACACAAAGTAGTTGTTCATTGCTGGTGTTAGGAAACTCTTGGTATTTTTGGCACTTCACCCATGATGTTCAGATCATGTTCAGAGATGATGGTCTCTTCTCCCAGACAACCAGCACCACAACAAGAGGACACAGTCTCAAGCTGTACCAGGGGAAGTTTGGGCTGGAGGTGAGGAGAAAGTTCTTCCCAGAAAGAGTAATTGGCCATTGGAATGTGCTGCCCAGGGAGGTGGTGGAGTTGCCATCCCTGGAGGTGTTAAAAAAAGCATTGGATGTGGCACTTGGTGCCATGGTTTAGTAGTTATGAGGTGTTGGGTGACAGGTTGGACTTGATGATCTCTGAGGTCTTTTCCAACCTTATTGATTCTGTGATTCTATGATCCACTGGATTTGTCCACATCTGTTTGGTGCCCTCCATTTTTTATAGATGTCTGTATCATAGTATTATTTTTGTCAGACTTGCTGTGTGAGCTGTAAGTGTTAATCAGAAGATTAACAAAGAAGATAGAGGTAGGAGATGGGAAGGTCATAGTTTGCTTCCATTCATATTGGTTTGCATTGGTGTTTTGGTTTTGTAAAATATTTTCTAAGGTGTTAGTTCAATAGTAGAAGCTGTCTTTAATAATAAGTCATAGAATTATGATTAGTTTATAATAACATCTAACAATATGCATGTGAATATAGGTAGCACACATAACTTCTATTTGTAGCAAGATTCTGAGAGGTGTTGATCCCTGGTTTTGCTGCCTATCAGCTAGAAATGCAGCTGGAAATTTTGTCTCAGGAGTGAAGGGTGCTGGTTCATCATCTGAGAGCTGAGAGTGGGGCAGTGTCACCCTCTGATGGTGTGTCAAACATCTTTTTAGTGCATAGAATCAACAAGTTTGGGAAAGACCTCAAAGATCATCAAGTCCAACCTTGGCCTTCTTGGCTATCTGGGCACACTGCTGGCTCATGTTCAGCTGCTGTCAACCAGTACCCCCAGGTCCCTTTCTGCCTGGCTGCTCTCCAGCCACTCTGACCTCAGCCTGTATCATTGAATGGGGTTCTTGTGGCCAAAGTGCAGCACCAGGCACTTGGTCTTGTTGAATGCCATCCTGTTGGACTCTGCCCATCTGTCCCACCGGTCAAGATCCCTCTGCAGAGCTCTCCTACCCTCTAACAGATCAACTCCTGCCTCCAGCTTGCTGTCATCCTCAAATTTACTGATGACTGACTCAACCCCCCTCATCTAGATCATCAATGAAGATATTAAATAGGATGGGGCCCAGCACTGATCCCTGGGTCAGTTTTGTTCCTTGCATGTAGGTGAAATTGCCTTTCTTCCTACCTGAGTATTGGTGGCCAGTGCTGGCAGCAAGGAGAGCTTCTCTCTTCAGCCTCAATTGTCCTGATGTCTAGAAATGTGCAAGAAAGTGAAACTGGAATAAAGTGGAACTCCTCTTTGAACCTGGTGATGTGATAAACAGTAGGGAATTACTTCCACTTGTGATCTGCAGGTGCATTGCTCTACCACAGGGTTTGCTCAGTGCTGCAGGTGAAATCAGTATCATATTTTACCCAGGTTGCATTATACGCTTTTCATCGGACAGCAATGTCTAGTGTTCTCATCCACAGTTGTGATTCAGGCACACCCCATGCCATGGAACATCCTTCTTGTCTCTAAAAGATAATGGAAAAATGGAACAAGTTTATCTCAAAAATGCTGCTCTCCCCTGAGGCACAGTGTTTTCCTCCAGTGTAATTTTAACTTGAATAGCAAAATTACATTGATTACTAAGCTCAATCTACTTTGCTCTTCCAGTAAAGAGCTGAGGTGTGATGCTGAGACAGAAGCTCTTTTAAGTGATAGCTGAAGTACCAGATGAATCGAGTTTGGCTTCCTGCTGTGCATGACAATTAAATGTGAATTTTGCAATAGCTGTTGAAATAAAATGAGCTCCAAACCACAAATACTTTTGCCTGTGGGAACAGGCGGGACAGTATTCAGCTTTGGATTGTATTTTCAGAGATAAATGATGTTTCTGAGCTCAAGATAACACAATTTCCCTCTACTAGTGGTAAGTTTGCAGGAAACTTCTCTAATTCATGTCTATGAAATGCCTCAAAATGCAAGATATTATTAATTCTGGAATTCTTTGTATAATCTGTGAACAGCAAAATGTGTAACAGTGCACAACTGGTCCTGATATTCCTGGGAAAAAAATCCCTGTCTTTTGCTTTGAATAATTAATTTGGCACCAAGCTAGCCTCAAAAGCTGCTTTTGCTAAAGCATATTAAAAGCAAGCAATGTCTCATAGTGTGTGAGGCCCAAATCCATCCACAGTTTTGCAGTATGAATCCAAAGTCATTGTGCTCAAGTAAATGGAGTTAGTTGGGATTTTCCCCAGAGTGAAAGAGAGAAGAATTTGACTAATTTTGTGTATAACAAAAGATTGTTGCCCAAACCATGGCCTGATAAAAGCAAACAAGCACTGATTTCAAAAGCTCTTCTTCACAGTAGAGGATGGTCTTGATAAAGCTGTAGCTCTACTAAGTGTTTAACTGGTGTGTTCATATGCACAGGGCACCGTTTTGGCAAACATTATCTGTAAGTCTACAGACACCCTTGAAAACTTACAAGTATTTTGCCTAAGCATCAAGGTGCTCTTCAGGTGCAAGCATCCACTGAAGTGCTTCAGTAGAGGCCAGAGTGATTAGTGCTTTGCATGAATCTACATTAAGTGTATATTGAGAATTATCAGTGAATTTCCAACTGGAAATACATAGAAATGCAAAGCATTACTGCTGCTGAAGGTAAATGCGTTCTACTAAGTGGGTGCATCTGAAGATAGCTCTTCACCTTTGAAAACAGACAAAAAACCCAAAGCAGTTTGTCTTGGTTTGACTTTATGTTCAAGGTGAAGGCAGCATCTTGCTGGTTTCTTCCATTGCTTTGGTGTAGGAGGGCATAGTTCTTGCTCACCTTGTGCATGCAACCTGGAGGTATGAGTTTTCAGATCCTTGAGGAAGAAGATCATGATCAGGATGCTGAGGTTTACTATGAGTGTGCTGTATGACGGTATATAATACACCAGCTCAGAGAGGGCTAAAAGGCTGAGATGCTGGAGGGTGGCAGCCTGCCTCCAGGACATTGGTGTTTTCTGCACACTGGAGTGTTTCGTGTCTGCAGCCACCTTGGATCTTTCACCCTGACCCTTGCTCACTGCATGGGTCATCTCTTGATTCTGCTTTCCCTCTTAACTACCCAAACCTGCTGCTGATTCCACATCAGCTTGGCGGTCTTACTCCACTTGTTCAATCATTTCTGTGGCATAAGCGTTATTTTTTTTCTACCAAGGGCCACTCTTTCTAGATAACAGCACTGTCATCAACTCCAGCTCAGTTCTTCATCTTCATGTGACAATGAGACCTGAAGGGATCTGCAGTCACTGCCCTAATTGGTGCTAAGCAGTTCCACTTTGTTGGAGTTATAAAAACCTGAATTTATCAGCCAAAGCATTCTTCTGCCCTGAAGACATTCTTTCTTTGTGGAGCTATGGGAATTTTCATGCTCTCAGCTAGAGGATCTCAGTCTGCTCTTGTCAGTCTTTACAACTGTACAATAATTTTAGCAACCATTTTCAAACAAGTGCTCCTTCACTCTGACCATTGAATGGATGGGTTTATAGTATCAGCTCTTTCTGCAAGACAGGGAGATGAATGTAGGTTCTTCCAGCAATGCTGCAATGTAACTTGATACTCATTTTATGCTGTTTGTATCTTGTGCTTGAAATGGCAATTTTTGAATGCTTATTTTCTGCAAAGAAGCTAGTGTTGTCTGTTACCTCTTTTATTGAGCTTGTGTATGCCCATGAAAAGCAGTAATAGCTTTGCAGTCCATAGCAAATCAGTTCTGTTTAGCTTACTGAAACTTCCTCCAGTTTCTAGAGTCTTTAGGTTGGATAGCTAAGCAGTGGATTCAGCTGGGGATTCCAGGTCACTGAAATAATATTTGGAAGAAAAGAATCTGTATTAAAAGCTTTGTATTGACTGCCTAGCCCCTCAGGAGAAAAGCAAGATTTGGAGACTACCCTGAAAGCCAAACATTCCTTTGGTAGCACTGTAGATTACTGTAGGTTGCCCATGTTCTGGGCACTTGGCATAGGCTTACCTTCTCCTTGGGAATGAGGTTGTTTGCAAGTGAAAAGCACCTAAATGTAGGTGTCTTGCCTGTAAGCAGTGGCTCCTGAAAGCAGGAGGATGTTCAAACTGGGCTCTAGCACTCTCCCTTTTGTTTTTGCATCCTCTTTTTGGGGTCCTCTACCCAAGTATAGATGTCATGATTTTCACCTTATTGTTTGATCAAGAAGGAAATAGGTGGCTGCAAAGCTATCCATCCATAGATAAGCTAAGAGGTCACTGCTGAAGTCACCTCAGTGTGCAAGGCCAGCAGGAATACATGTAAGGAATTTTTATTATTTTTTTCCCCACATTGTGCAAGCCTAAAGTTGCTGCAAAACTCTGAAGAGAATTCATGTTTGAAGTCCTACTGATACAGGAAAACAAGAAAATCTTCAGGTGTGCAAAAAGTAGAACATTGCAGTGCCTGCTTAGGACAGGTATCTCAGCTGACTCCAGCAGAGATGTCAATTGGGGTGAGCTAAGCCTCCCAAACTCCACTTTGACCATAGGTCACATTAAGGAGCTTAAAAATTCCCCATTTTAACTCTCAGCTAAAAGTGAAGCTGCTACATAAGTTAGCAAGGGAAGGAGGGAGACTTTGTGGATGCACTTGGAAATTTCAAGGATAAGTGTAAAATCCTTGAGGATGCTCTCTCTGTTTGCATTTAGTGATTGCTTCCATTGAGGAGTCTGAAGAGCAGGATACAGACAGATCTGGAGCAATATACCCAAACTTCATTCTATCCTGAAAAGCTTTGCTATAATTTGACTTTTATGAGTTGGACTAAGCAAAAGCCTCAAAGGACATCTTGAATTAACTATCTGCACCACTGTGAAAGGATGGAGAAACATCAGCTTTTGTTTTCCATTGTTTTGCAATGAAATATTGTAGTTTTGCTGTGGGTTGGTTGTTGTTGTGTTTGTTTTTCTCTTCCATTTAACAACAAAAACTGGATTAATTATATTTTACAACCTTTGTCTAGTAATAAATATATGTTCCATGTGAAAATGATGCATGTGGAAAACAAAAAAGTGAAAAAACAGGCAGCAGAACTTACTTACACAGTGCCCCTGTCAAAAACCAATTGGGAGCTTCTGGAGAATTTAGGTAGATATTTTCACAGAATTGTTAGGGTTGGAAGGGACCTCAAGGATCCTCCAGCTCCAACCCCCCTGCCATGGGCAGGGACACCTCACACTACAGCAGGTTGCTCACAGCCACATCCAGCCTGGTCTTAAAAACCTCCAGGCATGAGGCTTCTACCACCTCCCTGGGCAACCTGTGCCAGTCTCTCACCACCCTAACATCTGATCTAAATCTACCCTCCTCTAGCTTGGATCCGCTCCCCCCCAGTCCTATCACTCCCTGACACCCTAAAAAGTCCCTCCCCAGCTCTCTTGTAGCCCCCTTCAGATACTGGAAGGCCACAATTAGGTCTCCTCACAGCCTTCTTTTCTCTAAATGAACAACCCCAACTCCCTCAGCCTGCCCTTATAGCAGAGGAGCTCCAGCCCTCTAATCATCCTCGTGGCCCTTCTCTGGACATGTTCCAGCACATCCATGGCATTCTTATAATAGAGGCTCCAGAACTGGATGCAGTACTCCAGGTGTGGTCTCACCAGATGTAGAGGAGAATCACCTCCCTCAACCTGCTGGCTATGCTTCTCTTGATGCAGCCCAGGATGTGATTTGCTCTCTGGGCTGCAACTACTCACTGCTGGCTCCTGTTGAGCTTCTCCTCCACCAGCACCTGCAGGTCCTTTTCTTCAGGGCTGCTCTCAAGTCAGTTCCTGCCCAGCCTATAGCAGTGCCTGGGATTGCCCCTACCCAGCTGCAGGACCTTGCACTTGGTCTTGTTGAACCTCATGATGTTGTCATGGGCTCACTTTTCCAGCCTGTCAAGGTCCCTCTTGATGGCCTACCTTCTATCATTCAAGGGGTTTTACTGGCTGGTATCTTTGCTCCATAGAAGGACACCCTTGGCGAGCACTAATGGCCATTGTCCTGAGAACATTTACAGCAGTGATGGAGGGGAATCCTCATCAGGAAATTGAGATGCCTTGAATGGTGGAGATGAGTTTGAAAAATCAGAAATCAGAATGGGGGAAATATTGGAAATACCAGGGGACCATCCAAAAGAAAATAAAGAAGTTGGTGGGTAGGAGAGACCTAGCTTGCATGATGAAACAATACCTGAGATATTTAACTTCTGTATTTTTTTGTCTTTCACAGCCGAGGCAGTGAAGTAGCAAAATCAATCTTGCTAGCCTGGATTCCACCACTGATTAGAACTGTGACTTCAACAGAAATCCAATTTCAAGCTTTTCAGCTAATTAGGCTTTATTGTCTCGAATGATAAAGTACAAGATGTTTATGCTTGGGATTTGTTAAGGCTGGGAACATGTTCTCTCTAAGCTAGAATATCCAATTATTCACAAGCAAACTCCTAGAATGGTTGAGAAATGTAGCTACTCAACATTTCTTGTAGTCTTATGTCATGGATGCAGTTCACAGAGTCACAGAATCACAGATAGGCAGGGGATGGAAGAGACCTCTGGATATCATCTAGTCCAACACTCCTGCTAAAGCAGGTTCACCTAGACCAGGTTTCACAGGATTGTGTTCAGGCAGTTTTGAGTCTCTCCAGAGAAGGAGACTCCATAACCACTCTGGGCAGCCTGCTTCAGTGTGCTGTCAACCTGACAGTAAAAACTTTTTCTTCGTGTTCCTGGGTTTGTGCCCATTGCCCCTTGTACTGTTGCTAGGCACCACTGAAAATGGACTGACCCCATCCTCTACACACCTGCCTGTTAGTCATTGATAAGCATTGATAACATTCCCTCTCAGTCTTTTCCAGGCTAAACAGCTCCAGGTCTCAGTTTTTGCTCATCAGAGAAATGCTCCATCTCCCTCATTATCTGTTCCTAACAGAGGGGCTTGGGGTACAAAATGCTGCCTGACCCCTGTCCTGCCACCATCCCAGGACTATAGCCTTTCTTCCTGCTAGGCTCTCAAGCTGCAGAGAGTCTCCCAGCAAAAATGACATCTATCAGCTCTCAGTGACTGACAAAAAGTAGATAAGGGATCTACATCCTGGATGCAGGACTTTTCTTAGAGGCCACAGTCTCAAGCTGTACCAGGGGAGGTTCAGGCTGGATGTTAGGAAGAAATTCTTCCCAGCAAGAGAGATTGGCCATTGGAATGTGCTGCCCAGGGAAGTGGTGGAGTCACTGTCCCTGGAGGTGCTTAGGAAGAGCCTGGATGAGGCACTAGCTGCCATGGTTTAGTTGATCAGATGGTGCTGGGTGATAGGTTGGACTGGATGATCTCCTACAATCTGGTTCTGTTCTATTCTATTCTATTCTATTCTATTCTATTCTATTCTATTCTATTCTTGTGTCTTCAAAGGAAGCAGCTAAGTAAGTTGTGCTTGTCTCCAGGTTTCTTTCACAGAAAGAGGTAGTGTCAATATTAGTATTAAAGTTTTATTTTCCTCCTGCAAAGAATGTCATGGCCCCTGTGTCCATGACACCACCAGAAAGCTGTGACATCGCTTAGTTGTGTAGCTGTACTGCTAGACAAGGGGTGGCAGAGCTCTCTTCCCCTTCCAGGGCTGCACTATGGCACTTGTCAAATGCAGTAACACACTGGTGTCACTAACCCAGCCACTCCTTCTGTCCCTCTGTGCAAAATTTATTGAAATGGTGCTAACCACAGCATCTGCTCAGTAATGACAGGTGCTACTTGGGCAAGGCTCAGGACATCTCTCTCAGTTAAATCTGCTCATCTAGTGTGCTGTGTTCTCAATGAAGTGTGTGGAGGCTGAGTTTAGGTTTGTGAATCTAAAGCACAAATTTGTACATACTTGTGGCTTGTGATTTCTTGCAACTGTGAGATTTCCATTGTGGAATTAGAGAAGGGTTTTGATTTTCAAGGGGGTAATATGGTGGCTTGGTAGTGGTGTTGTCTTAAACACTTATATTTTTGTATTCAATCATCTCTATTTTTATTTAGGAATTGAAAAGTGGAAGTGGATCAGTCTGACTTACATCTTATGTTAGGAAATTAAGATTAGAAGTATAGAAGAGGTGACATCAGTACCTGTAATGGTGCAGCAGATCAGTTCAGGAATGGGTTTCACTTGATGTAACATGGGTAGATGTAGCATGGCAGACATTGCCTGCACACAACTCAGCAGTCCTAGCACTTCTCTAGCAGCAGGGAAGGCAGGGGGGGAATAAGAAAAAAAACTACTAGCAAACCTGCCTGAGCTTTTGAAAGGTCTCTGGGAACTTAAAAGGTTATGATGACTTCTTTTCCTCCTTTTTCATAGGAAATTGCCTTCAGCCATGTTCCCACTGTCATGAAAGTGGGCACAACTTGACCTCACTCCCTGGAAACAGGGCTAGATTTTGCTGAGCCTCCATAGAGAGAGAGGGAATGATGTGTCAAAGGCCCTCTTCCCCAGTGAAAACTTGCAAAGGGAAGCTCAGCTGAAACTGCCACTTTGGTGATGCCTACAGGATGCTCTGACAGTGATAAGCACTCTCTTTGTACAGATAAATTGCAATATGCTTTGAGATGGACAAATGTAAAAGGCTGCTATGAAAAAGTGAAGCAGTATTGAAACTGAATGACATAGCATGCTGCTTCCACAGCAGAATTGATACAGCACTGAAAACCATGAAGTGATCAGTGGTGAATCACTGGGGCAGGGCAGATTACGAGTCTTCCTCCTGTTAATGGCTAATACGAGGATATCGTCTGTCTCCCTGCACTATGCCAAGCATCTCCCATTGGCATGTGTGAATGCTAAAAGGAGGAAGGTGAAATGAAAACATGGTTCTTACATATTACTCATATGCAAGCTGTGGATTTCATATTCTTCTTTAAATGATTTTTTCCCAAAGGAATCTTCTCTCCCTTTCAAGTACACCAAGTCAAGGGATTCTTAAATTTTAGCCAGTCACACTTCAGAATTTACTGTATTTGTTATTATAAGATCCCTTTTCTGTCCTATTTACATTCATGTAAAGGTGGGTTAGGAAAGTATGATTTTTCTTTTCAATGTCTCAATGCAAGAGACCTGGTGGAAATGAGGTTATAGCCAGGTGAGGGTGGGTCTGTTCTCCCAGGCAACCAGCACCAGAACAAGAGGACACAGTCTCAAGCTGTGCCAGGGGAGGTTCAGGCTGAATGTTAGGAAGATGTTCTTCCCAGCAAGAGAATGTGCTGCCCAGGGAGGTGGTGGAGTCACCATCCCTGGAGGTGTTTAAGAAGAGCCTGGATGAGGCACTTGGTGCCATGGTGTAGTTGATTAGATGGTGTTGGGTGATAGGATGGACTCAATGATCTGGAAGGTCTTTTCCAACCTGGTTAATTCTATTCTATTCTATTCTATTCTATTCTATTCTATTCTATTCTATTCTATTCTATTCTATTCTGTTCTACTGTATTCTAAACAGTTTTCCATGAGAGCTTTGTGTTTTGCTCTAACACACTGCCTTCATTCTTTTCAGTTAAAATGGTGATTTAATTTCTTCTCCTTGATGCTTTGAGGGGTGACTGTCAGTGGGGAACATGCCTGATGCTCAGAGTAGAGTGCTAGTATTTTTTTTTTGTCTTTTTAAAACATGTGTGTGATGTACTGAGGAAAAAAATGGGCACTGACAAAATACATAACAGTTCTGAGGCACTCATGAAGAAGAACATTTTTACAGCATTAGTTATGAGAAATCACATACTAAGCAGTTAGGATGTGGAAGAAGAAATGGTAAAAGTTCACTCCAGTTTATTGGACTGAGCCTGAAATATCATTATTAGCTAATGACCTGCATGTGGTCTAAAGCCAAAGAGGGCCCTTAGTATGCTTGGTCTGCCCATATGTAGTGGTTTAGACGGTTTAATCCACCTGCACCAACAATAAAGCACAGCTTACCAGCCAGAGAATGGAAAGCTGTATTTTACAAGCAATAATGAAATGCAATGAATAGAATAGAATAGAATAGAATAGAATAGAATAGAATAGAATAGAATAGAATAGAATAGAATAGAATAGGTTGGACGTGATGATCTTGAAGGTCTCTTCCAACCTGGTTTATTCTATTCTATTCTACTCTACTGGTCTTTGCATCTTGTCATGCCTTTCTCCACTTGAGCAAAAGGCTGTTTTTGACTTGTGTTCTTCCCAAGAGGATACCAATGTGTGTTAATAAAGTTGCCACTCAATCTACTGCTGTGAAAGATAAATTGACAGAACTTTGAGACTCTAATTTAAACATCTTCCTACCTTATTCTCATCATGATTTGCTGTTTGGTCTCTGGTAAAGTCTCCACAACAACTGAAATGCAAACTTTCTGGTTTCAGTGATTTCTCAGCTTCATACAAGTATATTATCAGAGCAAACAGGAAAGTAAGCATTGTGTTGATATGCATATCCATGAAAAATGCTTTACCCTAATGCATCACGTAAGTTCAGGTCATATGTAATATGTGCACATGGATTATTGTAGGGGAGGTGCTGTGTTCACAGAGAAGTGTTTTATTTTTGACAGTGCCTCTCTGAACTCAATCCCTCTACCCATACAAATTGTCCACCTTTTTTAATTTGTTGTGATGATTGTCACTAATTGCACTCATCCTCAGCAGAGGCTGTCCTGTCCAAGAGATGAGTTTGTATTACAGAATACAGAATTAACCAGGTTGGAAAAGACCTTTGAGATCATCGAGTCCAACCCATCACCCCACACCATCTAATCAACTAAACCATGGCACCAAGTGCGTCATCCAGGCTCTGATGCAGAGATCTGTCTCTGAGATCTATATTTCAGCTCAGGTTTGGGGATGGCTTGGATCTGTAATATTTAGGCTGAGGGATTTTGCTCTTGTCCTGATCTTACTTCTCTTCTTCCACAGTTTATGAGGTGGTAACAGTGACAGGAGATGTCCGGGGAGCAGGAACTGACGCCAACGTCTTTGTTACTCTCTTTGGAGAGTTTGGGATTACTCCCAAGACTCACCTCACAAGCAAGTGAGTATCTGAAGGAAATTGGTATCTTTGAGTCCTGTTCTTCAGTAACTTTTACTGCATTTTGATAGGACATGATATTGTGCAGGTAGATGTGGAGGGAATAAATCTAAAAGGTGTTTGAAGAACACCAGGGAAATCTGAAGTTTTGCCATTGCATATTTCTTACCAAATCCCTTGCAAATCTGCATTTCTTTCTGTAGGTGGAAATGTGTGTTCAGATTCATATTATATAAGGCTTACACTTGCAAGGTGTGGGGATATTTGCTTTTCTTATAGCTTAAATTAGGAGCTCCCAGTTTAGGAGCTGAGAATATTCATCACTTGTTGAAGTAGGCATGATGGGCTATGTTCACATGCCTGAATCCCACTGAGGTCTCCATGCTAAGCCAGTTACAGAGAGAAGTATCCTTAAATCTTTCTGTAGAGTAGCTTAGTGGGCTTGAAGTAATGTTGATGGGTAGCCACCCACAGCCAGCCACAGGAAATCTGAGGCAAGCAGAAATTGAAGAATTTAAACTGATTCCTTATTTAGACTGTTTCCATCCTATCTGCTGTGTGCCTTACTGCACACCAACGTGGCTGCACATCACTGCGGTGACGCTGTTCTATTTTCCTCCAGCTGATGCCAGTGCCACCCTCTGGATGCAATTTCTCCGTTATCATTCAGTTGAACTATATTTTACAACTTAAAAACCTACTACAAGGCTTTTCACTCTCCCAATAGCATTACTTTTTTGTATAGAAAGCAAGCATCAGGACCAGCAGGTGCTCAGCTCCCTTGAAAGCAAGGTGACTTTTATCAAGTCCCAGCTCTGCACATACTAAAACTTCCCCTTAGCCAGACCACTGCACTGAGATAAGCAGGAATCTCTTCTCTAGGGTCTAGGAGAGGCTGTTAGTCTCTGGTTTTTCAGTGTTATTGTTGCTTTGGTTTTCTGGAAAATGTGCTTCAGAATTATGACTCCTGTGCTAATGTCACACGGTAACTTCACATTTTCTCCGTTTCTACAGCACCGACAAGAGGTACCTGCAGCTATTTTAAATTTTACCCTCAAAAGAGCTTCTCTTCCCAGTGAAGCAACTCAAACATGAGAGTCTGTAAAGAAAATGATATGGGAATGGTAAAGAAAATACATGAAATTTCAGCCCTGTTTGCCATATTTGAAATCCAGAAATCAGAGCTAGGCACGGGAGTTGTATTATCCAGGCAATCCTGGGCATGCTAGGAAGAACTTGCTGTTTGTGTATTTTATATCTATGCAAAATGCTTTGTCTCTGTTCTGTGATTTTCATCCAGACATCACAAAGAACTTAAAAAGTGGAATGCTGTTTCTCTTGATTGAACAGAGAAGGAAAGCAGGATGAGGAGGTGAAGGATGACATGGTCCTGTAGCAGGTGACTGACACAACTGGAAGCAGAGGTAGCTTTGCTGGGGTTGGAGCTTCGAGCACCCAAACCTGCCTCACAGTATTTGGCAAATCCCTTAAAGAAGCAAAAGAAGCATCTGCATTCCAGAGAGTTTTCTTGTGGTCAGAGTTTGCATGGAACTATTTAATTGTGACAGTATTCTGCATGTGGCTATAGAAGGAATCTGAATGCTATCTGAAATAAAAATAGACTACTTTAGTCCCTTAAAAAAAAAGAAGAAGTCAGGAGATCTCCATAATAGATTTCTTAATCAGCTATGGCCTTAGATGAGCTACTTATTGTACAAGTCATCTTTTCTGGCACTTTGGTTAATGCTTGCTCTTTCCACATGGACTCACTATTTCTATGTTGTGAAAGAGGGGACAGACAGAGATTATTTTAGGTTGTAGCAGCAGCGATCTGAGTTTGCTGAGACCTAGATTTGGGCTTGATCCTCGCTGCTGCAGAGAGCAGATGGCTGAGATGTTGGTAAGCAAGAATGAAATGCATGGGAAGCCAACCTTCTGTAGTTCATCTCTCTTAAAGCTGGTCCCATAGGAGGCAACCGCTAGAACTGCAGCTTTTCACTAGAGGTTTCCCAAACGTTAGGGAAATTTTTGCATCTCTAAGCAGTGTCTGGCATGTTACAGTGCTTTATCGAGGAACAGCAAGGAAAAAGCTAGTCTGAGTGTAGGAGTGTCTGCAGATCTAGTTAATTGATGGTCTTGTCTCCTAAAGCAAGCCGTGAAATAGTCAGTTTACCCCAAAATTTATTATGCAGCTTTGTGAATATGGCAAAAGGATGGAATCTCATGCATCTTTCAACTAAATGTTTACAAGAGTTCACTTATGACTGCAAATGCATGACATTTTATAAGTGCTTACATTTCTCTGTACATGACAGAAAGCTAAAATATCATGCATTGCCTAAAGATGGTACTACCATTTCAGCTTCTGGTTAGAATAGGTCTCTCTTATTTCTTTCATGATTGTGTGCTGGTAGTGAAATACATGACATTTCAGATCTTCTTGTTATGTGTGGTAAAGGGAAGACATGGAAAGCTAATGAAATATCCTGTGTTTTTATCGCTGGCCAACAATAAGGTAACTGCAAAAAAAAAAAAAAAAGAAATCTTCATCATGACTTGAGAGGAGGAACATCAGTTCTGCAAGTGGAAGCACTCTTCCAAAAGGTGCATTTATTTAGGCAGGGAGGCTTAGCCAAGTGGTGTTTGGGTCTGGGAGGGACTGGTATGAATCCTCCTTTGCAGTTGCTGCCTGTCAGTCTAGGGGAATGGTAACATCTCACTGGAGTTGTTGGATGGGTGCTGGCAAAGTGCTCCTTGGCTCCAGTTCCTCTTGGCATAATCCCACCTGAAAACCTAGCAACAACTCTCCAGATCCCCACCTGCCATCCTGCCTCAGCTGTAGCTCAGCCAGAAGCTAAAAGCACTAACACAAATAGGTTTGTTTCTGTGGTCTCTGTCATGGTCACATTGGGTGGACATGAAGGAATTGTTTGGTGCACTTTGGCCATTGCTGATACCTACCCTACAGGTATAAGCTGCTTCTTCATGAGTCAGCACTGATCAAGCAGTGCAAAACCTCCACAGTGTTTTGCTTCTCCATGCTCAAGTGTTTTCCATCATGCTAAGGTTGAGGACTGATCACAAAACTCAGCTGGGAACGCCGCTGCTGGCTCATGCATGGTATTTAGTAGCAAATACACTTATTTATTGATCATGTAAATGAATCCACTTTTCAGTGTCAAGGTTACATGGTCCAGCTAGTGACAACTGTAATAAATACTCATAGGCAGATTGTAATGGGTTGGGGCAGATCGCCTCCCCACCACAGGCAGAAATAACGACTCAGACAAATGGATTGCAAAAGTGATGGAAAGTTTAAATAGGAAAACAATAAAAACAACAATGAAAGTTTTACAGAGACCCACAAGCACCATGACAAAGAGAGAGATCCCAGAACATACCCAAGAACATCCCATTCCCACCTGGGGGTACACCCAAATACCCCCCAGGGCTCTTTTCTCCCCCACCCCTCCCCCAACCCAGCCTTGGGCCTGGGCATGCCCAAGGGAGGCAGCTCAGCCATTTTACCTAGGCAGCAGGAGGGGACAAAAGAGGAAGTGAAGACCCCGCATGGACCTTTTATAGGGGAGCAGGGCACTATGGGAATGGAATACCTGGTTCCCATGACCACCCCCTGGGCTGGGCCCACCCCTTGGGACCTCCCAGGTGTGGCCTGCGCAGTGGCATCCGGGCCAGCACCCAGCCTAAACCACCACACAGATTTTACCTTTTTATTTTTTTAATAATAAGGATTTAAAAAAGAAAAATATTGAGCACATACAGCAGTCTGAAAGAAAGATTAAATAATTCCTGAATTTGAGGACTATGCACTGGATTTGAAATTTTATTTTAAATTTCCTATGTGAATACCTCCCACTGGCAGCCCCTTCTCCTTAGTATTGATTCACTACACAGAGATTTTCCTGCTCCTGCATCCTTAGGCTGGATGTTAGGAAGAAGTTCTTCCCAGCAAGAGAGATTGGCCATTGGAATGTGCTGCCCAGGGAGGTGGTGGAGTCACCATCCCTGGAGGTGTTTAGGAAGAGACTGGATGAGGCACTTGGTGCCATGGTTTAGTTGATTAGGTGCTGCTGGGTGATAGGTTGGACTGGATGACCTCAAAGGTCTTTTCCAGCCTGGTTAATTCTATTCTATTCTATTCTATTCTATTCTATTCTATTCTATTCTATTCTATTCTATTCTATTCTATTCTATTCTATTCTATTCTATCATGGAACAGATAATGTCAGCAAATGCATACAAATTGCAGAGTATGTATGTGATGGTCTTTCAAGGGGGTTAATGTTTGAAGCCATACTGAATTACAGGAGATCTGGTATTGCTGATTAACTGCTCTGGAATAAACAAACAAATACAGGAAGGAAAGGTTATTTACTCTGAATAGTTGATACAGTAAAAAGTACTAGGAAGTTGGTCCAGAAGGGGCTGTTCAGGCTAGGAAGCACAGGAACCCAAAGCACAGCACATTGCTGCTGAAGCACTTCTTCAGAGATGGGTTGCAATACCTTTCCTTTAATGACAAAGGATGTTTCCTATTTTAAAGCTGCTTACATGTGTGACTGTACTCTGATTTATGCCTGATTTATGTACTCTGATTTGCAGCACCTACACCATGCTTTGAAAACTTAACAATCTGGAGCAGTGTTAAGTGACAGCACTCTTTGGAGTCTACATTCCCTTCAGAAAGAGAAACAAAGTGTACAGTTTGTCTTGCTCTTCCTCAAGCTTACTGATTGTCCTGTGTCTAGAAATTCAGGAACCAAACCACCTGGAAGGATGCTTAGACAGTGGTACTGAAGAAATAGGAACCAGTAGAATTGACATATGTGTGAGTTACAATCTACCTGCAGCTGTGCACATACAACTACAGTTGGTGGTACAACTACAAGGAAAGCCAAGCCTTAGAGGGAGAAACAGGAATTTACTGAAAACATGCAGGCTTAACAGAATTTAGTTGCTGGACCAGGTCTGTGCTGCTCAGTGCTAGCAGCATTTTTCAGACCGGCCAGTTTTCCCCCCTGGATGAGTAAAAAATACCTTCCTGGAACAAACGCAACCATTCTGCCTTAATCAAAATCCTACCCCTATTCTATATCATTAATCTCAGTCTTTAAAATGTTTGAGTTCATTCTCATTAAAAGTCTCACAAATTTTTCTCCAAGGGAATGGGACAGACATTTGGTTGGGCTCAATGGTCTCAAAGGTCTTTTCCAACCTGGTTAATTCTGTATTCTGTATTTTTTGAAGAGTAAAATTTGCCCCTAAATTGGGCACAATACATGCAATTCAAAATGTAATTTAATATTGGGAAATCACAGAATCATTTGTTGGAAAAGACCCTCAAGAACATAGAGTCCAACTGTTAGCCCAGTGCTACCAAGTCGACTACTAAACCACATCCTTCAGCAATGCAACTGGAGGTCTTTTAAAGACCTCCAGGGATGGTGTCTCCACCACTTCCCTGGGTAGCCTGTTACAGGGCTTGACAATCCTTTTGGTGAAGAGCCTTTTTTGAATGTCCAACCCGAACCTCTCCTGGTGCAACTTGAGGCCGTTTCCTGTTGTCTTATCACTTGCTATTAGAGAGAAGAGACCAACCCCTAATCTCACTACAACCTCTTTACAGGTACTTGTAGGGTGCAAGAAGGCCTACCCTCGGCCTCCTTTCCTCTAGACTGAACAATACGTGTTGCCTCAGCCACTCTTCATAAGATTTGTACTCTAGAACCTTCACCAGCTTCATTGCCCTTCTCTGGGCACACTCCAGAGCCTCAATATCCTTCTTGTAGTGGGGGCCCCAATACTGAACAAGGTGAGGCCAATGTTAAATCTTTACACCATTACTGACAGCACTCTCTGCTTTGTGTTCAGTTTCTCCAGGTAATAATAACCACAGTGCAGATAACAAAGAGTAGTGAAGATTATCTCAATTAAATGCCAGTGGTTTATTTTCTTCATGCAGATCATGCAAGTACAGGTGAAAGGCTGGCATTAAGGCATTGATGCTCCATGCAGTACAAAGTGAAGCAGCACACATCCAGCATATGCCATTAAGACTATCAGAATCTATAACTGAATAGGACTGAGGCTATTTCAAGCTCTTGGATATGACATAGGTTATTTCAGTGTGCCTATGGCACTGTGTAAAATTTCAGGGTAACTTTGGAGATAGGCTTTCATGGTTTTGGGATGGTGTTTGGCTCTTGGGTGTTACCCTTCTGCTACACCCCTGAGCAATTTATCCTTTCCAATTAAATCCTTTCTAGTGGGACCGTTTTCTCACTAGTTCTTCTGTGTTTGTTTAAGTAGGATTCCTTCTGCTGCTGAGGATTTTTGCAGAATAGCAAAACAATGTCCTTGGTATAGAGACATTTGCAGTCACTGTGCTTTTTCAGCTGGTTTCTTTTCCATCTGGAGTGTTTTTAGATGTATGTTGCTTTATGCAGTATTTCCAGCCACCTGCTGACTGATGTTGTCAGCTTCATGACAACAATCCTGGCAAAATATTTGCACACCAAAATCCTTAGAGTATTTGTTGCTCCAAGAAGGTGCATGATGTTGTTATTTGAGCTCTGTGTTAAGAGTAAACGTAGTTTGAACACACTGGGGTTTTTTAGCAGTTAAGCTGTTCATAAGTCCAACCAGGCCAGTGCCCTCTCTCCAGGGGTGACTGATAGTGGATATGTAGGGAAAAACAGGATTGAGGCTGACACATCGTAATGTTTTTATAATACCTTTTGTCATCTGCCTTTACTGGTTGATAGCAGGCTGAACATGAGCCATCAGTGTGCCCAGGTGGCCAAGAAGCCCAATGGCATCCTGGCCTGCATTAGGAATAGTGTGGCCAGCAGGAGCAGGGAGGTCATTCTACCCTGTATTCAGCACTGGTTAGGCCGCATCTTGAGTCCTGTGTCCAGTTCTGGGCCCCTCAGTTTCAGAAAGATATTGAGCTGCTGGAAGGTGTCCAGAGAAGGGCAACAAAGCTGGGGAGGGGTCTGGAGCACAGCCCTGTGAGGAGAGGCTGAGGGAGCTGGGGTTGCTTAGCCTGGAGAAGAGGAGGCTCAGGGGAGACCTTCTTGCTGTCTACAAGTCCCTGAAGGGAGGTTGTAGCCAGGTGGGGGTTGGTCTCTTCTCCCAGGCACCCAGCACCAGAACAAGAGGACACAGTCTGAAGCTGTGCCAGGGGAGGTTCAGGCTGGATGTTAGGAAGTTCTTCACAGAGAGAGAGATTGGCCATTGGAATGTGCTGCCCAGGGAGGTGGTGGAGTCACCATCACTGGAGGTGTTTAGGAAGAGACTGGATGAGGCACTTGGTGCCATGGTTTAGTTGATTAGGTGGTGTTGGGTAGTAGATTGGACTGGATGACCTCAAAGGTCTTTTCCAACCTGGTTAATTCTATTCTATTCTATTCTATTCTATTCTATTCTATTCTATTCTATTCTATTCTATTCTAGTTGCAAGGTGTCATCCAAGCCAGAGGCCTGATAACACAGATTCACCCAGCCTATAATGTATATTAGATAATCTGAGGATGAACAAAGATGTCTGTAGACAGGAAAAACCAACCAACCATTGAGTGCCAATTCCTGTCACTTAGTATGTTCAAACTACATTGCCCACCCGCAGTCCATAAGAAACTCACCTCCTGTGAAACAGCAGATGAACTCCATGGCATTTATTTTTCCCTGGAGAGCCACCGACTATAGGATCCCTTTTGCTGAGCAACCTTCTAGAAATTGGTACCCAGCTCCCTCCTGCTGCTGCTAATAATCAGTGGCAGGAGCAGGTGGACCTGCCAGCAAGGTTGCAGAGCGATGCCACCAAGAGCTGACTCTTTCTGATGATTTAATAGGGCATCTTTTAAATTCTGTTTTAACTGACATGCACAGCAACACTGTGCTTCTGCACAGCCTTTTTCATCCACAGTGTTTTTGTAGGCAGACCTAAGTGTGAGGAGCTTTTGCAAATAAAACACCTAATAGGAAGTCAATTTACAACAATCATTAATGCAGTGATTCAAAGCTAAATTTGTTCAGGTTACTCCATCAGTGCTAAATATTATTTTTATGAGGCTGCTGTGATCAGCACCTAGATTTTGCCTTGTTCCTAGGAGCTCAGCTCTGGAAAGAGTGCCATTAGCTGACAGAAGTGAATCACAGAATCACCAAGGTTGGAAGAGACCTCAAAGATCATCACGTCCAACCTGTCACCACAGACCTCATGACTAAACCATGGCACCAAGTGCCACATCCAATCCCCTCTTGAACACCTCCAGGGACGGTGACTCCACCACCTCCCTGGGCAGTACATTCCAATAGTGAACGACTCGCTCAGTGAAGAACTTTCTCTTCACCTACAGCCTAAACCTCCCCTGGCACAGCTTGAGAATGTGTCCTCTTGTTCTGGTGCTGGTTGTCTGGGAGAAGAGACCAACCCCCACCTGGCTACAACCTGCCTTCAGGCAGTTGTAAAGAGCAAGAAGGTCTGCCCTGAGCCTTCTCTTCTCCAGGCTAAGCACCCCCAACTCCCTCAGCCTCTCCTCTAGTGGTCTGAATCATTGCATGTTTGCAGTACCACGTGCAGTGAAACCTGCAGTCAGTCATTCAAACAAAAGAATCTGAAAACAGCTTCAGATGTGAAAAGTATTTGAGAATTCCACATACCAGTCTTCAGTGAAGTTTTGTAAATGTTTCTTACAAAGCAATTAGACAAAATAATACAACAAAATATAAAAAGTATAACAAAACATAACAAAACACAACAAAATATAACTAAATATGAAAAATAGAGCCACTAAAGCCAATTAAATATGTGAAATAAAATAACCTGAATGAAACATATTATCTGAAGTTCCCTAACCTGATACTGTAGATGAATGATAGGGCTCCAAGTGAAATCCTGTTGATTTTTAAGGGCCTTTAACAGGCCATGCCCAGTCAGTGAGTCTGAATCCAGTCAAGCCTGAACATTAGAAATGTAGTGCTGCAATTTCCAAGTCAGATTTTTTTCCTGCTTTGCGTCACCGGAGCTGTGCAAGGAAGTGTGCTGCGTTGTTTGGTGTAACAAATCCCTCTTGGTAATCAGGCTGTGAATGTTTTTACCCTAGCCTGGATCAGGCTCTGGTACAGCCCAGCTGTAATTTCTCCATCTCTCTTTCTTTTTATTAAAAATTTTTGTTCTTTTTTTTGTTTTTCTGCGGGAGGGAGAAGGTAGAGGGTGGTGGAATAAACTTCAGTATAGCCTTTCAACATAGGATATTCCCTCACTCTTCACACTGAACTTGCAATGCTAGAAGAATGCTGGAAGGAAGGATTGGATTTTCCCTTAAATTTTTCTTTCTTCATTTTCTGTGCTGTTGATGCTGCATATCCATTTCCAGGGAAGAGATGTGTCAAATTCTCCCTACCTTTCAACAGCGAGGCTTCCCAGGAGTTTAACTCATGCATCGCAGTCGTGCTTCTCCAAGCTCTTTCAAGATGAGGCATCTGCTCGATGGGCACTTTCAGATGCTCACCTGCTGCCTCTTCAAACACCGGGTTTCCTCCCCACCACTATCCCACTGTCCCAGCAAGAGAGCGAGACCCACACACTGCTGGGATTGCTGTAAGCCAGCAGCCACTGGGACCAGTGTGCTGAAAGCTTTGGGGCAATTAGTCTCACTTAATACTTCTGTGCCATCTCAGTAGCAGCCTGCAGCACCGCATTGATCTCTTGAAGCCGATGTGGGGAGAAGCTGCTGTCATTATGATGCTCGCTCAAGCCTGACAAACTAATTGCCTCGCACTTGCTGACTGTTTTCTCTCTGACAGCCAGGTTGATGGAGGCTGGGCTGGATTTAATTGTCTCTTGTCTTCGCGGCAAGGTTAACTGTTTTAGCCTTTTCATGAAGTGGTGGTGGTCCTGGTGAGAGATCTGAAACAGCAGAATGGAGGAGGAGGAGAGCTTCCTGTGCACTTGGAGAAAGCACAAATAACCTTTAAAGGAAGGTGCATGCAGATCCTTCAATGATGTGGAGAAGAGAGCTGAGCAAAACCAAACCCCTTTGCTTGGATTATTAATATTCATTAACTTTCTGAGTACAAGCTGCTTTTCACTGAGGCTTTATGCTGCTGAAGTGCTGTGGCTTCATGTTCATCTCAATATGTCTTCTGGGTTTTGTTATGTTTAATCATCTGTAACAATGCTTAGTGGCCCGGGTGAAATGGGGGTCCATCACAGTGAGCAGGTGAGAGAGGCTGTGTCTTCAGAGGAAGGGTGGGTTTTACCTTGATGTTATTCATAACACTTTCATGAAAAAAGAAACACCAGCACAAAGTGAGTTGCTTGCCAAAGATCACACTGCAAGCTAAAGGCAGAAATGGAAATTAAATTCTACATCCCCTGACCTGGGCCAATGTATTTTATATTGCCTTTACTTGCACCTGTGAAATACTAATCACACATTTAACACTTCACCAAAACCAATCAAAATAGTTCCTGTTCCGTGGTCCTTTTGCTCTGAATGAGATACAAATCACAGGAGAAAGCTGCAAAGGAGGTTTTCAGTGGTTGTTACAGAACTGTCAGAAGATGGACATGGAAAGAACTCTTTGGTGCAGCTGGATGCTTTTATTTCTGGCTGAGCTCTGGGCAGATCTGTGGCTCCCTAGGCAACTCAAAAGACACTGTGGAGCCCCCTTGCTCCATTGCAAGAGTGGAGGCTAGGATGGCAGGAGAGGACACCTCTTGGAGTGGGAAATGGAGATGAAAGGCGTATTGACATCCTGTAAAGCAACTGAGGCGGATGTGCAGTTATGTTATGCAGACTCACCAGCATCTTCCATGTTGGTTGACAACCAAAGGCTGTTTGATAAGGGTTGAATGAAGCTCTGGCTTGACCATTCTGAATATTTTCCAGCCACCCTGGAAGGAAGCAGCTGAAAATATCCACTTTTCTTTCTTTCTTTTTTTTTTCCTGTTACCTCTGCTTTAGCAGCCAATAGGTGGGCTAGCAGAGGTGAGAAACCACAGATGAGGTGTTACCAAAGAGTTGGGAGTTTTTACAATGTAATTTTTGCTGCATTGGCACTGCTTTGAAATATTTTCACCCAAGATGATTTTCAGACACCTCTGAAAGCCATTTGCTGATGGAAAGTCTTACAGACCTTCCCAGGCAATTTAGTTGAGGATTTTGAAGACCCTTTGTCATGTTTTATTCTTGGAGGTGATATGGAATGTGATCCAAGGTTTGCATCTGCTTGGGCCAGCATTGCATTCCCCCCCAAAAGATTCCATCTCAGCTCCTGGGAGGATTCTTAGGGCTCAAGAAGGAAGAGAAAGTCTGTTAAATATCTGTACTTAGCAGCATCTGAGACTTGTTGCAGGGAAGAGGACATTGGAAAGTAGATCTTTAGAGTCCTAGGAATGACTTTTCTTCATCCTTAAACACTAGCAGTCTGTCAGGCCACCACATGTGATTGCTGACAAAGTTACTGCTTGTTGGTGGTTTTCATTTTACCATAGCTTTTGATGCATGTATATTACAGGAGCAGCACGGCCTTTGAGAGGAGCAAAACAGATGTGTTCAGAGTGAAAACCAACAACGTTGGACAAATAAAGAAAATAAGGTACCCTCACTCCATGGCTGCCACTGCACCTGCTCTGCTAGGTACTAATTGAATGACAGGGTGCAGAGGTATTAGTGTTGCCATGTTTTATTCATTATTTGTTAATTTGCTCCTATGAAGGTGAAGTTCAGGAATGGTAAAAGCTTGTTTACTGCCTAAGATTTGAACTGAAGCGTGAAATCACCTACAGTATTGCTTATAACTATCCATGCTTCCCACCAAGAATTGTATTTCTGTCACAGGCAATCTGGAGGAAGGTGTTTAGAACTATTTTTATGTTCCAGTGGAAGTAAATGGGGTTTGCTATCCTCTTTAGCTAAATTAGTGTAATGTAAATGATAGTGATTACCTTGAATCACCACCTGACTGTCATTTATAAGAATAAAAACTAGAAAGTAGTATGAAGAAAGCTGGGAAAATGGGAAAGGTGGTGGTGATGGGGAATGAACAAAGTAAGAAGAGAAAAGAGCAGGAGGGATACAGAGTGGGAGGAGACTCACTTATGCTTTAGATATGCAGTGTAAGTTGAATGAAAGCATATGTTGAATGAACATGACAGTGTGTGTGTGTTTGTGTGCATCCCCTTGCAGACAATAGCACATGTATGCCCCTGTGATGTCTTCACAGACACACACACACACACACACACATTTATATATATATATGAATATTATTATTTACCAAATACATTATAAAAGCCCCTAAGTCCCATGAAACACTTTGGATAGCAGGGCATGAGTAGCAATTTTTGTATAGTGGCTCTAGCCTTGCCCCTCAGTTTAGGAAGGATGCTGACTCACTGGGACGTGTCCAGAGAAGGGCAATGAGGCTGGGGAGGGGTTTGGAGCACAGCCTGTGAGAAGAGGCTGAGGGAGCTGGGGTTGCTTAGCCTGAAGAAGAGGAGGCTCAGGGGAGACCTTCTTGCTGTCTCCAACTCCCTGAAGGGAGGTTGTAGCCAGGTGGGGGTTGGTCTCTTCCCATGGGCAACCAGCACCAGAACAGGACACAGTTTCAATTTGCAGTGGAGGTGGCCAGGCTTAATCAAAGTGTCAAACCCAGGGTTGTTCCTTCCGCTAGGATTGAGCATGACAACACTGGACTGAACGCCGGCTGGTTCCTCGACCGTGTGATTGTGACTGACATGAACAGACCTCACCTCCGCTTTTACTTCCCCTGCAACAACTGGCTGAGCAAGGAGGATGGGGATGGACTCTACGTCAGAGACCTCATTGGCAGCCTGAATCCCATGGATGTGCCTAAAAGTAAGGGTTTTCCAAAAAGCTTGGCTTCCTGATGCCTTGTTGGGAAGCACAAGATTGCTTTCAGAGGACTTCAGCCATGTAAAAAGTACTCATGGAATGGTCTGGGTTGGCAGGGACCTCCAAAGGTCATGCAGTCCAACCCCCTCTGCAGTAAGCAGGGGCATCCTCAAGTAGACCAGGCTGCCCAGAGTCCTGTCAAGCCATGCTTTGAATATCTCCAGGGATGGGGCCCTAACCACCTCCCTGGGCAACCTCTTCCAGTGTTACACCACCCTCATGGTAAAGAGCCTGTTCCTAACATCCAGCCCAGTTCATGGGCTGCTCTACAAGACTCCAGGCCTGCTGACTGTAGAAAAAACCTGCTTGTCTCTGAGAGGTAAAGGAGTCCTGGGACAAGAACTGGCAGGGCTGATTGATAGGCCTTTAATTTTGAAGGGGGAAGAGGGAAAAATGAGTCTCACTGAGGATATTCCTGGGACAATTGTGAGGCAGGGTACCAGCTCCACTGCTATCCCAGGGGCTGTAGGGGATGGTGGATTATGCAACACCCACAATGGTAACAGATACTCCTCTGCTAAGTCTCTGAAGTGTCTGCATACCAACACAAGCAGCATGGGAAATAAGCAGGCAACTGCAGACCAGTCAGCCTCGCCTCCATCCCTGGAAAGATGATGGAGCAGCTCATCCTAGAGGTCATCTCTAGCCACATGGAAGACAAGAAGGTTATCAAGAGTAGCCAACATGGATTTATCATGGAGAGATCCTGCCTGACTAACCTGATAGCCTTCTGTGAAACCATGACCAAATGGGTAGAAGAGGGAAGAGTAGTGGATGTCTTCTACCTTGACTTCAGTAAGGCTTTTGATACTGCCTCCCTTAACACCCTCACAGAAAAGCTCAGGAGATATAGCCTAGGCAATTGGTCAGTGAGGTGGATTGCAAACTGGCTCAACAGCTGCGTTCAGAGGGGTGTCAGCAGTGGCACAGAGTCAACCTGGAGGCCTGTGGCCAGTGATGTTCCCCAGGGATCAGTACTGGGTCCAGTTTTGTTCAGTGTCTTCATCAATGATCTGGGTGAGGGGATTGAGAGTACCCTCAGCAAGTTCCCTGATGATACAAAACTGGGGGGTGGCTGACACCCCTCAGGCTGTGCTGATATCCAGTGGGGTCTGGACAGGCTGAGAGGTGGCTGCAAGCAAACCTCATGGAGTTATTAATAAGGACAAGTGCAGGGTCCTGCATCTGGGGAGGTATAACAGCAGGCACCAGGACAGGTTAGAGGCTGCCCTGCTGGAAAGCAGCTCCACAGAGAAAGACCTTGGAGTGCTGGTGGGCAGCAAGTTTTGCATGGGACAGCAATGTGCCCTTGTGGCCAAGAGAGCCAATGGCATCCTGGGGTGCAGCAAGAGAAGTGTCCAGCAGGTCTAGGGAGGTTCTTCTCCCCCTTCACTCTGGCCTGTTGAAACCACACCTGGAATCCTGTGTCCAGTTTTGGGCTCCCCAGTTCCAGAGAGACAGAAATCTGCTGGAACGAGTCCAAGGGAGAGCCATGAGGATAGTTTGGGGACTTGAGCATCTCCCCTGTGAAGAGAGACTGAGAGCCCTGGGGCTGTTTAGTCTGGAGAAGAGAAGGCTGACAGGGGATCTGATCAATGTGTATAAATATCACAGACTCACAGAATCACCAAGGTTGGAAGAGACCTCAAAGATCATCAAGTCCAACCTGTCACCCAGTACCTCATGACTAAACCACGGCACCAAGTGCTACGTCCAATCCCCTCTTGAACCCTTCCAATGATGGTGGCTCCACCACCTCCCTGGGCAGCACATTCCAATGGCCAACAACTCTCTCAGTGAAGAACTTTCTCCTCACCTCGAGCCTAAACTTCCCCTAGCACAGCTTGAGACTGTGTCCTCTTGTTCTGGTGCTGGTTGCTTGAGAGAGGAGACCAACCCCCTGCTGGCTACAACCTCCCTTCAGGTAGTTGTAGACAGCAAGAAGGTCTCCCCTGAGCCTCCTCTTCTGCAGGCTAAACAACCCCAGCTCCCTCAACCTCTCCTCACAGGGCTGTGCTCAAGGCCTCTCCCCTGCCTCGTTGCCCTTCTCTGGACACGTTCAAGTGTCTCAATGTCCTTAAACTGAGGGGCCCAGAACTGGACACAGGACTCAAGGTGTGGCCTAACCAATGCAGTGTACAGGGGCACAATGACCTCCCTGCTCCTGCTGGCCACACTATTCCTAATAGAGGCCAGGATGCCATTGGCCCTCTTGGCCACCTGGGCACACTGCTGGCTCATGTTTAGGCGGGTGTCAATCAGCACCTCCAGGTCTCTCTCTGTTTGGGAGCTCTCCAGCCACTCTGACCCCAGCCTGTAGCTCTGCCTGGGGTTGCCGTGGCCAAAGTGCAACACCTGGCACTTGGACTTGTTGAATGCCATCCTGTTGGACTCTGCCCTTCCGTCCAGTCGGTTGAGGTCCCTCTGCAGAGCTCGCCTATCCTCTAACAGATCAACTCCTGCCCCCAGCTTGGTGTCATCTGCAAACTTGCTGATGACTGACTCAATCCCCTCATCCAGATCATCAATGAAGATGTTAAAGAGGATGGGGCCCAGCACTGATCCCTGGGAGACGCCACTGGTGACTGGCTGCCAGCTGGATGTGGCACCATTCATATCTGAGGGGTGGGTGTCATGTGGAGGGGGCCAAGCTCCTTTCAGTGGTGTGGTCTAGTGAGACAAGGAACAACAGGTTCAAGATTGAACATAGAAGGTTCCAGCTCAACAAAGGAGAAACTTCTTTACAGTGAGGGTGACAGAACACTGCAGCAGGCTGCCCAGAGAGGTTGTGGAGTCTCCTCCTCTGGAGATTTTCAAATCCCACCTGGATGCATTCCTGTGTGGACTACCCTAAGAGATCCTGCTTTGGCAGGGGGGTTGGACTGGATGATCTCTGGAGGTCCCTTCCAACCTCTGATATACCATGATACTGTGATCCTGTGATCTAAGTCTGCTCTTTTCCAGTTTGAAGCCAGTGCCCCTCATCCTATTGCTACAGGTCTTTGTAGCAGTCTCTCCATCCTTATTATAGGCCTCCTTTAGGTACTTGAAGGCTGCTACTAGGTCTCCTCAGAGCCTTCTCTTCTCCAGGCTCACACAGACTAAGCTAATTTGCAAAGATTCAAGATGCTTCCAGAAAGTAACTCCTTCTTCCAGAGTTAGACCTGGCAGCTTAGACTGGGATAAATCACTATTTGCAGAAGCTCCACTCACTTACTGAAGTATGTGTGATGACTGCTTGAACTAAATGGCTACATGTAGATGAGAGGCATCCTACTCCAGAAGATGTAGCCAGTATCACTGTGTGCCGTCAGGAGGCAGTGTGACTGCAGTCCTGTGTGTATATAAAACTAAGTGTTTCCAGGGTCTGGCCATGACCTGCAGGAAATTTCCACCAACAAGCTCAGCCTCTTGCTTAATTCCACACTGCTTTACTGTGTATGTATCATATCCATATTGAACTGGTGACTATTTTTCAGAGTGGTTTTAAGCTAATGATGATGAAACAAAGCCAGAAGAGCTTGTAAACCAGACACATCCTCCCAAGCTGGTGTCAGCCTGTAGGCCACGTGGTGGTGTATAGTGCATGTAATGTGAGCGAGAAGATGATCGAGATGTGAAAGTGGAGCCAGCAGCCAGCCTCAGGTGGTATTCAGCAGTTTAGCTGTGAGTGTTAATGAGGAAACCAAGTTGTCTTTTCCCTGATGACCTCCACAGTGACACTGCTCCTTTCTGTCAGCTTTATTTGGGGCATTGAAAGCCAAGTCTGCCTGACACTAGCCACGAACATGAGGGGAAGGAAAAGTGTAGTTTAATGCCAAAGAGGCAAAATGTGATTTTTGCTAGTAGCACGTCTGCCTGAGAATAAGTAGCAGATTTCTTGCAGTAATATTGTTGACTTGGTTGCTTAGGAGTGACTTTTTGGTAAAAACTGTCTATGGGCAGCCCTTGCACAGCGCTTTGAGCGTAGATAGATGATCTAGAAAGGCAAATTGTTCTTACTCTTCTTGAGATCCTGTTTGAAGTTAACGGTGTAATGAATGCACCATGATACTGTTTGCCCCTGACCCATTAGGTAATTTTGCCCTTTTGAGACACAAGCCCCTAAGCCAGTGTCAGTGTATTGAAGATGACAGATTTTGGGCTTCTCACTACAAGAACAGAACGGAACGGAACGGAATGGAATGGAATGGAATGGAATGGAACGGAATAGAATAGAATAGACCGGGTTGGAAGAGACCTTCAAGATCATTGCGTCCAACCCCTCAACCAATCCAACACCACCTAAACAACTAACCCATGGCACCAAGCACCCCATCAAGTCTCCTCCTGAACACCTCCAATGGTGGTGACTCCACCACCTCTCCAGGCAGCCCATTCCAATGGGCAATCACTCTCTCTGTATAGAACTTCTTCCTCACATCCAACCTAAACCTCCCCTGGCACAGCCTGAGATTGTGTCCTCTTGTTCTGGTACTGGCTGCCTGGGAGAAGAGACCATGGATATTTGGGTCCTGGAACAGGTCTGAGGAAGGGCAATGAAAAGCTGGTGAAGGGTCTAGAGCACAGGTCTTGCAAAGAGTGGCTGAGGGAACTGAGGTTTAGCCTGGAGAAAAGAAGGCTGACAGAAGACTTTACAGCTCTCTACAACTACCTGAAAGAAAGTTGTAGAGGGGTGGAAGTCATAGAATCAGAATTTAGAATCACAGAATTGTTAGGGCTGGAAGGGACCTCAAGGATCCTCCAGTTCCAACCCCCCTGCCATGGGCAGAGACACCTCACGCTAGATCAGGTTTCTCAGAGCCACATCCAGCCTGGCCTTAAAAGCCTCCAGGAATGAGTCTTCTACCACCTCCCTGGGAAACCTGTGCCATTGTCTCACCAGCTTAACATCTTACCTAAATCTACCTCCTCTAGCTTGCATCCACTCCCTCTAGTCCTATCACTCCCTGACACCCTAAAAAGTCCCTCCCCAGCTCTCTTGTAGCCCCCTTCAGATACTGGAAGGTCACAATAAGGTTTCCTCACAGCCTTCTCTTCTCCAAATGAACAGCCCCAACTCCCTCAGCCTGTCCTCATAGCAGAGGAGCTGCAGCCCCCTAATCATCCTCGTGGCCCTTCTCTGGACATGTTCCAGCACATCCATGGCCTTCTTGTAATAGCAGCTCCAGAACTGGATGCCTTCTCTTCTCCAGACTGAACAGCCCCAACTCCCTCAGTTCCCTCAACTTCCCTCAACTTCCAACAGTTTATTCTCCCAAGGGACGAATGATAGGACACGAGAAAATGTCCTCAGATTGCACCAGGGAAGGCTGAGGTTGGACATTCAGAACAGCTTATTCACCAAAAAAGGTTATCAAGCCCTGGAAAAGGCTGCCCAGACAAGTGGTGGAGTTTCCATCTCAGGAGACTTTCAGGTACTGCTTGGATGTGTCCCTGTGAGATCTGCTTTAGGTGATCCTGCTCTGGCAGTGGGGTTGGACTCAATGACCTTCAGAGGTCTCTTCCAACCCCTACCAACTACCTGAAGGGAGGTTGTAGCCAGGTGGGGGTTGGCCTCTTCTCCCAGGCAACCAGCACCAGAACAAGAGGACACAGTCTCAAGCTGTGCCTGGAGAGGTTCAGGCTGGATGTTAGGAAGAACTTCTTCCCAGAAAGAGAGACTGGCCATTGGAATGTCCTGCCCAGGGAGGTGGTGGAGTCACCATCACTGGAGGTGTTTAGGAAGAGCCTGGATGAGGCACTTGGTGCCATGGTTTAGTTGATTAGATGGTGTTGGGTGATAGCTTGGACTGGAAGATCTCAAAGGTCTTTTCCAACCTGTTCTGTTCTATTCTATTCTATTCTATTCTATTCTATTCTATTCTATTCTATTCTATTCTATTCTATTCTATTCTATGTCCTACTGGATTAATGGCAGGACTTGGTGATCTTAAAGTTCTCTTCTAACAAAAACTGTTTTATGTTTCTATGATTAAAGAATCACATGAGTAAATGTGCATGAATAATATCATTGATAAGAAGTGCATGTGGGAGTATTTTGTGAACTCAGACCCTCTCCAGGGTGGCTGCCACAGGGGAATGAGATAATGTCTGGAGATGCTCTGCCAAAACCCCACACAGTTACTGCTACGGCTGTGTGTGTCAGAGCCCTTTGTTGCTCTGTTATCTGTTCTGTTTGTGATCTGAAGGAGCAAGAGGGGTCTGGAGAAGGTAATGGGTGAGTCAAAGCAGTACACAATTAAAAAGAAATTCCCTGCAGGAAGAAGTCAGCCATTCAATCTTACTAGATCTTTAAATGACACAACACTTTATCTCAATTTATTACAGCTCCTGCCTGGGAGAGTTGATTCAGAGGAATACATATGATTGCATCCATCCTGTTCAACACCTGCCTCTCAGCAGGAAAAGATTTGTGGGCTAAGCCCTCAGCTGGTAGAAATCAGTGCATTTCCAGTGGAATTGCTGGAGCAGCTTTGCATTTCACCAGATTAAAATCTAGTCCTGAATATTTGCTTTTCTGGAGAAGTGGTCTTGAGCTACAGATCACCTGCGTAGTCCAGAACAAATAGGAATAAGATCATTGCCTGCCTTAAGAGTATGAAAGAAGAGATCTAACCAGAAAATCATCTGTTCTCATCACTCTTAACAGATAGGAAAGATCACTTCTGAGTGACACAGGCTGAATGCTCCTGTGGCTATCCAAGCTGGGCAGAGGCCAGAGGCACGGGTGAAGGGTTGGATACTTTCCAGGCAGCAAGTCTGAATCTGTAAAAGGAGAGGGTTAGCTTCAGCTGTCTCAGATTGCAGTTCCCCTTGAGCCATGATTAATGAAAGATAAACATTCCCAGGCTGCTGAGGTGAACTGTCAAGTGCAAATGTGAATTTATCTGAATTCATTAGGCACCCTCTGGATCCATAAAAGTCTGAAATGAGATTGTGGTATGATTTTGTTTGTACATACAAGTATTTTGCCCTAAATTGTGTTGGGTTTGCTTTTGTTATTGTTGTTGGTTTTGTTTTGGTTTTGTTTCCTTTGTTGTTTGTTCTTTCAGCTGGATTAAACAGTGATGTTTGCTCTTCTAGCATTAATATTTTCTGGGCTACTGCACAAGTTAATAATTATGTGGTCTGGTGATTTTACATGTAAAGATTAGTTACTCCCTCTTAAGCTTGTGTTTCCATTAACAGTGTTCAGTACCATACTCTTCTTTTTGGTCTTGTCTCTTCAATCACTCTTCTCCTTTTTCCTTTAGTTCTTATTTGTAAAGCAACCTAGGCACTGCTGCAGACCTTAGCCTCATGCTTTGCTTTTATGCCCCATTAACCAAACCAGTTTTCTCCATGCTCCCTCTCTTGCAACATCTTCAGCTTTTGATCTTCCGGAGAACTTTCTTTGTCATGGGGATTTACCTTCCTCTCATGAACTGGAAGTCACTGCTGGGATGTGCAGCAGCTGAACATGAGCCAGCAGTGTGCCCAGGTGGCCAAGAAAGCCAGTGGCATCCTGGCCTGCGTCAGGAACAGTGTGGCCAGCAGGAGCAAGGAAGTCATTGTGCCCTGTACTCAGCACTGGTTAGGCCACACCTTGAGTCTTGTGTCCAGTTCTGGGCTCCTCAGTTTAGGGAAGATGTTGAGTTGCTGGAAGGTGTCCAGAGAAGGGCTGCAAAGCTGGGGAGCACAGCTTTGGAGCACAGGCCTGTGAGGAGAGGCTGAAGGAACTGGGGTTGCTTTGCTGCCCAGGGAGGTGGTGGAGTCACCACCACTGGAGGTGTTTAGGAGGAGACTGCATGAGGCACTTGGTGTCATGGTTTAGTTGATTAGATGGTGTTGGGTGATAGGTTGGACTTGATGATCTCAAAGATCTTTTCCAACCTGGTTAATTCTATTCTATTCTATTCTATCCTATTCTATTCTATTCTATTCTATTCTATTCTATTCGTGGATTGTGAACTGGAGAAAAAGTAATTTTTTGTCACGTTTCTTCTTTGTTAAAGCTCTGTAGAGACATTGGAAGTGTATTGGAAGAAGACTGTTGGTGCTTGGATCAAAACCTGTAAGGCTATAAGGAAATTCAGCCTCACTCTTGCCAAAGAGCACAGAGCAGCAAGAGAATCCCTGCAGGGTTATGAGGTTGTGAGAGGTTAATTTAAAGGAAAAAACAAACAGAGGCATTGATAAAAAGTGCAGGGGGGAAGAATTACATTCCAAAATATAGTCAATATATAATTGAAAATATGGACACACATACAAGTAGGATTCATTTAGTGATCCAGAGTTACTGAGGCTACCAGGAGTATTTTGTGATTGCAGACACCTGAGTAATTGCATTTGCTTATATGAACAAAATGACTCCTGTCAGGCTCCCTGTTGAAATGCCACACATTTCTCAAGGAGAACAGGTTACAATTTAAGTGTTCCTGCCTGAATGATCCTCTGTTCCCCTGTATTTGCATTGATGGCATCATATGCTCATGGCCCTTTGACAGTTGATAGTGCCACAGATTCTTATTTACCCAGCAGCTGCTATTGGCAGCCTGGATTAATTTACATTACAGGTATTAATTACAAGGAAGGGCTATTGTCTGGCCTTATGCTGCTTTGCTTGAATTTATGAAGCCTTAGGATTATATGACTGTGGTTGAGCCTTTGTGTAAGGGACTGTCTCAAAATTGAAGTCACCTGCTGATTTCCCTTTGAGTGTTGCAGGTTTTGGATCATTTTGAGGATATCTGATGTCCTACCAAAACAGTGGGGGAGAAGAGCATTTATAATGGGTTGTGTCTGCACTAATAAAAAATACTAACCCAAAAGAGATGCAAAACCAAATGAAATGTGTGAGCTAGTTCCCAGCCCATTGTTTGATACCCGCAGATTACTCACAAATCACTTGTGACACTCTGTGGACAGACCTTTATGCCTCCCACCCTGTGGGGACTCTCATTTGGGTGGATTTCACTCACCTTTCCTTGGTGCTCTGCAGCCCCAGAGCCAGTCTTGCATCTGCTGCAACTGGGGCACCAGGGTGTGTCTTTCCTCATCCCTAGGGTACAGCTTTTATCACCCAGCTAAAAATCAGAGTCTTTAGATTTGTCTTTAGGAGCATTGAAGAATTTTTCAAGACATAATACTGGAATATTTTTTCAAGTCTACATATTGTCCTAACTGATAAAATAAGCTGAGGTTTGGTTGTGCTAAATGATATGTTAATTGTCCATGAGCCACCTTTGTTTCTTTGGAGTGACAGGAGGGTGTTACTCTTAGCTGGTTTAGGTTAGGTCAGGCTTTCTGCACTGTGACCTGTGCTTTTCCTTAGAATGAAGGAGAAAGCTGCATTTAGGGACCATCCACACATGTTGTCTGTTCACAGAGTAGAGTAGAATAGAATAGAATAGAATAGAATAGAATAGAATAGAATAGAATAGAATAGAATAAACCAGGTTGGGAAAGACCTCCAAGATCATCGAGTCCAACCTATCACCCAGCACCATCTAATCAACTAAACCATGGCACCAAGTGCCTCATCCAGTCTCCTCCTAAACACTTCCAGTGATGGTGACTCCACCACCTCCCCAGGCAGCACATTCCAATGACCAGTCTCTCTTTCTATGAAGAACTTCTTCCTAACATCCAGTCTAAACCTCCCCGGCGCAGCTTGAGATTGTGTCCTCTTGTTCTGGTGGTAGTTGCCTGGGAGAAGAGACCAACCCCCACCTGGCTACAACCTCCCTTCAGGGAGTTGTAGACAGCAATAAGGTCTCCCCTGAGCCTCCTCTTCTCCAGGCTTGAATATCTTTGAAACCTTTCCTTATCAACAGCTCTCTTTGCATGCTCTTTTACTGAGAGAAAGTAATAACATTAATTTGCAAAGTGAGTATTTACTCACTTGGTCCTTGAATCCACATTCAAGAGTATGGATACCTGAAAAATAATTCAGTCTTCTGTGTGACTGCAGCTTATGCTAACCTGTGAAATTTTGCTCAGGTATTGCTGCCTTGCCTGTTGCAAACAAGGTTGAGAGAGGCATTGGACTAGATGACCTTTAAAAGTTGCTTCCAATACAAACCATCTGTTTTGTATGAGGAACAGTGTGGCCAGCAGGAGCAGGGAAGTCATTGTGCCCTGGGCTTAGCACTGGTTAGGCCACACCTTGAGTCCTGTGTCCAGTTCTGGGCTCCTCAGTTTAGGAAAGATGTTGAGTTGCTGGAAGGTGTCCAGAGAAGGGCAACAAAGCTGGGGAGGGGTCTGGAGCACAGCCCTGTGAGGAGAGGCTGAGGGAGCTGGGGTTGCCTAGCCTCCAGGGGAGACCTTCTTGCTGTCTGCAACTCCCTGAAGGGAGATTGTAGCCAGGTAGGGGTTGGTCTCTTCTCCCAGGCAACCAGCACCAGCACAAGAGGACACAGTCTCAAGCTGCTCCAGGGTTCAGGCTGGGTGCTGGCCCCTGATGCCACTGCACAGGCCGCACCTGGGATGTCCCAAGGAGGGGCCCAGCCCAGTGGGTGGGTACAGGAAGACAGGTATTTCATCACATAATGCCCTGTTCCCCTATAAAACATCAGGGGGGGTCCTCTCTGCCTCTTTTCTTCCCTCACCGCTGCCTGAGCAAGGGGCTGAGCTGCCTCTCTTGGGCCTGGCTAGGCCCAAGGCTGGGTTGGGGTGTGGAAAAAGAGCCCTGGGGGCTTTGGGTGAACCCTCAGGTGGGGGTGGGATGCTTTTGTGTATGTTTTGGGATCTCTCTCTTTTGTCACAGTGCTTGTGGTTCTCTGTAGGACTTTCATTGTTTTTTTTCCATTTAAACTTTCCACCATTTTTGCAATTGTTTGTCTGAGGCTTTTTCTTTTGCCCATGGTGGGAGAATTGGCCTCTCACAGTATCACAGTATCACTAAGGTTGGAAGAGACCCCAAGGATCATCGAGTCCAACCTGTCTCCACAGACCTCACAACTAAACCATGGCACCAAGTGCCACATCCAATCCCCTCTTGAACACCTCCAGGGACGGTGACTCCACCACCTCCCTGGGCAGCACATTCCAATGACGAATGACTCGCTCAGTGAAGAACTTTCTCCTCACCTCGAGTCTAAACCTTCCCTGGCGCAGCTTGAGACTGTGTCCCCTTGTTCTGGTGCTGGTTGCCAAGGAGAAGAGACCAACCCCCTCCTGTCTACAATTACCTTTCAGGTAGTTGTAGAGGGCAATGAGGTCACCCCTGAGCCTTCTCTTCTCCAGGCTAAACAACCCCAGCTCCCTCAACCTCTCCTCACAGGGCTGTGCTCAAGGTCTCTCCCCAGCCTTGTTGCCCTTCTCTGGACACGTTCAAGTGTCTCAACCTACCACAGGAGGTTTAGGCTAGATGTTAGGAAGCAGTTCTTCACAGAACGAGAGATTGGCCTTGGTATGTGCTGCTCAGGGAGGTGGTGGAGTCACCATCACTGGAGGAGTTTAAGAAAAGCCTGGATGAGGCACTTGGTGCCATGGTTTAGTTGATCAGATGGTGTTGGGTGATAGGTTGGACTTGATGCTCTCTGAGGTCTTTTCCAACTTGGTTAAATCTAATAACTTTATTACCTTCTAAAAATTCTCTGAGAGTCAAGGACTGATTTCCATCTGGCTCTTAGACTATCGGCACCCTGAAATTATTTAGGATTGGACACAATGGACAATTAATGTGCTCAGGACAGCAGCTTGTGTTAAACTCTTAAAAAGCTGCATATTTACAGCAGGACAGCACTATGTGTGTCACCTCAAACTGCAAAACTCCTCCATTCTCTGCTTTTTGTGGGTGAAGTTCAGTTTATTTAGTCTGTTAATAAAGAATGTGTTTATAATGGGTGCATTACACAGCACAGTAGTAAGGAGCAGGGTAGTCATGTGTGGCACACCAAGCATTGGTACACCCAGCCACTATGTTGCATTTGTTCTTCCTTACATAAACATGCTGGGCATTGGCCATCTGTTGCTTTTTGTTATTAATGTTTTGTTAAAAATGGATCATAAGACCAGAGGAGATGTAGCTGTGCTATATCTACAGGTAAGGCTGCATGCTCTTTTGCAGACAGGCATGAATAATCTGCCTCACTGTGACAAGAACCAGCTTTGACCTGGAAGGCCAGTGGTTTATGTCGATTCTGGCCTGAGTTGATGTATGGTGCATCTGAGGGTTTGCATGGATACATCCTAAGGGGTAAGAGCTGCAGGGTCACACTGAGCAAATGGAAGCTGGATTCCTGTAAATGCAGTTGAGCATGCCCATGTGCTGGTACATGCACTCTTGGCTTTATAAACAAGAACACTGTTTATTATAATGACAAATGAAAGAAACTCAGCTGATCAAGGTGCAGGTCACCCCCTGTCCATCACTCCTTCACAAGTTTCTTTGAATTATTGGCCAGTCCTCATCTGGGCAGAGCTATTAAGATAAGCCAAGGAGGCTTGCAGCTTGTGTTCATGGCGGGTTGGAGAAGACCATGAGCAGAGACAAACATACAACTGTTTCCTTTCATAGAATCATAAAATCAATAAGGTTGGAAAAGACCTCAGAGATCATCAAGTCCATCACCTCCAGTGATAATGACTCTACTACCTCCCTGGGCAGCACATTCCAATGGCCAATCTCTCTTTCTGGGAAGAACTTCTTCCTACCATCCAGCCTGAACTTCCCCTGACACAGTTTGAGACTGTGTCCTCTTGTTCTGCTGCTGGGTGCCTGGGAGAAGAGACCAACCCTCTCCTGGCTACAACTTCCCTTCAGGTAACTGTAGAGAGCAAGGAGGTCTCCCCTGAGCCTCCTCTTCTCCAGGCTAAGCAACCCCAGCTCCCTCAGCCTCTCCTCACAGGGCTGTGCTCAAGGCCTCTCCCAAGCCTCATTGCCCTTCTCTGGACATGTTCAATATCCTGGACACAGTACTCAGTACTTTGAAGTACGCAGTACTTTGAAGGCAGGAAAGACATGCAGGCATTGTGAAAGCGGTCTGAGCATATGAAGAAGCAGCCTGTGTTGGATTTCTCTGCCCAGTGTGCTTTGCAGAGCATCTGTGTGAGCATATATAGTGTTAACATGCTCTAGATACTCTCTGAAGTTTTTAGATCCACTAGGACCTAAAACTTTTGTATGTGAGCTGGATATAAGAACTGTGTTCTTTCTTTCCTTTGTGAAAGGAGGCTTGTGCTATAACTTAACAGTCTGTTGTCCACAGTTTTCATGTTGGCTAGCTTAAGACTTATGAGACACCAGTCTGGTTGTGGCTTGGGAGAATACTTGGGGCAGCAAATATTGATGCACACGTTTGAGTCAGTAGCTAAAAACCTTCCTGTCCCAATGGATTTTGTATGCCCCTCTGGATCCAAACTGAAGCCATGGCAAATATTTCTCAATAACTTGCTGGTGCTAGGAGCTCTGACAGGAAGCAGCATTTTGGATGAGAGGCACTGGTCAATGATGATGCCCTGTAGGCTTTGCAGCCTCATTCTACAAGACACAAGGCTGGAGATTGGGACTGGTCCATCTCTGTCCCCTGGGTCACAGTTCAAGATGTGGTGTTATATTTTGGAAACTTTTGTGATCAGAAAACCTAAATAGATTATATCTGACTGTGTATGGGAGGGAAGGAAATGAAATATTGATAGGTGTTACCTTCTCATCAAAAACTCATCTTTATTTACATTGAGAACTGCAAGTGTATAATCAGCACAGGAAAGTACAGCTTAATATATCTATGAAATAAATATGAGTTGTTTACTTTTGAGTAATGGTGAATAACCCCTGTATTAAAAATGAGGTCATGCTGCATGCTGAGATATTCAATAAACAAGGTTTGTAGAGAAAATAATACCTTCCACTACCCAACTGATACCACTGGAAGGAAACCCTATCTTGCTATTTGGCACAATAAGTATACAAAAATGTCTTTGAATGGTGCCACATCTAGCTGGCAGCCAGTCAGTAGGGGTGTGCCCCAAGGATCAGTGCTGGGCCCCATCCTCTTTAACATCTTTATTGATGATCTGGATGAGGGCATTGAGTCCATCATCAGTAAATTTGCTGATGACACCAAGCTGGGGGCAGGAGTTACAGTATCACAGTATCACACTAAGGTTGGAAGAGACCCCAAGGATCATCAAGTCCAACCTGTCTCAGTAGACCTCATGACTAGACCATGGCACCAAGTGCCACATCCAATCCCCTCTTGAACACCTCCAGGGATGGTGACTCCACCACCTCCCTGGGCAGCACATTCCAATGACGAATGACTCGCTCAGTGAAGAACTTTCTCCTCACTTCGCGTCTAAACCTCCCCTGGCACAACTTGAGACTGTGTCCCCTTGTTCTGGTGCTGGTTGCCAAGGAGAAGAGACCAACCCCTTCCTGACCATAACCACCTTTCAGGTAGTTGTAGAGGGCAATGAGGTCACCCCTGAGCCTTCTCCTCTCCAGGCTAAACAACCCCAGCTCCCTCAGCCTCTCCTCACGGGGCTGTGCTCAAGGCCTCTCCCCAGCCTTGTTGCCCTTCTCTGGACACGTTCAAGTGTCTCGATGTCCTTCCTAAACTGAGGGGCCCAGAACTGGACACAGTACTCAAGGTGTGGCCTAACCAATGCAGAGTACAGGGCCACAATGAGTTCCCTGCTCCTGCTGGCCACACTATTCCTAATACAGGCCAGGATGCCATTGGCCCTCTTGGCCACCTGGGCACACTGCTGGCTCATGTTTAGGTGGCTGTCAATCAGCATCCCCAGGTCCATCTCTGGGAGCTCTGCAGCCACTCTGACCCCAGCCTGTAGCTCTGCCTGGGGTTGCCGTGGCCAAAGTGCAGCACCTGGCACTTGGACTTGTTAAATGCCATCCCATTGGACTCTGCCCATCTGTCCAGTCGGTCGAGGTCCCTCTGCAGCGCCTTTCTACCCTCTAACTGACCAACATCTGTTCCTAACTTGCACATTTGTGGAGATGGGGTTAATTTTGACCAATTCTGCCTAGATAGTGTAATTATAATACAATACCTTATTTATACCAATACCTTAATTTATACTAATACCTTATATACTAATACCTACTATACAAATGCTAATACCTTAATTTATACTAATACCTTATATACTAATACTAATACCTTAAATTAATACCTTATTTTTACAAAGGAAGAGGGAAGTACAGTGGCAATAATATGGCTTTAAACAATAATATAACATTGTCTTACTCTTCATTTAGAGTAGAAATGTTTTACTCAAGAGATTTTTTTCAGTTATTGCCCTGATTTTGAGAACAGATCTGGGGAAAGCAGGAAGCTGGTATTTATTTTGTGAAATGGCTGCATTTGTGTTTTGATTTTTTTTTTCATGAGCCTTCATCCTGGGGTTGAACTAATGAAAAATAATGAGAAATCTTGGAGAATTAGATGAACAAGGATTTCCATGCTGCTGTCACAAGGTGGGCTGCCCTGTGCTAAGCTCCATGCCTCTCCAGCTAAACTGCTATTGTCTGTTGATCAAGGTCATTTAAAGCTCACTTCAAAATGTCATCATCCCTTTGAAGTCACAGTAGGAACATCAGTTTAGCATATCCTACAAGCAGAGACTCCTGCATGTGGTAGATTGCCTCTCATAGGTTTTGTAGAGGGATGATCCATGATGAATCTTAATATATTAACTATTTTGATACACACTGATTTCACGTAAGAGCCACACAAAATGGGTCTGAATCTCATGGTCCCTGGGCTGGAACAGGAGACCAACCAATGTGCTGTGCTCCCATGGGTAGTAACAATAATATCTCTTTCTTAAGAATATGCTTTTAGAAAGATCTTTTGAGATTAATGAAATGCTCATCTGAGGTGTTGGCAGCATTGCCTCCTTGGTGCTGCCTCCTACAACAGGCACCCCAAAGCTGTACAAAGGTATTTCACCATTCCTCCTCCACTAGCTCCTTCTCTTGGCAGAGGTGCTCATGGCCAAAAAACAACGCAAAACTCTTTCTTTATCAGCATCCCTTGTGCTCCAGGTGTTCATTTCCAGTTCAAACCCATGGTTTAAGGAGCTGTTCACCACTTCACAAGGTGCAGCTGATTTAGAGAGCTAGTTGTCAGTTACCCTTGACAGAGATTAATTATTTTCAAGCTCTAAACCAACCCTTTTAATTTGACCTTCTCCTTGATGGGGAAAAAATTTTCTTCCTGAACTATGTACAGTTGCTTTGTGCAAGAACAGGCCATGCTTTTGAGACAGGAGCTCTAGCTCCTGATGGTCTTAGCAGGGTTCCCTTACTTTTACAGGGGCTGCTTTAGATTCTTAATATGTCTTGCTCTCTGTAGCTGCCTCTAGGGTCCCTGCTCCTGCAGTTTAGGTAGGTGTAATGATAAGGGCTGGTCAAGTTTCTTCACTGCAGAGCTTGCAGAGATAGTGCTGTATATGAAAATGCACTAAGTCATCTCCACCAGAAGGTTGGGAGATGATCTGGGAAGAGGTGATGTTGCCTGGTGGGACACTCTCTTTCCCAGGACAGACAAGAACTAAATTCAAATGCTTGCATGTTGGGATGCCAGATTCCAGCTTCCTGCTTTAAGCTTGGGCTTTCTGACTTTTTAAGTGTGCTTTGGCCAAGAAATGTAGTTGTCACTGAGAAACAGTGGGCTGGATCACCTGCCCTGTGAGGTTGGAGCACCTCACAGACAGGCTAAGAGTGGTGGGGTTGTTCAGTTTGAAGAAGGCTCCAAGTAGATTTTACTGCAGCTTTTCAGTACTTAAAGGGGACCTACAAGAAAAATGGAGGCAGATGCTTTGAAGGATGCTTTGTCAGGGAGTGTAGTGACAGGATGAGGGCTAATGGTTTCAAACTGGAAGGGAGTTGGTTTGGATTAGGTATTAGGAAGTTTTTCACCATGAGGACGGTGAAACACGAAGTGGCTCTAGTTGTGGATGCCCTATCTCTGGGAGCATTCAAGGCCAGGTTGGATGGGGCTCTGAGCAACCTGGTCTAGTGAAAGATGTCCAAGCACATGGCACAGGGGAATCTTTCAGTTCCTTTCCAACCCAAACCATTCCATGCTTCTAATATGCTGTCAGAAGGAGCTTCTATTTTGACAAGTCAGTGCTTTCTGTCAAGAAGAGATTTTGTCAGACAGTTCTGTGATTCTGTAATTTCTTGTGGGATGGAATGACTGACTCAAGCTGACAGTGAGGAGCCAAGGCATATGGATGTTACACCACCTTCCTGAGTGTGTGCAAAAAGGCTGTGGCAGGCTCAGGTTGAAACTGTACCTTGCCTGCAGATCCTCTAGCAACAATTCTTTTCTCTCTTCATACTAACCCCAAATGTATTCCTTTGCCAGCAGCAATTCAGAGGCAGTAGCATTGCCCCTCCCTTACCTGTCCCTCCAGCTCTCATCTGAAATCTGCCTGCTCAGTGCTGTGCAGTACAGGATGGATCTTACACATTGCTACCCTTGGGAACACTGTGAAAACAGAAGGATAATTGCTAAATGTTGCCTTATGAGAAGAATCCATCACTGCCTGTGACTTAACTCCCTGCTCTTAACCCAGTGTGTGTTGCTTCTGAAGGCTGTGACATTTCTTAGTTGTTGGATGCTGTACTGCTGCTCTGCTTCATAGCAGGTCATGCTCAATGGAGATAGGAAGACAGGTCTAGCAGGGAATTCAACTGTGCTCTGCTGGAGGTGATAACTCTAGGTAATGAAGCATGGTTGGCTTTGTTTCCCTGTCTAAATCTGCTGCTTCTCCTGCTACAAACTCAGAAGCTTGTGCATAAGCACCCTGTCGAATTTTCCAGTAATACCAGTGACAAGATTTATCTGTGCAGCTCCATCCTATGGCTTTTCAGGTAACCATGATATCATTGCTAGATAAATAGCATTAACAGATGAATATCACACTGGTGAGTACTCACCTGCAGCTTGCAAGTAGAAGGATTTGGATGGGATGTGTCCACACATTTGCCATGGTTGAAGGCAGGAGTGAGGTTGCATGAGACCACCTAGGGTGGCTGGGGATGGGCAAAAAGATTGTGGGCAATGTGCTGGGCTAGTGCTGCATGCTGGCATCTTGGTATGGAGATGGCTGTGGGATCAGACTAGAAGGGGTATACAAGGTAGAAGGAGGGCTGCAGCCCCCAGCCCTTCCTTCCCTAGTACCAGTGTCTGGAGTGCTTGTAACGTCATAGTACTTCACCAAAATAAACCCCTTGTCTCTCAGTGGAAAGAGTCTGACTCCAGTCCACAGTGCAACATTCCTGTTTCCCTTATCTGTTGAAAGCTGTGGCTGAGATGAGTAGTAACAAACAAGCTGCCTGACTGTCACACCTCTGCTAAATTAATGCAGTGGGGTATTATCAGTTAGTGTCACCCCACTGTATCCCAGAGGTGGCATCCATGTAATGTATCTGAATGCCTTCTTGGGACAGCTTTACATGGTGGATCAGAGATGTCAGGGAGAGCTGGATTGTCTCTGGCAAGGCAGACACCCAACTGTAAAGAGCATGAGGGTGCTGTAACCACACAGGACATTTGCACTCACATATTGTAATGGGGCAAGGAAAGACAGCAGGAAATAGTTGCCACCCTTGCTGCTGAATTTCTCTGAAGCAGCTGATTTCCCTTCTAGGAAAGCTCCCCTCCCTGTGCCTGTGCTGCAGTGAGCCTGCACTGCTAGGTGGAGTCACAGCTTTTACCAGCCATACATTAGCATTTTGCCTGATCCCACTACTAGGAGAAGCATTCAGAAGAGAGGGGGGGGAAAAAAGAGAGAAAAAAGAAAATCCAGGCAACATCTTGATCTCTGTTTTGCAGATGAACTCAGAGCCATACATTGAGATTTAAAAAGAGCCAAGTGGGTATTTTTGAAAAGATGATGTTACTGTTTTAAATAATGCATGATTAAGGGCTTACAGAAGAGAGAGTATCCACATGTACTTAAAATGAAGAGTGCTTAACTTCAGCCAGATCTCTGCCTGGCTGCAATGAGAACCATTTCCTGCATGCTTCCAGCAGCTGATTCTCACTGCTTTTTTGAGATGCACCATCCCCTTTCTATTTAAATTTGCACATCCACCATGTAATTCTGTAAGATGTGCCGATATATGCAGCACAGAAGGACTCCTGTGCAGAGTGAAGAGCTGTTCTCTCTGCTGCAGCTGAGTGTTGAATTGCTTAGAGAGAGAGAGGGCTGGCAGAAATTCAGCGTGGTTCAGGACTGATCATCTTTGTTTCCTGAAGGCAAGGGAACTAAAATCGTTCTGCTCAGAGAGCTGAGTGGGGCAGGTATGGGGACTGCCTTAGGTGTACAGTTTCAGAGCTGGGAACAAATGAATAAAGTAAAGGGGAAAAACTGGTGAGCACACACTAAACAAAGTGTGGAAGGGCTTTGGAGCACAGCCCTGTGAGGAGAGGCTGAGGGAGCTGGGGTTGCTTAGCCTGGGGAAGAGGAGCCTCAGGGGAGACCTTCTTGCTCTCTACATCTACCTGAAGGGAGGTTGTAGCCAGGTGGGAGTTGGTCTCTTCTCCCAGGCAAGCAGCAGCAGAACAAGAGGACACAGTCTCAAGCTGTGCCAGGGGAGGTGTAGGCTGGATTTTAGGAAAAAATTCTTCCCAGCAAGAGAGATTGGCCATTGGAATGTGCTGCCCAGGGAGGTGGTGGAAACACCATCACTGGAGGTGTTTAAGAAGAGCGTGGATGAGGCACTTCGTGCCATGGTTTAGTTGATCAGATGGTGTTGGGTGATAGGTTGGACTTGATGATCTCAAAGGTCTTTTCCAGCCTGCTTAATTCTCTTCCTCTCCTCTCCTCTCCTCTCCTCTCCTCTCCTCTCCTCTCCTCTCCTCTCCTCTCCTCTCCTCTCCTCTCCTCTCCTCTCCTCTCCTCTCCTCTCCTCTCCTCTCCTCTCCTCTCCTCGAGTCTCCTCTCCTCTCCTCGAGTCTCCTCTCCTCTCCTCTCCTCGAGTCTCCTCTCCTCGAGTCTCCTCTCCTCTCCTCGAGTCTCCTCTCCTCGAGTCTCCTCTCCTCGAGTCTCCTCTCCTCTCCTCTCCTCTCCTCTCCTCTCCTCTCCTCTCCTCTCCTCTCCTCTCCTCTCCTCTCCTCTCCTCTCCTCTCCTCTCCTCTCCTCTCCTCTCCTCTCCTCTCCTCTCCTCTCCTCGAGTCTCCTCTCCTCTCCTCTCCTCGAGTCTCCTCTCCTCTCCTCGAGTCTCCTCTCCTCTCCTCGAGTCTCCTCTTCTTCATAGAATCCTAGAATGCTCTGGGTTGGAAGGGACCTCTAAAGGGACCTCTAGTCCAACCTCCCCTGCAGTAAGCAGGGCCATCCTCAACTAGATCAGCTGCCCAGAGCTCTATCAACCCTCACCTTGAGTATCTCCAGGGATGGGACCTCAACTACCGGTCTGGGCAACCCACTCCAGTGCTCCACCACCCTCGTGGTAAAGAACCTGTTCCTAACATCCAGTACAAATCTGCTCTTCTCTAACTTCAAACCATTGTCCCTCATCCTATTGCTGCAGGCCTTTCTAAACAGTCTCTCTCCCTTCTTCTTGTAGGCCCCCTCAGGTACTGGAAGTTTGCTGTTAGGTCTCCCTGGAGCCTTCTCTTCTCCAGGCTGAACGACCCCAGCTCCCTCAGCCTGTATTCATACCAGCCCCAGATCGTTTTGTGGCCCTCCTTTGGACCAGCTTCATCAGGTCCATGTTATTCCTATATTGAGGGCTCCAGAGCTGGATGCAGTACTCCAGGTGAAGTCTCACCAGAGCAGAGCAAAGTGGCAGAATCACCTCTCTAGTGATCACGTCATCCCCCACTCTGTATTGATAGTGAGGATTGTTCCAACCCAGGTAAAGGACCCTGCACTTGCTCTTGAGGTTCACCTGGGCTCAGCTCTCCAGTTTGTCCAGGTCCCTCTGGATGACATCTTGTCCCTTTGTTGTATCAACAACACCACTCAGCTTGGTGTCATCTGCAAACTTGCTGATGGTGCACTCAATCCCACTGTCTGTATCATTGCTAAAAATATTAAACAGCACAGCAAGACCCCTGAGGGACACCACTTGTGACTGCTCTCCATCTGGACTTCAAGCCATTGAGCTCTGTATGTGACCATCCAGTCACCCTCTTTACCCACTGAACAGTTCACCCATCAAATCCATATCTCTCCAGCTTGGTGAGCAGGATGTTGTGGGGGACTGTGTCAAAGGCCTTGCAGAGTTCCAGATCACATCCATATTTTGTCCCTTGTCCACTGACCTAGTCACTGTAAGACAGAAAGCCACTAGGTTGGTCAGGCAGGATATGCCCCTAAGTAAATCCATGCTGGCTGTCATGAATCACCTCCCTCTCCTTCATGTGCCTTAGCATGGCATGTAGGAGGATGTTCTCATGGTCTGTCCAGCAGGGATGTTCTATGACCTGGGCCAAGGACCACTAATATGCAGACACAGATCTGTCTCAAGTGAATGAAGGTGCTTGATCCATGCAAATTGATGGGCTCCAATGCCATCCACCTGTGGGTGCTAAGACATTTCAAGGTGTTGGATCTGACAAATAATTTCACCAGCATTTTTCTTGCTGAAGAAACTGTGCAAGGTGCCCTACCTGCCCTGTTTTTGGTCTGTGCTGATGACTGCTCTTCATGGACTTGTTATCTACATGTCCTCCCTGGTGAGTGTCAGGCATCCTTCTGTTCTGTCTTCAGAGGCATAAAGCCTGACTCCACAAGGGTAATCTTAAGTTCAGCCACTAATGCTTGTACTTTTGTGGATCTTTTCATCCCCTGGCCCCTTTTATCTTCTGGCCTCTGAAAAATTGAGTGGAAAATTAATCACTGACATCAGAATAAATATTCTAGAGGAGGTGCATGGAGCAAAGCTTCTTGAAAAATGTGTTCTGTGATTAAAGTTTCCAATGTACAATGGGTCACTTTTAGTCAGAGCAGCTTAGTGGTCAAATGGGAGCTGTAAATTACAACATCTCCTTCCTTGGCTAATGCAAATAATATCCTTCACTGTTGCTATCTCTCTGGCATGTTGTTAGAGCTCTATGAACCAAAGCAAAATAGTTAAACACCAAGGCATTTCCTCCCTTGTTTGAGCCTGTTTTTGTCCTCCCCTTTTTTGCTGTTTAGTATTTATTACACTTTTATCATTATTAGTTTATTTGTTGTGGCATGTTTTGTGGTGGAGCTCCAAGAATGTCAGCTTGATTTTCAGCTTTTTCAGAGCACTCTCATTAAACTGTGACAGGTGATTCTCCCTTCTGTTTAGGCTCTGCCCTTGTACTCCTCACCCCGGGAGCTGAGCATGTCTGTGTAATTCAGGGGAGGGGTCTCCTATGCTTGCTCTCACATCCTCTGCCTCAATGGGAACATAAAATCACGGTGTCACAGAGTTACAGGGTTGCAAGGGACCTCTGGAGATAATCTAGTCCAACTCCTCTAAAGCAGGCAGGTTTCACCTAAAGCAGGCAGGTTTTGAATGACTCCAGGGATGGAAAGTCAACCACCTCCCTGGACAGCCTGTTCCAGTGCTCTCTCACCCTCAGAGTGAAAGTTTTTCCTTATATTCATGTGGAACCTCCTATGCTTCAACTTGCACCCATTGCCCCTTGTCCTATCCTTGGACATCACTGAGAAGAGCCTGGCTCTGTCCTACTGATGCTCATCCTTCACATACTTATAAACATTGCTGACGTCACCTCTCAGTCTCCTCCAAGCTAAAGAGCCCCAGCTCCTTCAGCCCTTCCTCATAAGGGAGATGTTCCACTCCTTTACTCACCTTTGTGGATGGACACTCTCAAGCCATTCCCTGTAATTCCTGAATTGAGGGACCCAGAACCGGGAATTATATTCCAGATGTGGCCTCACCAGGGCAGAGTAAAGAGTGGGAAGAACCTCTCTTGACCTACTACACAGTCTCAAGCTGCGCCAGGGGAGGTTTAGACTCGAGGTGAGGAGAAAGTTCTTCACTGAGCAAGTCGTTCGTCATTGGAATGTGCTGCCCAGGGAGGTGGTGGAGTCACCGTCCCTGGAGGTTGTTCAAGAGGGGATTGGACGTGGCACTTGGTGCCATGGTCTAGTCATGAGGTCTGTGGTGACAGGTTGGACTTGATGATCCTTGGGGTCTCTTCCAACCTTAGTTATACTGTGATACTAACCACACCCCTTCTAATACACTCCAGGATGCCATTTGTGTTGGGCACAAGGGCACATTGCTGGCTCATGGTCATCCTTCTGTCCACAATGACCCCAGGTCCCTTTCCTCCACACTGCTCTCCAATAGTTCAGTCCCCAGCCTATACACTTAGGAAAGAACATGGGGTTGTTCTTTCCTAGGTGCAAGACTCTGCATTTGCTCTTGTTGAATTTCATTAAATTTCTCCCCACCCAACTCTCCATCCTGTCTAGGTCTCAGTGAATGGCAGCACAGGCTTCAGGTGTGTCAGCCACTCCTCCAGTTTAGTTTTGTGTCTTGCTGTCTGTCTCCAGCATTGGTACAGAGGATGTGGCACTAGACACAGGTCATGGCTGAGTTTGCTTGGAGGAATATGGTGATCAGGTGGACTTTGGTGGCAGATTTTGACATCTGCTTTAATTTGCCCCAAATACATATAGAATAGAATAGAATAGAATAGAATAGAATAGAATAGAATAGAATAGAATAGAATAGAATAGAATAGAATAGAATAAACCAGGTTGGAAAAGACCTTTGAGATCATCAAGTCCAACACCATCTAATCAACTATACCATGGCACCAAGTGCCTCATCCAGGCTCTTCCTAAACACCTCCAGGGATAGTGACTCCACCACCTCCCTGGGCAGCACATTCCAGTGGCCAATCTCTCTTTCTGGGAAGAACTTCTTCCTAACATCCAGCCTAAACCTCCCCTGGCACAGCTTGAGACTGTGTCCTCTTGTTCTGGTGCTGGTTGCCTGGGAGAAGAGGCCAACCCCCACCTGGCTACAACCTCCATTCAGGGAGTTGTGGACAGCAAGAAGGTCTCCCCTGAGCCTCCTTCTCCAGGCTAAGCAACCCCAGCTCCCTCAGTCTCTCCTCACAGGGCTGTGCTCCAGACCCCTCCCCATCTTTGTTGCCCTTCTCTGGACACCTTCCAGCAACTCAAAATCTTTCCTGAACTGAGGACGCCAGAACTGGACACAGGACTCAAGGTGTGGCCTAACCAGTGCTGAGCACAGGGCAGAATGATTTCCTTGCTCCTGCTGGCCACACTCTTCCTGATGCAGGCCAGGATACCATTGGCCTTCTTGGCCACCTGGGCACACTGCTGGCTCATGTTCAGCCTACTCTCAACCAGTAAACCCCAGGTCCCTCTGTGCCTGGCTGCTCTCCAGCCACTCTGACCCCAGCATGTAGCACTGCATGGGGTTGTTGTGGCCAATGTGTAGAACCTGGCACTTGGATGTGCTCAGTCTCATGCCCTTGGACTCTGCCCATCTGTGCAGCCTGGCAAGGTCTCTCTGCAGAGCCCATCTACCCTCTAAGAGATCAACTCCTGCCCCCAGCTTGGTGTCATCTGCAAATTTACTGATGATGGACTCAATGCCCTCATCTAGATCATCAGTAAAGATATTGAACAGGATGGGGCCCAGCACTGATCCCTGGGGGACACCACTGGTGCCTGGATGCCAGCTGGATGTGGCACCATTCACCACCACTCTCTGGGTTCAGCCTCCATCCAGGTAGAGAGGGACCTGGGGGTACTGGTCAATGGTAGGCTGAACATGAGCCTGCAGTGTGCCCAGGTAGCCAAGAGGGCCAATGGCATCCTGGCCTGCATCAAGAACAGTGTGGCCAGCAGGAGCAGGGAGGTCATTCTGCCCCTGTACACTGCACTGGTTAGGCCACACCTCAAGTCCTGTGTCCAGTTCTGGGCCCCTCAGTTTAGGAAGGAGGTTGACTTGCTGGAATGAGTCCAGAGAAGGGCAATGAAGTTGGTGAGGGGTTTGGAACACAGCCCTATGAGGAGAGGCTGAGGGAGCTGGGGTTGCTTAGCCTGGAGAAGAGGAGACTCAGAGGTGACCTTCTTGCTCTCTACAGCTACCTGAAGGGAGGTTGTAGACAGGCAGAGGTTGGTCTCTTCTCCTAGGCAGCCAGTACCAGAACAAGAGGACACAGTCTCATGCTGTACCAGGGGAGGTTTAGGTTGGATGTGAGGAAGAAGTTCTATACAGAGAGAGTGATTGCCCATTGGAATGGGCTGCCCAGGGATGTGGTGGAGTCACCGTCATTGGAGGTGTTCAGGAGAAGACTTGATGGGTTGCTTGGTGCCATGGGTTAGTTGTTTAGGTGATGTTGGATTGGTTGATAGGTTGGATGCAATGATCTTGAAGGTCTCTTCCAACCTGGTCTATTCTAGTCTAGTCTAGTCTAGTCTAGTCTATTCCTAACCCAGCTCAGAGTGCTGCTGTCCAAGCCAGGGGCTGACAGCTTGGCCAGGAGTTTGCTGTGGGGGATGGTGTCAAAGGCCTTGCTGAACTCCAGGCAGGCTACATCCACAGCCAGTTACACTGAAGGCCACGAGGCTTTTCTTATGGGTTTCAGAAGCAGCTGAAGTCACTCTTGCTGTCCTTTGGAGCCAAGCTATTCTTAGACTGATCCCTCTGAAAAACTTGCTTCTCAAGCTCACTGATGTGGCACGAGGTGTTTGCAGTAGTGTGGTTCACCCATGTGATTTTTACATTATTTCATGCCACACAGTTTCACAGTGTCACAGCTCCTGGGCTTTACTTCTGTTTCTCCATTAAATGTAAACAACTGTATTAGATTTTTATTTTTTTTCTCTTTTTTAAAGAAGGCAGAGTAGCAGGGTAGTCACCTTCAAATCTCTGTGCTCATGTAGCATGACTGACCTTTTCTCACAATACTTGTCACCAGCCAGGCTTTGTATAAACCAAGCTGCAAAAATAGCTCTAGGACCAGACCGGAGGAGTCAGGTCTGAACTTGGGCAGATGGCCAGCTCTGTAACTCATTGATGTTTTGAAAGGGTAAGGCTGATGTGTAGGCCTGAGCTCATTTAGTGGTCACGTATCAATACAAAAATTTGCATAGCCTTCTCATCTATTGCAGCCTCCAGTGTCAAGGCCAGGAACTGAATGATCTGTTCCTCTTGCCCTGGGCAGTGAATGCAGAGAGCCAGAGAACTGCCAACGGAGGGTCCTTGCACCAGGAGTCATGGCACGGACATGCTTCCAAGACAACATCAGCACAGCCTGGGTTGGTTTGTATCAAACCACTGAGCTATTAATGTATTGGGATTTCTGTCTCTTTCCTTGCAGTCAACAAATACGTGGTGAGAGTTTTCACTGGTGATCTCAGCGGCAGTGGAACTGATGCGGATGTCTTCATTAATATCTTCGGTGAGAGAGGAGACACAGGTATTCAGATGCAAATAATTTCCTAAAATAACTCTTCCTGCACTGCAGGTCTGCCATCTAAACAACACACAGCAGCAATCTGGCAAATGCAGAGCAATTTGGCTGAGTGAAAGGCACAACAAACGATGTTGTTAGCTCTGGGGTTTCTCACGTCCACAGCTTCCGGACGCTGCGCCTGCAGAGCAGCAGTGGCAGCAGGGCTGTGAGCACAACTGAAGCTGCCTGCCACAAAACACCCCAGACCTGGGGAAATGCAGCATAAATCACCAGCATAAGCCAGTGCCAGTCTGCTGAGGGATACAACACCAAAGTGTACTTACAAGGCATGCAATGATAGCAGCTTTCTGTGTCCCTGGATGGATAATGCTGTCCTTTCAGCCCTTGTGGCTGACTCTGTCTGGCCATATAGAAAGATAATCTAACTAAGGTTTATATTAGCTGGCTTTAAATTAATGGTAGTTGCTCTTGTAATTTTTCTTGATATTGTTTTTTTTTCCTTTTTTCCCCCTTTTTCCCCCTGCTTCCCCCCCCTTTTTTCTGTTTTTCCTTTTCCTTCTTATTAATTTTGTTTATTTTCCTTTTATTTTCCCCCTTTTCATCTCATTTTTCTTCTTTTTTTCCCTTTTTTCTGTTTTTCTTTTTCCTTTTTCTTCTTATTACTTTTTGTTTCTTTTCATTTTCTTTCCCTCCCTTTTCTTCTCATTTTTCTTCTCCTTTTCTTTTCTTTTCCTTTTCCTTTTCATTTTTTTAAATTTTCCTTTTCTGCTTTCTTTTAAATTTTCCTTTCCTTTCCTTTAATTTTTTTTTTATTTTCAATTTTATTTTTATTTTTAATTTAGATTGTACTACAGCAGTAGTCCTGGAACTCATATTTAATTTTTCAAAAATATGTTTAACTGAATGATAATAATAAAAGATGTACCACAACCAAACTCAAGGTCATGCCATGAAGAAGAGGGGGTGAAAATTTCCTGAGGCCCAGAGAGCAAGTGTTTTCTCTCTTCTATATTGTACCTATCCTGTCAAATTCAAGAAATAATATGTTGTCTGCCAAGTGCCCTTGAACAGATTGCAAAACCTATTGGATAGGTTTTATCCATGATTAATTCCCCAGACTATTGCAAGGGGATTCATCTGATCTCACTGCAGATGTCTGAAAGTGGGAACCTGAATCTAAGCTAGTTGTGCAGGCACTCTGTTTTATCTATGCAGAGAAATAACAGCCCTAGAAGATAATTCATCCCCTTCTAGAAGTGGGATGAATAGCCCTCTGACAGCTTCCCCTGCACTGGTGCCTTGGGTGGGTTCAATCTCACTTGCAGCATCACTCACACATGAATACTTTGGTTGTAATTGGGGCCAGAGCTTTAATGCTTTTCATAAAGGCAAGCTCCTTCGAGATCAGGAAAAGCCAACAGCCCTAGGTGGGTCGTAACCTGAGAATAAAGCCTTCCTATGTTGTGCAGTAAAGAAACCCGTGTCCAGAAATGTCAACATCTGCAGCTTGTGACCAAAGCCTTTTTCAAACAATTTGGACATTTTAAAAGGCATTAAATATAAAAGGGAAATGTGGTGGTATATATAAAAAAAAGATGCAAGAGCCATCTGGATCTATATTTCTGAAAACCCTGAGAGCTGTTTGTAGCTGTGACACTAGAGTGAAAATCCTGTTTGTGATCAAGAAAATATACCTGTTTATTAGAATACAAAATCCTCTGCCTTTACCTTGAGTCCTGGTTGCAGAGAGATGGTGCTTCAAGAATCTTTGAGTCAGTCAGTGATGACATTAATAAGTGTTTCTTCACTTACAAATACATATGTGCCAGTAACTCTTTCTTTCATGTTTTTTTCTCTGTTTTTTTTTTTCTTCAGGTGTGAGGAAACTGGATAATGACAAAGACAATTTTGAAAAGGGAGCCGAGGACAAGTTCACACTTGATGCTCCAAACTTGGGAAGGTTAAGAAAAATTAATATAGGACATAATAACAAAGGTGGTTCTGCTGGCTGGTTCCTTGAAAAGGTTAGTTACTCTTGAGACATTTAACGTAAGAATGCTATGGGATCTAAATAGCTCACTTACCCTCTCAGCGGTCTGATGCTAAGGAATGCAAGGATGCTGGCTGGAGATAGCAGGTTCATGGTTATTAAGAAACGCACAAATAAACTTTTCATCTTTCTGGAAGTATCCTCTCCAGTGTCTCTTCTGCAAAGCAAAGCTGGCCTGGTGAAGCACTGGCAGCAGCCTAGTGCATGGCAGTGTGGTGTATCTAAATCAGGTGCAGCAGATTCAGATTGCAGAGATAGAAAATGAGGGACACTCTGGATACTATGTTGAGCATCTCAGATGACTTTGTGACAGTGAGAAAATCTAGTTGTTAAGACCTGAATTTGCCTGCTGTCATAAAAATTCCCCTGTCTTAGTCACTGCAGTTTCTGTGACAGATGAGAAGAAATTCTCCCAGCCAAAGGGTTCAAGCCCACTCTGACTCTGTTGGCTTAACCCACTACCATGATGGCAAAGATACCACAGCTTAAGAAATATAAGGAAGATGTTTTTTGACAAGGAGGGTGGTGAAACACTAAACCAGCTTGGCCAGAGAGGTAGTAGATGCCATAGGTCTGGAAACATTAAAGCAATAAAGCTGGGGAGGGGTTTGGAGCACAAGCCATGTGAGGAGAGGCTGAGGGAACTGGGGTTGCTTAGCCTAGAGAGGAGGAGGCTCAGGGGAGACCTTATTGCACTTTACAACTCCCTGAAGGGATGTTGTTGCCAGGTGGGGGTTGGTCTCTTCTCCCAGGCACCCAGCACTAGAACAAGAGGACACAGTCTCAAGCTGTGCCAGGGGAGGTTTAGGCTGGAGGTGAGGAAGAAGTTCTTCACAGCAAGAGAGATTGGCACCTGGAATGTGCTGCCCAGGGAGGTGGTGGAGTCCCCATCACTGGAGATGTTTAGAAAGAGCCTGGGTGAGGCACTTGTTGCCATTGTTTAGTTGATGAGATGGTGTTGGGTGAGAGGTTGGACTTGATGATCTCAAAGGTCTTTTCCAACCTGGTTAATTCTATTCTATCACATTAGAAGGGTCTCTGAGCAACCTCTTCAAGTTCAAGACTACTCACTGCAGTAGGGTTGGGCTAGGTGACCTTTAGAGGTTCCTTCCAATATAAAGCATTCTATGATTGTCTCCTATGATTCTGTGAAATATCTGTCTTTTCACACTAGAAATTTGCAGAGTCTTACAGCTTGGCCAAACTTAAGTAATTTATCATTTTCACAGTAAAAACAAACAACAAACAAACAAACAAACAAATATGTATTTGCCACTTTCCCTCCTCATTTTAATTTCCTACTCTAAAGCATGAGGGTATTGAAGCTTATAGAATAGAGTAGAATAGAGTAGAGTAGAATAGAATAGAATAGAATAGAATAGAACAGAACAGAACAGAACAGGTTGGAAAAGACCATTGAGATCATTGAGTCCAACCTATCACCCAACACCATCTAATCAACTAAACCATGGCACGAAGTGCCTCATCCAGGCTCTTCCTAAACACCTCCAGGGATAGTGACTCCACCACCTCCCTGGGCAGCACATTCCAATGGCCAATCTCTCTTGCTGGGAAGAACTTCTTCCTAACATCCAGCCTAAACCTCGCCTGGCACAGCTTGAGACTGTGTTCTCTTGTTCTGCTGCTGGTTGCCTGGGAGAAGAGACCAACCCCCACCTGGCTACAACCTCCCTTCAGGTAGTTGTAGGCAGCAAGAAGGTCTCCCCTGAGCCTCCTCCTAGTTGAAGGAAAAATTTTAAATGTGAAATCTATGATTCTTTCTTCTAATCTCATTTCATTGCTCTGCTGGTGTAGTTTAACACAACTGACTTTAACTCGCTGAAGACTTGACCCCAGATTTGTAAATCTTAGATAATAGGGTGGTCTGGTATATTAGAAATCCAGATACTAGCACATGCTTTTCCACCATCACCATGCATTACACTAAAAGTTACTGTGTGAAATGCAGAAGGTAGGAAACATCTGTTGTGCTCCCTGTAGTAAATATATGGGGAGAGCCCACAGAAAACAAACCCCATTCTCATGTTACAGATGAAGTCTGCATGACAGATTTTTTGGTGTTGGTTGGGTTGCTTGAGTCCCAAAGCCTGAAGCAATGACTAGTTGCTGCCAACACATGAATCCAGTGTTCTCCTGAAGGAGTTGTCAAGATGTTTGTGATTAAGTAAAAGGCAACTTTTGCCTTGCAAGTTCAACTGGAATCTTGGAGGAGTGAGCTAAACCAACCCAGTTGTCTTGCTGGTAGCTGTCTCTCTGATTTGCTCCAGTACTTGGGGAGTCCAGCACTGTCATTCCTGGATGAATTTGCTAAGCACCGTTGGAAGTTCATCTGATGCTTGTGGTTTCTGCATTTCTTATAGCCACAGCTGGTTTTCTACCTCTAAATATAAGAATAAACAAGGACACAAACACAATTAGAGGGGAATCTGAGTGTTGATATATTTTACCACTGTACTCAGCACTGATCAGGCCACACCTCAAGTACTGTGTTTAGTTTTGGTCACCCTAACCACATTGAGGTGCTGGACCAAAGAAGAGCAAGAAGCTGGTGAAAGGTCTGGAGAACAAGTCTTCTGAGGAATGGCTGAGGGAACTGGAGTTGTTTAGCCTGGAGAAAAGGAGGAAGACCTGAAAGGAGGTTGTAGTGAGGTGAATGTAGAGGACAGCATGCTTGCATCGTTGCTGGCTGCGGTTTGCCAGAAGGGCTGTGAAACAGAACTGTGTTTTGACCCTACTTTCATTGATGAGGTGGTGGTTTCTTTTCCTTGATTTTGCTAAAACCTTTAATGACAGTAAAAATAAAGTACCTAATAAAGCTTTGTGGCGATCCTGCATCTCCTCACCTTTGACACCGTCCCCAGTAGCAAGCTCCTGGCCAAGCTGTCAGCCCATGGCTTGGATGGGAGCACTCTGAGCTGGGCTAGGAACTGGCTGGAGGCTGAGCCCAAAGAGTGGTGGTGAAAGGTGCCACATCCAGCTGGTGGCCAGTCGCTAGTGGTGTGCCCCAAGGATCAGTGCTGGGCCCCATGCTCTTTAACATCTTTATTGATGATCTGGTTGAGGGCATCGAGTTCATCATCAGTAAATTTGCTGACGACACCAAGCTGGGGGCAGGAGTTGATCTGCTGGAGGGTAGAGAGGCTCTGCAGAGGGACCTCAACAGGCTGGACAGATGGGCAGAGTCCAAGGGCAGGAGACTGAACACATCCAAGTACCAGGTTCTGCACATTGGCCACAAGAACCCCATGCAGTGCTACAGGCTGGGGTCAGAGTGGCTGGAGAACAGTCAGGTAGAGAGGGACCTGGGGATACTGGTCGATGGTAGGCTGAACATGAGCCTGCAGTGTGCCCAAGCAGCCAAGAGGGCCAATGGCATCCTGGCCTGCATCAGGAACAGTGTGGCCAGCAGGAGCAGGGAGGTCATTCTGCCCCTGTACATTGCACTGGTTAGGCCGCACCTTGAGTACTGTGTCCAGTTCTGGGCCCCTCAGGTTAGGAAGGAGGTTGACTTGCTGGAACGAGTCCAGAGAAGGGCAACAAAGTTGGTGAGGGGTTTGGAACAGAAGCCCTATGAGGAGAGACTGAGGGAGCTGGGGTTGCTTTGCCGGGAGAAGAGGAGGCTCAGGGGTGAGCTTCTTGCTCTCTACAACTACCTGAAGGGAGGTTGTAGACAGGCAGAGGTTGATCTCTTCTCCCAGGCAGCCAGTACCAGAACAAGAGGACACGGTCTCAGGCTGCACCAGGGGAGGTTCAGGCTGGATGTTAGGAAGGAGTTCTATACAGAGAGAGTGATTGCCCATTGGAATGGGCTGCCCGGGGAGGTGGTGGAGTCACCGTCATTGGAGGTGTTCAGGAGGAGACTTGATGGGGTGCTTGGTGCCATGGGTTAGTTGTTTAGCTGGTGGTGGGTTGGTTGATGGGTTGGACATGATGATCTTGAAGATCTCTTCCAACCTGCTCTATTCTGTTCTATTCTATTTTAGCCATTGGAATGTGCTGCCCAGGGAGGTGGTGGAGTCACCATCACTGGAGGTGTTCAAGAAGGGATTGGGCATGGCGCTTGGAGCCATGGTCTAGTGGTCATGAGGTCTGTGGTGACAGGTTGGACTTGATGATCTTTGAGATCTCTTCCAACCTTATTGATTCCATGATTCTATGTTCGTCTCTTCTCTTTATTAACAAGTGACAGGACAGTGGGAAATGGCCTCAAGGTGCAGAAGGGGAGGTTTGGATTGAACATGTTGTAAAATTTCTTCACTGAAAGGGTTTTCCAGCCCTGAACAGACTCCCCAGGAAATCAGTAGGGTCACCATCACTAGAGATATTTAAAAGATATGTGCTCAATGACATGGTTTAGTAGTGTCTTGTCAGTGTTAGGTTTATGGTTAATTTTTTTTTCCTCTGAGACATAAGCCATACAGGTGAGTAGAGATTTGATTTCTTTTCTGGCAGATACTCTTCACTACTCTTCACTGCTCAATTAAAATACTGTAGTAACTCTATGGCAAGCCCCTGGAACCTATAAAAAGATACAGATAAGAGAGGGATCAGAATGAAGTGCAATAAAGCCTAAGTGGGGAACATTGCCTTAATGTAGTATTAAAGGGGAAGATTGTTCCCTGGCTTGTTTCAGTAAAATATGTGTCTGGGTACTTTCAAGAGCCAAATCCTTCCAAATGAGAAACTATTCCTACCATGGGGTTTCTGTATTTGCAATTGTTCCATCCAGGACTAACTGAGTGGGATAACATGATATTAGTAGGTCACACAAACTCATCCAATGGCTTTGATTTGTCCTGAAATTCTGAGGTATTATTTTATAACAAGGCTCTAAAACTGAGAGAGACAGAAGACAGCCTGTTCCCAAAGCAGAACAAAGAGCTGCCATTCAGCTGATGGAGAAGAGTAGCCAGCAAATGGGCTCTGGAGAGAAAGAAGGCAGGCCAGACAGCTGGTCTTGCTAGCAGAGACATCTGGTCTCATACACTGTGAGAGATGCAGATTAAGTTCACTGGATGAAAAAAGGAAAGAATAAACCCTGGATTTTTACTTGCTTATAGTCTGAAATTCATTCATTACTAATTAGGGAGCAGGGAGGGTTATGCTTGAGTATTGAATATACTAATTATCAGGTGAGAAATTGTTCTTTAAGCTTCTGATCTTGTGTTACCCCCTCGTGCAGCACCTTTGCTTTTCCCCCATTTTGTTTACAAAGTGGTGTTTCTTTTCTCTTAGGTGATTATTGAAGACATTGGCAATAAATGTGTCTACCAGTTCCCAGTTGGACGCTGGTTTGCTTTAGATGAGGATGATGGAAAAATCCAGAGAGACATTCTTGTTGGAGGCACTGAAGCTACAGGTAAAGTTAGGGCTGAATTCATAGTGGGAAATGTGATAATCTAATGGCCTAATTAATGCTACTAGCAATGTTTTCTTTAGAAGATGGAATGTGTTATGTTTAGGGAGACCTGTCTCCAGCAGTGGACTGTCTCACTGCATTTCTCACCTCCATATCTCATTGGTTGTGCTGGGTTGAAGTTTCGCCCCAGCATCAACTTTTAAGCCAGCCCAACTCAGTTAGAAGCAAATGAAGCTGTATTTACAAGCAAAAACTACACCCTGCAATGGAATACAATGAGTTTGTACACAATATACAGGATTTACAGTATTATACAGGAGCTGGGATTGTTTAGCCTGGAGAAGAGGAGGCTCAGGGGAGACCTTATTGCCCTCTACAACTACCTGAAGGCTGGTTGTAGACAGGAGAGGGTTAGTCTCTTCTCCCAGGCACCCAGCACCAGAACAAGAGGACACAGTCTCAAGCTGCACCAGGGGAAGTTTAGGCTGGAGGTGAGGAGAAAGTTCTTCACTGAGCGAGTCATTCGCCATTGGAATGTGCTGCCCAGGGAGGTGGTGGAGTCACTATCCCTGGAGGTGTTCAAGAGGGGATTGGATGTGGCACTTGGTGCCATTGTTTAGTCATGAGGTCTGTGGTGATGAGTTGGATTTGATGATCTTTGAGGTCTCTTCCAACCTTGGTGATTCTGTGATTCTGTGTGATAATTGGCAAAAAAACACAGAAAGCCCTCTAGTCCAAAAGACCAGAGAAACTGCTCCACTGTCCCCCCAAACCTCCCCCACCCTCACTGTACCAGAGAGAGAAAAGAGAGGAGATGAGAGAGAAGCAGGTTAGCTTATCTGGCTTAAGCCAGTCAGAAGCGCAGTTATCTCCTGGGCAAAGCAGAACAGCCAAGATCAGAGGAGAAAAGGAAAGGAAAGGAATGGGAATGGTAGTGAAATGCGAAGAATTGTTATGATACAGCTTCTCTCATCCCAGACTTTCATCCAATGAATTTGTTTAGAACAATCTTTCGTTTTCCTTTTTATACCCAATAGTGATTTATTTATATTTTTCTACTTTTCTGCTCAAAATCTGCAGCTAAATTTTAAAAAGTATAGGCTAAAACTGCCACAATGGTGAAGCTCTGCAAGGCCCTACGGGAATATTGATAACCTGATGCACCTCAATAATGAGATGAAGGGCAGGGGATGAAAGGTCTGCCATGTTCCTCAGGAAGTCACTCACCATATTGCAGAAAGTGGGTTGATGTTTTTGCAGTCACCAACGTGCCACACAGCAATGCATGTTGTACTTCAGCTTCCTCTCCAGGGAAGCACTCATCCTTTTACAGAACAAGAAAGGCAGTGTGCTAAGGCCTAGGTTTTTTATTATCCATCATGGCTAGAGCAGAGACAGCCAAAAGTCATGTCTCTGCTATAAGAAACCAGAACATAAATTCCATTAAAAAACTTACCATGGTACAGGAGGTTATTTGTTCTGCCTGTATTTGTTCATTAGCATAAAAGTAAATACTTCGACTATGCCTGTAACAGCTGTTCTTTACTTCATTATGTGGTCTGCAACATCTGCAGCCCTCATATGTCCTCCTGCGTGAGTATGAGGAAAGTGGTCTGGGTGCAGAGTCCTGACTGCAGGATGCAGGTTAGGAAAATTTAGGGGAAAACTAGAAAGACATCTGAAAAAAAAGGCAATTAATTTAGAAATGAATAGAAATAGAATAGAAATAGGAATAGAATGGAATGGAACGGAATGGAATGGAATGGAATGGAATAGAATAGAATAGAATAGAGCAGTTTGGAAGAGACCTTCAAGATCATCACGTCCAACCTATCAACCAATCCAACACCACCTAAACAACTAACTCATGGCACCAAGCACCCCATCAAGTCTCCTCCTGAACACATCCAGTGATGGTGACTCCACCACCTCCCTGGGCAGCATATTCCAATGGCCAACAATTCTCTCTGTGAAGAACTTTCTCCTGACATCCAGCCTAAACCTCCCGTGGCACAGCTTGAGACTGTGTCCTCTTGTTCTGGTGCTGGGTGCCTGGGAGAAGAGACCAACCCCCACCTGGCTACAACCTCCATTCAGGGAGTTGGAGAGAGCAAGAAGGTCTCCCCTGAGCCTCCTCTTCTCCAAGCTAAGCAACCCCCAGCTCCCTCAGCCTCTCCTCACAGGGCTGTGCTCCAGACTTCCCCCACCTTTGTTGCCCTTCTCTGGACACGTTCAAGTGTCTCGATGTCCTTCTTAAACTGAGGGGCCCAGAACTGGACACAGGACTCAAGTTGTGGCCTAACCATTGCTGAGCACAGGGCACAATGACTTCCCTGCTCCTTTTGGCCACACTATTCCTGATCCAGGGCAGGATGCCATTGGCCCTCTTGGCCCCCTGGGCACACTGCTGGCTCATGTTCAGCTGCTGTCAACCAGCACTCCCAGGTCCCTTTCTGCCTGGCTGCTCTCCAGATCTTGTTAGAGAGGTGTCTCTTTTCTTGATGCCATGACACAGGCCAAAGGTATGTCTGTCAATGAGCCTTTCAAGAAAAAATGATGAATTGGTATCTTAGACCAATATTTAGAGCTAGGAAAAAAAATATTTATGCATGCAGACTTCTTTTCAGAAATAATTTTCTTAATTCCAGGTTGGCTGTTTTGTCTCCCAGGATTTGTTTTGCTGAGATCTTTAGGCTCTGATGGTGGCAATGGAGGTCCTGTTGTCTTCCGCACCACTACAGGCTGCTGACCTCAGGCTTCTAGAGTTTTGTGATTCTACACATCTTGCCACGACTGTTTAAAGCAACGTTTTCCCATCCTGTCAGTGTCCTCTGACATCTTGTGCTTGATACATCTCAAAATCAAGCAGCTTTAGCTGCCAGTTCATTTCTTTTCTTTTTCTTTTTTTCACCAAAAACGTCACCAAATGGTGGTTCAAAAAACCTTAACTTTTTTCTATTGGACCATGTAGCAGGGAGTTTGTCATCACAAACCTGTTTCTATTGGACAGTCTGAAAGTAACTCTGTATTTCTCAAACATACATGTGGGACAAAACCCAATGAGGCATCACATCGAGTGGAGTCAGCATCCCTGGCAGTGTTTAGGAAGAGCTTGGATGAGGCACTTGATGCCATGGTTTAGTTGATTAGATGGTGTTGGGTGAGAGGTTGGACTCGATGATCTCAAAGGTCTCTTCCAACTTGGTTAATTCTATTCTATTCTATTCTATTCTATTCTATTCTATTCTATTCTATTCTATTCTATTCTGTTCTATTCTATTCTATTCTATTCTATTCTATTCTATTCTATTCTATTCTAAGTTGAAAGATAAAAACACCCACAAGGAATCAATGTAAATCCAGTCACAATTATTACTCTCTGCTTTTTTTACCCCTCCCTTTTTTCCTTCCTAACCAATTTTTTGATTCCTTCAGGTATTGTGTACAATGTTGCTGTAGTGACAGGAGATATCAGAGGAGCTGGCACAAACTCCAAGATCCACGTAATCCTCCACGGCTCCAAAGGCTTAAAGAACAGTGGGAAGATTTTCTTGGAAGGAGGAGAATTTGAGCGTGCCAGGACAGATCTCTTCAACGTGGAGATAGCTTCTCTTCTCAGCCCTCTCAGCAGAGTCACTATTGGGCATGATAACTGTGGTGTCAGTTCTGGCTGGTTCTGTGAGAAGGTGAGACTGAATTACTGGGATCATAGAATTGTTTTGGTTGCAAAAGACCTCTAAAATTCACTGAGTCCAACCACCATGGCCATATCCCAAAGTACCATATCTACGTGTTTTTTGAACACCTCCAGGACCAGTGACTTCACCACCTCCCTGAGCAACCTGTTCCAAAGCCTGACCAGTCTTTCAGTCAATAAATTTTTCTTAATATCCAATCTAAACTCCCCTGGAGCAATCTGAGGTAGAATAGAATAGAATAGAATAGAATAGAATAGAATAGAATAGAATAGAATAGAATAGAATAGAATAGAATAGAATAGAATAGAATAGAATAGAATAGAATAGATCAGGTTGGAAGAGACCTTCAAGATCATCGTGTCCAACCTATCAACTAATCCAATAACACCTAATCAACTAAACCATGGCACCAAGCACCCCATCAAGTCTCCTCCTGAACACCTCCAATGATGGTGACTCCACCACCTCCCCGGGCAGCCCATTCCAATGGGCAATCACTCTCTCTGTGTAAAACTTCCTCTTAACCTCCAGCCTAAACCTCCCCTGGTGCAGCCTGAGACTGAGTCCTCTTGTTCTGGTACTGGCTGCCTGGGAGAAGAGACCAACCTCTGCCTGTCTACAACCTCCCTTCAGGTAGTTGTAGAGAGCAAGAATGTCACCCCTGAGTCTCCTCTTCTCCAGGCTAAGCAACCCCAGCTCCCTCAGTTTCTCCTCACAGGGCTGTGTTCCAAGCCCCTCACCAAGTTCATTGCCCTTCTCTGGACTCATTCCAGCAAGTCAACCTCTTTCCTAAACTGAGGAGCCCAGAACTGGACACAGTACTCAAGGTGCAGCCTAACCAGTGCAGTGTACAGGGGCAGAATGACCTCCCTGCTCCTGCTGGCCACGCTGTTCCTGATGCAGGCCAGGATGCCGTTGGCCCTCTTGGCTGCCTGGGCACACTGCAGGCTCATGTTCACCCTACCATCGACCAGCACCCCCAGGTCCCTCTCTACCTGACTGCTCTCCAGCCACTCTGACCCCGGCTTCTAGCACTGCATGGGGTTGATTTACTCTCATTCTGTCACTTGAATACAATAAAAAGAAAGCAACAGCACTCACTTCCCTTCAGGTAGCTGTAGAGAGCAGTAAAGTCTACCCTCACCCTCTTATTCTCCAAATTAAACAACTCCAGTTCGCTCAGCTGCTCCTCATAAATATGTTTAAGGCTCTTCACCAGCTTCATTGCCCTTCTCTGGACATGCACTTTGATGTCTTTGTTGGTGTGAGTTTCTTAGAACTGGACACAGGACTCAAGGTGTGGCCCCATCAGTGCTGAGTACTGCAGAATGACTTCCTTGCTTCTGCTGGCCTCACTATTCCAGGATGTTAGCCTCTTTGGCTGCCTGAGCACACTGTTGGCTGTCAACAAGCAGTCAACAAGGTCCTTTTCTGCCAAGCAGTTGTGCATCCACTCTGTCCCAAGCCTGTAGCATTGCATGGGATTGGCGTGAACCAACTGCAGGACGTGGCACTTGTCCTTATTGTATTTCATACAACTGGCCTCAGCCCATTGATCCAGCCTGTCCAGACCCCTCTGTGGCACCTTCCTACCCCTCAGAATGTCAATACTACCTCCCAGCTTAGTGTCATCTGCAAACTTAGTGAGTGTGGAATCATTCCCCTCATCCAGATAATTGATAAAGATATTAAAGAGAACTGGTCCAAATATGTAGCCCTGGGGACCAACACTTGTGAACAGCCACCAGCTCAATTTAAACCCATTCACCACCACTCTTTGGGCCTGGCCATCCGGATGTTTTTTCACACAGTGAAGTGTTCACTCATCCAGGCCATGAGCAGCCAGTTTCCCCAGGAGGACCTTGTGGGAGACAGTGCCAAGGGCTTTACTGAAGTTGAGATAAACAACACCCACAACCTTTTCCTCATCCACTAAGTGGGTCACCTTGTCATAGAAGGAGATCAGGTTCATCAAGGAAGACCTGCCCTTTGTGAACCCCTGCTGACTGGGCCTGAGCACCTGGTAGTCCTGCACATGCTGCATAATGGTGCCCAAGATGATCTTCTCCATGACATCTCCTGTCACCCAGGTCAGACTGGCAGGTCTGTAGTTCATCCAGCACTCCTTTCAGCCCTCATTGTAGATTGACGTCATGTTTGCCAATCTCCAGTCATCTGGGACTTCCTCTCTTAGCCAGGACTGCTGGTAAATGATGGAAAGGGGCTTGGTGAGCACTTCTGCCATCTCTCTCAGTACCCTTGCATGTATGTCATCCAGCCCCATAAACTTGTGTATGTTTAAGTGGCACATAAAGTCACTAACCATCTCTTACTGGATTAAGGAGGCTTAATTCTGCTCACTACCCCTGTCTTCTAGCTCAGGGGGCTGGGTGTCCAGCAAACAATTGATCCTGCTATTAAACACTGAAGCAAAGAAGGTATTGAGTACCTCAGCCTTTTCTTCATCATTTTCTACTGTGTTCTCCCCTGCATCGAACCAGGGACAGAGTTTCTCCTTTGTCTTCCTTTTTTTGCTAATATGTTTGTAGAAGCATTTCCTGTTCTCTTTAACAGCTGAAGCCAATGTAATTTGTAGTTGTCTTTGGACCTTCTGATTTTTTTCCTGCATAGCCTCATGACAGCCTTGTAGTCCTCTTGCATGGCCCAAGATGGCCTCTAATTATTACATCTCCCACACATCCTTCTCTGTTCACAAACAGGTCCAGCAGGGCTCCTCACCACCTGTGTCAGAAGTTCTTCTCCACTCACTCTAGGAACCCCTGCTCCTTCTCTGCTGTACTGTACTTTAAGCACACACCAGGGAAGTTGACATCTCCTTTGAGAACAAGGGCCAATGAGTGAGACTTCTCCCAGGTGCCTAAGGAATATTTTATCTATCTCTTCATCCTGGTTGGATGGTCTATAACAGAATGCCACTGAGATATTTACCTTCTTGGACTTCCTCCTGATTCTTATCCCTAAATACTCAATCCTATCATCATCACTAACCTAGATACAATCAAACCACTCTCTTCCTTGCCTATCCCTTCTGAAAAGCTTGTAGGCATTGATTATGGGGCTCCAATCACATAAGACTGTGATGAAAAGGTTATTAAATTCATGAATATGGAATATGAATTATGAAATTATTATTTTGTTAATTATCAGTTTATTAATAACCGGGCAGGTCTTACCCTCGGGGGCTGGGCCAGTCCTCCGGTGGCACGGTGGGCTCTCCCGGTCAGTACGGCTGGCTGTGGTGACGCTGGGCTCCTCGGGCTCAGCGAAGGTCCTCCCTCTGGAGATGATCCTCATGATTGCTTCTCATGATGCAGAGGCTTTCAGTATGCATGCAGGTATGACAGAAGCTATCAACAATCAGCTCAATGGCAGAGGCTATGGCTCAAGAGTTGTTCTCTCGAGCAAGCACAGAGACAAAGTGAAAGAGGGGGCAACTTGTTTATCAACTGGGGTGATACTTACAGATTCCTGGAGGCTGGGTTTGACCAGTGGGCACTCTCATAAACAACTGGCTCCAGCCTATAGAAAGCTTGAAGCTAGAATTATGCCATGCTTGGTATTTGCACGAGCACTGCATGCGCTGGGTGCCTGCTGGCCTGACTAATGCCTTGGCTTCTGTCTTCCTCCTGAAGGAGGGAGAACTTGTCCACATGCTGGGACAAGATCCAGTATCTGGGCATAATGTGCCTTCACCACAGAGACATCCCACCATGCTTCTGTGATGGTCAGTATGTCATAGTTTTCCTGACACACAGTGGCTTCTGGCTCTTCCTGTTTGTTTCCCATGCTGTGTGCATTAGTGTAGGTGCATCTGAGATGGTGTAAAGATCTTGCCACATTTTTTATAGTGAGAACTGTCTGGTCTTGGGTTCTGCTGTGCTTCCTACTGAGTCAGTGATCCTAGCATCTTTGCTGCCATGAGGGTCTCCATTCCCTACCTCCATTTATATGGCAAACTAACAGACCTCTCTAACACACCATCCTTCAAACTCAGATGTGCTGTCCTCAGGGCTTATTTCTAGCAAGGCCATTTTTGTGCCCTTCCCCCTTCATATATAATTTAAAGCTCTTTCAGTGACCCCTGCTAGCTCCTGGGCTAGAATTCTTTCCCCACTTTGAGACAGGAGTAGTCCATCTCTTGCCATCTCATGTAAATCAGTCTATGATTAAGGAACCCAAAGTCCTGCTAGAGACATCAGACTTGGGGCCAGGGACTGATTTGCTGGCTGCTCCTGTTTATTCTTTCCTCATTCCCCACAACAGGAGGCATAGAGAAGGCCACTTATGCTCCCAGTTCCTTAACCAGTTGTCTCAAGAGCCTGAGCTCACACTTCATTGCCCTTGGACTTCTTGTCATTACTTATTCACACTGTGCCTGAAAGATCAACAGTGTGTATCAGTATGAGGACCATACTAGCAAAGGAAGCTTTCTCCTCTCATCTGTAACCCAGGTTGCTGAGAGGCAGCAGAGTTCCTGAAGTCACGGGTCTGGTCTGAACATTGGAATTTCCACTCCCTTCTGAAATGAGTCACCAATGACAATGATCTGTCTTTTTTTCTTTACTGAAGTGTTTTTGGTGCAAGGGGTAGACTGACTAAACCTCAGCCACAACTCCAGTCTGGGTGGTCCATCATCCTTACCATCACCTGCTTCCCTTTGCAGAGCAGTCTACCTGTTTTGCAAGGGCACCTAGGAAGGTAGAGTAGTTGCTGGGGGCACACACCTGCAGTTCCCATTGTGTAGGGCAGGAACTTGCTGCCATTGCCCACTGTCTTCTTCTCTTCTCTCAGGCAACCAGCACCAGAACAAGAGGACACAGTCTCGGGCTGTGCCAGGGGAGGTTTAGGCTGGAGGTTAGGAAGAAGTTCTACACAGAGAGAGTGATTGCCCATTGGAATGGGCTGCCCGAGGAGGTGGTGGGGTCGCCATCACTGGAGGTGTTCAGGAGGAGACTTGATAGGGTGCTTGGTGTCATGGTTTAGTTGATTAGGTGGTGTTGGATGATAGGTTGCATGTGATGATCTTGGAGGTCTCTTCCAACCTGGTCTATTCTATTCTATTCTATTCTATTCTATTCTATTCTATTCTATTCTATTCTATTCTATTCTATTCTATTCTATTCTATTCTATTCTATGCCACCACATTTTGTCAGCTGCTTCTGCCTCAGCTGTGTCTCACAGGGGACAGGGTGTGACTTCAAGAGCCTACCTCTCTCTCACATACTCTGATCATTCTCAACCTACTTACCTCCTCTCAGAGCTTCATGACTAAGTGGAGAAGGTCCTCTACCTCAGCACACCTCCAACAGGCATTCTTGGTGCTCCCACAGAGCCGATTGTCTGTAGGCAGCTGTTAGACTGTTTCCTACTCATAACATGACCCCAAGAGCCAAATACAGTTGATAAAAAGAAAAAGCTCCTGGTTTTATTTGGATGACAATATCGCTGGCTTAACAAGCTGGCTTAACAAGTCGATATTATACATAATGCATGGCAGTAGCTGATTGCCTCAAAGGCACGTAGATGCATAAGTCAATCACTTGCTAATTGGGTTGATTGCCCCTCTGCAGTCGCAAAGATAAAGATTATTGTTTGCTCAGCATCAAAAGCACCTTCAGATGTTTGCCCGAGAGGCCAGGCAGAAATGCAGCCTTGGATTTTGCTGAGGCTTTTGGAAGTTATCATCTACACTGGGGCTTTCCACAAGTTTTTAGATGCTGCTTTGGAGCTCAGGAAAAAAAAGTGGCTGACCACAGCTGTTACTGGAAGGTAGTGGAGTGATATGAGACTATGAATAGAATAGAGTAGAATAGAATAGAATGGAATAGAATAGAATGGAATAGAATAAACCAGGTTGGAAGAGACCTTCAAGATCATCGTATCCAACCCATCAATCAATCCAACCCACCTAAACAACTAACCCATGGCACCAAGCACCCCATCAAGTCTCCTCCTGAACACCTCCAATGATGGTGACTCCACCACCTCCCCAGGCAGCCCATTCCAATGGGCAATCACTCTCTCTGTGTAGAACTTCTTCCTAACCTCCAGCCTAAACCTCCCCTGGTAACGCTTGAGACTGTGTCCTCTTGTTCTGGTGCTGGCTGCCTGGGAGAAGAGACCAACATCCGCCTGCCTACAACTTCCCTTCAGGGAGTTGTAGAGAGCAATAAGGTCTCCCCTGAGCCTCCTCTTCTCCAGGCTAAGCAACCCCAGCTCCCTCAGCCTCTCCCCATAGGGCTTGTGTTCCAAACCCCTCACCATATTTGTTGCCCTTCTCTGGACTCGTTCCAGCAAGTCAACCTCTTTCCTAAACTGAGGAGCCCAGAACTGGACACGGGACTCAAGGTGTGGCCTAACCAGTGCAGTGTACAGGGGCAGAATGACCTCCCTGCTCCTGCTGGCCACACTGTTCCTGATGCAGGCTAGGATGCCATTGGCCCTCTTGGCTGCCTGGGCACACTGCAGGCTCATGTTCAGCCTACCATCAACCAGCACCCCCAGGTCCCTCTCAGCCTGACTGCTCTCCAGCCACTCTGACCCCAGCCTGTAGCTCTGCATGGGGTTGCTGTGGCCAATGTGCAGAACCCGGCACTTGGATGTGTTCAATCTTGTGCCCTTGGACTCTGCCCATCTGTCCAGCCTGTGGAGGTCCCTCTGCAGAGCCTCTCTACCCTCCAGCAGATCAACTCCTGCCCCCAGCTTGGTGTCTCCTGCAAATTTACTGATGATGGACTCGATGCCCTCATCTAGATCATCAATAAAGATGTTAAAGAGCATGGGGCCCAGCACTGATACTTGGGGCACACCACTAGTGACTATGTGCAAGATAAGCAGGAGCTAAAGGGAGGGAGTAGTGGGAGACAGCTGCCCTGGAGCTGGGAGGAAATGTACTTTGCCTGAAAAGCAAAAAGGCTTGTTGTATCTTACATTTCCTGCAAAATCTCACTACACACTGCTGTGGTTCAGGGAATGTGCTGCAAAGTGACATGACCCTGACTTCTGCCACCACAGTGCACCACACTGCTCTGTTGGCTTCTCCTTGTGGTGTTTTAGCTCTTCTTGGTTCACTCATTTTTATATACTTCTGGAAGAATTAGAATAACTGAACAGATATCTCCTAGCTGTACTTCAGTCTGGGAGTTGTGCAACCAGTCCAGTTTATCTTGGTCCAGAAAATGTGGCTTTGAGAGCAGGACTATGATCCCCAGTTCTGTCTTTCTTTCAGTTTACTTTTTAGTATCAATGGGCTGCCATCAGCAGAGTATTCAAATTCACCTTTCTAGTCTCTTTTCCTAGGTGGTGGTTTACTGCCCATTCACTGGTATTGAGCAAACCTTCCCGTGTGGGAAGTGGCTGGATGAAGATGAAGGAGATGGCCTCATAGAGCGGGAGCTCTACGAAATGGTCTCCCTGCGCCAGAGACGACTGAAAAGTAGGTGCAAGTGCACAGGAGCCTCCTGTGATACACCTCCATGCAATAGCACCCTGAGTGGGATCCACAAACATGTGTAGTGACACAGGGGGATCAATCAAAACCTAAGAGCCAATAGCTTCTAAGCCAGGTACTGCCTTTAGTAACAACACTGGATGCAAAGTGGTAGCCCTCCCAGTTTGCATGCCCAAAGATAGTCTCCACATACCTTATATACACTTGCAGCAATACATACTGATTAAATTTGTGGGAAATTGTTTACTTGTGCACAGAATCATTTAAATAGATGAACAACTTCTACTTCTTGGTCTGTGCTGTCACTTTCTGACCCTCCCAACATTACAGTCTCTTGTTGATGTTCTGCCCGCTTTAGCCCCTTTGTTCTCTGCAGCTGTGTCTTATCTTCTTCCCTCTAGCCAGCTCACGGCCTCACTGTTACTTATGTCTAGAAGTCTAGAGGCTAATCTCTCTTAACTGCTGGGAAAGTTTCTGACTGTAAGAAAAACAGTCAGTGAGTCTCCCTGCTTCATTCCACCTGTGGTCAAGTGGAGACTCAAGTGAATTGAGTCCTGCATGAATTGAGTCCTGCATGTATTTAATCTTTGAGCAACCCATCTTTGGGAGTTTAAAATGAAGTTTGTAAAATATTTTGAAGAGTTGCATTCATTTTCTTAAGGGAAGAAATTGGGACTGGTAATCTTCACAGGTTCACTGCACTTAGGGCTACCTCCATTACCGTCTCACCTTTGTGGACAAGCCAGGCTGTGTTTCTCGTCACTACAGAAGTGAAGCTTTCATGCTGTTGCTGAAAACAAAACCTAATTATAACAAAAAGACAAACCTGAGGATAAACTAAGAAAAAGCCAAACCCCACTAAATTCAACTGTTTTACTCTTGGCCTTAGAGATGAAGCAGCTTCTAGCCCTGCTCAGCTGCCAAGTGTACCTCCTGAGACACATGAGCATTTGAATTCTGTTCTCTAGAGGGAGGCAGGGGGACATGTTTGCTGGGAGGTGCTGCTTCAGGGCAGTATGCTGGCATGTTCATCCATCCATCCACGACTCCAGCACCCAGCCTCACTAGCTGGTTTTGTACCAAACAAAATGCATCCCTGCTATCCTGCCTGCGCCGGTGCCTGTGTGCAAGCAGAGTGTTTTCGTTAGGATAATAGATACACTTTAATCCGAATGCTTCGGGTGGGCTCCTGCTTTAGGCAGAAGTTCATTTAAATAAGCTTTATCTAAATGTTAGTCAATGTTATAACCACATTACGCCTCTGACTCGGTCCATTTAACTAAAGCATCTGCAACCTTTAACCCTCTATTATCAGCCCTGATTGTTATTGACAGGCTAATTCCCCTGCTGCCGCAGTGCAGGAGATACACAGAGAGCATTAGCCTTGAGAAATCTGTGACCTTTAGCTGCCAGATTGTGGAAGCGTAAGACTTGGAGTTAGAAAAGACCTATTACGTCATCTTGCCTGTGCATACAGGACTGTCCCTTTCTGTAGAGCTGATCAAAGCTTGGTTCAACCTCACTTTGGGTATCCATGGTGAAATGGCTCCCTGAGCAGTGTCTGCAAGCTGTTTCCCCTTCGGATTGCAGCTTGATGTGTAGCTTGTATTTATTCTCAGTCTTCTCAGTCTTTTTTTATCTCCACCCTCCACCCCCCTCTTATTTTGAATGTTATCCTGGAAACTGTTGTGTCAGGTCCAGCCCTCCTGTGGCATATTTACTCTGGCTCTGAGAATTTCTGAACTGCCTGAATCCCTTGATGGGAAGGCATAGGAAACAGGAAAATGTGCCCAGCAAGCCCTGGCAGGATGGTGATGGGTATGTGGGTATGCCTGGTTTCCTCTGGCAGCTGCACCTAGCTCACCCACATTTCTCCCTGTGTGGTTTCTCCCTGACAGCCCTCTATCAGCATTTAATCCCAGTACAAGTTCCTTTTTCTTCCTCCTTGCATGCATCACTCCTCCTTTCCTTCAGCAAGAGGTCAGGGAGGCCAAACCAGACAGATGAGAGAAGTCACTGGTGTCTGAATTGCCCTTGCTCTTTTTCCCCTGGGAGAGCAGGCTGCCCTGTCACATGCCATATACAAACTTGCTTGAGCTTCATTTCTGCTCAGATAAGACTTGCTGGTGCTTTTCAGAAAGGAGTGGTCATGAACATGCTGCATATTATTAAAATAAGGGGAAAACTTAGTCTAAAAAGCAGTTCTTTCTTCCCACTCACTTTTGGGGGAGCCATGTTTTTTACAGTCAAATGCTGAGCAGATCTGTAAAAGTCTAATTTATGTGCATGTCATCATGTTTTTATATTCCATTTGGGGCTCTGAAGGTCAAGCTGTGCACAGGTGGGCTTGGGCATACTGAAAGGGTAAGCAATTAATTTGTTAGGTTCTGTGAGTAATTCAGCTGATGTCTGAGTCAGGAAAGGAGCCCCTCTCCCCCCGCCCCTGCAGGTGCTGCAAGGTCTGCAGGAGTGAAACACATTTTTATCAATAAAAAATGCAGATGAGGGGCTCTTTAGAGAAACACTCTTGCTTTAAGTATGCAACCATCCCCTGGTACGAAACCCGGTGCGAAGCTGCTGCAGGTGGACCGCACTTTCAGTAGCATCTTGTGTGAAGTCTTCAGGGGTAAACATCTCGTAGCTTTGCCATGTTCTTTGGGCTTGTTACTTAGGTGTGTTAACTGAAGTCAGTTGGGATTTAGGCATTTAAATAATGTAAAAAACTTTTAAAAAGCATCTTTATGTTGCTCTGAGCATGTTTGCCCTACATGATGCAGCCTAGGTACAGACACCTAAACAGGCTCTGAGCCAGCCTCTCTGGCAAAAGACCTGTGTGGGGTAAGTGCTTCACAGGGTCACAGGCTCACAGGCTCACAGGATGTCAGGGGTTGGAAGGGACCCAAAGAGATCATTGAGTCCAACCTCCCTGCCAGAGCAGGACCATACAATCTAGCTCAGGTCACACAGGAACACAGACAGGCCTTGAAAGTCTCCAGAGAAGGAGACTCCACAACCTCTCTGGACAGCCTATTCCAATGCTCTGTGAGCCTTACAGGAAAGAAGTTTCCCCTTGTGTTGAGGTGGAACCTCCTGTGCTGCAGCTTACATCCATTCCTCCTTGTCCTATCCCAGGGAGTGAGTGAACAGAGCCTGTCCCCTCCCTCCTGACCCCCAGCCCTCAGATATTTGTAAACACTGATTAAATCCTCTCTAAGTCTTCTCCAGACTAAGCAGCCCCAGGTCCCTCAGCCTCTCCTCACCAGGCAGTGCTTCAGTCCCCTAATCGTCCTCATAGCTGTCTGCTGGACCCACTCCAGCAGATCCCTGTCCCTCTTGAACTGGGGAGCCCAAAACTGAACTCACCCGGGCAGAGTAAGACCTCATCTTGAATTCAGACATTATTATCTCAAGACGAAGAAACACATGAGGATATCCATACATCCATAGACACAGACTATCTGGAGCACGTTTTAGGGGCTACCTGGAGTTGCATTGCATCATACACAGGTGACTGCAGATACCTTCTCATTGATAAAAAGAAGGTAGCAGTATTACCCTGCCTTTAAATTGGTCTTCAAAACTAGAACTGTAGATGTTGAAGAAGTATACAGACAGGGACATCCCTGGATTACCCTGTTAGTAATGTATGAGAGAGAGAAATATGTTTCAGTTGGAAAGTAGTAATTTTTCTCATTTTATATTAAATTATAATACAGAATTACATTTTCAGAAAATCTGACTCCTGTATGTCAAGTAGCAGCTGACTGTGCTTGGGCAGGAAAGGACTTCTGCTGTGTCCAGTTCTGGGCCCATCAATTTAAGAAGGACATTGAGACTCTTGAACATGACCAGAGAAGAGCAATGAGGCTGGGGAGGGGTCTGGAGCACAGCCCTGTGAGGAGAGGCTGAGGGAGCTGGGGTTGTTTAGCCTGGAGAAGAGGAGGCTCAGGGCAGACCTTCTTGCTGTCTACAACTCCCTGAAAGGAGGTTGTAGCCAGGTGGGGGTTGGTCTCTTCTCCCAGGCACCCAGCACCAGAACAAGAGGACACAGTCTCAAGCTGTGCCAGGGGAGGTTTAGGCTGGATGTTAGGAGAAAGTTCTTCCCAGAGATAGTTGTTAGCCATTGGAATGTGCTGCCCAGGGAGGTGGTGGAGTCACCATCCCTGGAGGTGTTCAAGAGGGGATTGGATGTGGCACTTGGTGCCATGGTCTAGTCATGAGGTGTTGGGTGACAGGTTGGACTCGATGATCTGTGAGGTCTCTTCCAACCTTATTGATTCTATGATGCTTTCGTACCATCCTGCTCTCTCTACCACACTGGGGAAAGAATAAGAATTTTTCTTTTTAACAGAACACCTTTACAAATTACATTTTGAGCAAAATGTTTTGAACTTTCCTTTGTAGAAAGTCCCTGGTCGCTGTGGATCTGGACAAGTGACATTAAGAACGCAGGGACGGATGCCACCATCTTCTTCCAGATTTATGGAGACAAGGGGAAGTCAGATGAGATGAAGCTGGACAACAATTCAGATAATTTTGAAACTGGTCAGACTGACAAGTTTATGGTATGGAACTTGTGCAAGTCATAAATTTGGCTGCTAATGTTTTGCAGGTCATAGCAGCCTTCCAGTACCTGAGGAGCACCTACAAGAAGGCTGGAAAGGGACTGTTTGCAAAGGCCTGTGGGATAGGATGAAGGGCAGTGGTTTTAAATTAAAGAAGAGTAGGTTTAGGTTGGATGTTAGGAACAGGTTCTTTACCATGAGGGTAGTGGAACACTGGTACAGGTTGCCCAGGGAGGTAGTTGAGGCCTCATCCTTGGAGCTATTCAAATTGAGGCTCAACAGGGATTTGGGCAACCTGATGCAATGAAGGATGTCCCTGCTCACTGCAAGGGGGTTGGACTAGACGACCTTTGGAGGTCCTTTCCAAACCAAACCATTCTATGATTTGTGTCCTTTGTGTGCATGCTCTGCTGACTTAAAGAAATGGATAACACACTTTTTTTTTGTCCTCTATAGATCGAGCTCCCAGATCTGGGCACATTTTATAAACTTCGGATATGGCATGAGAAAAGAAATCCTTTTGCTGGCTGGCATCTGAATAAGGTGAGAGGACAGCAAATGAAGCTGTCACATCCTGCTTGATCTAAGAGGGAGGAGGGAGATTTGACTCAGATTTTCCGATTCCCTTGAGTAGAATAAAATGCACACAACACCCAAGGTCCTCTTGTCTACCCTCATTTTATTTTTCAATTTTTCAGTGACAGGGGAACAGCCAAGCTCTGGCATTTCCTTGGCTTCCATGGCTTGTCACTGCTTGGACCTCTCCCAGCCTACTGTTAAAAGGCTGCTTCCCAGCTATTCCTTCCTATTCTGTTTGGGTGAAGGGCTGGTTTCCCCAAGGGCTGGATTCCACTCAAAAGGGAATCCTGTCCATGATGCCAGTTGAGAAATGGCACATCCTACTTGATGAGAGAGGGAGAACAGAGTGACTCAAATTTGATGATTTGCATGGGTGGAATTAAGCAGACTTACATCATCACAGGTCCATATAAAAAAAAGAGAGTTTTAATTGTCAACAGCCCAGCTAAAGTTATAGGTATACATATACTATGTGTTTTAAAAAAAGAGGTAGAAGGAGCAGAGAGACAGAAAAGGTAAATATTTGGATTCCCACCCAGAGTGCAAGCAGTATGTTCCCTGTTGCATTCTTTGGGTCTTCAGTGATGGGTGCACTCCTGCCAATGCATCAAGGTGCTTTTTATTCCCTGTCCAAAGGGGTGTTGCTTCTTGACTTTATAGCATATCCCTTACTTTGCATGGGAAGCACTGGAAAATGTTGCCTGCCAATGCATGTATGCATGAAGGGGAAAGAGCAGCGTTAACCCTTTCCACCAACTGAGTCAGGGGTCACAAAGACCCTGTACTTTATTACCCTTTGCACGGTGTGCAGCAGACTTCCTTATCTCAGCGGAACAAATGCAAGCTTGGGAAAGATGTGAGGCCATCCACACTCTGATGTTTTACAAACCCTCCTGAGCTGGCATATTTTGTTCCCTGTTTGTCCTAACTGCAAGATAGACTGGTACATTGCTTCACACAGTATTTGAGACATTAAGTCCTTTGGATCAGAGTCTGACAGAAGGTAGGTCTGAAAAACAACACCGGTCATATAGGTCTGCACTGATAATCTTGGGTCACTGAGTTCCCCAGCTAGCAGATTATTCTGATGTGCAGTGATCAGAGGCACTTCCCTTTACAGATGGCCCTGGCTCAGGGGTTGAAGTGGAAATCTTACCCAAAAAAGGAATGTGAAGAAAGCATATCATAGCTTTTGAAAACTACATGGGAAGAGAAGAATTCATTGTGTGATTTTTGAAGAAAATTTCTTATGCTTCCTGTCTCTCAGTTCAGCCCAGCTATGTAAAGGGAATGAGACCTTACAGCTGCCTTCCAGCACTTAAAGGGAGCCTACAGGACAGGTGGGGAGGGTCTTTTTTTCAGGGACTGGCTTTTTTATCAGGAAGTGTAGTAACAGAATGAGTGATAATGGTTTTAAACTGAAAGAGAGAAATTTAGATTGGGTATTAGGAAGAAATTCTTTACTGTTAGGGTGGTGAAGTGCCACTGGAAGTGTTCACGGTCAGGCTGGATGAAGCTTTGAGCAACCTGGTCTAGTGGAAAGTGTCCCAGCCCTTGCCTGGGTCTGTGGGGTGACAAGTTCTCCTTCTGCAGATCTTGGAAGACATTCTTTGCACTTAACAGAAGTTACACTTTGCTTTGCCATTGTAAACAACTGTGATGATAAACCACAGTTTAATGCTTGGAGATTTTTCATGCGTTCCTCTAACGTGCTTTGACAGATCCTGCTCCCTTGCATTGTCAGGTAGCATACACAGCCAAACACCTCTCTAGTGGGAAGAAAGCATCAAGTACTCTTGTTCACCATGTGGTGGGAGAAAGTGTCTGGCTATGGTCTTTACCAGAAAGAAAGTGTTGGTCAAACTTTGAGCCACTGCAATATCCATTATTAGTTTGTTCAGAGATGATGAGCAAGAATGCTTAGGCCTTTGATAGCTGTGCATTTCTCTGGGATGTGGTCTTTCCCTGGACAGAAACTGTGCTCAAGGAGGTCAAAGAGGATCAGGTAGTGTGTCTAGGGTTCCCTTTGGGCAAAATTGTCTAGGCAAACCTCATGGTGATACATGAAATTAATATACCCATATGCTTCCAGTCTGATGTTCTCTGGATGCTTCAGGCTCATGAAATCCCATCACTTGTTCATCATCAGAAACTTAGATGAAGCCTTAGTGATGCTTTGTTCCTGTCCTCACACATTTCATTGGAAGTTTGCTTCACACTGGGGTAGGCTCCCATTTATTATTACAAAAGTGCAAGAACAGCTGCATTGGTCAAGTCAAAAGTCCATCTAGCCCAGCATCCTCTCTTGCACATAAGAGCATGATTAAGGAAGAGTAAGACAAGGAGGATTATTGATGATACTTTTCCTCAAGTTTCTTCCATTTTTTAACTATTTCCAGCTGGAGACCTACTTCCTGAACAGCTCTACTAAATACAAAGCTTTAGGAGTTTTCCATTTATTTGTTCAAAGGTCCAATCTCTCCTTGAACACGGAAACTTTTAGCAGCTGGAACAGCTTATGGCAAGGACTTCACAGGTCGATTGTATCCTTTCGTTTGCTTTCAGCTTTGCTCTATGTACATTTGGCGCTCTCCTTTTCGTGTAGTAGAAGAGTGAATAGTTGATCCTTCTCAGCTTTCTCCATGACACCTGTGATTTTGTAGATCTTCATCATACCCTCCTTTCACCCCCTTCACCATCCATTTGCAGAGGCCCAACCTGCAGATCTTTGATCATGCTTTCTGCCATTTCCTGAGTGATTTCTCAATGTGCTGCGCACCTATGTTGAGTGCCAGAACCAGCAGTGCAAGTGCTGTCCATGATTTGCTCTACAGATTTATACAGTGCCATATGATGAGCAATTACTGAGAGCCATGGTATCCATCAAAACATTCACAACACAGTGGAATGGCTGGAGAAAGGAGGAACAAAAAGCCATCAGCTATGACAGCCTTCGCTTCATGCATCACTGCGGTGCACGAGACAGAGTGACAGTCTTGTTATTAATGTGTGTTATTTCTCTGCTGCTACTTTACTCTTGCTTCCCAGGCAAAAACCTGTCAAGAGCTTGTTGGGGATTTTTTTGTCTTTAAGCCTCTGAACTCACTCAGTGTTTTATTTTAATGAAGGTAACTCTGCTGAAAACGCTGACAAAAGAAAAATACTCCTTCAACTGCGGCCGCTGGCTAGATATAAATGAAGACGACAATGAGATTGTGCGGGAGCTCCCTGCAGAGGGATCTCTAGTGACTGAAGTCATGCCAGGTGAGAGCCACAGGCTCTTTGCAGGAGCTTGCTTAGGATCTGAATAGAAAGAAACTCTCTTTGTGTAAGGGATGCACAGGCAGACTGAGGTAATTCAATTAGCTTCCCTTTCTGGCACTTTCTGCACCATTTCTGTGTGCTTCCTCAGGTGCTTGAAGCCTCAGACATCCCAGGTTCCTCTGGGCAGATTTCGCTGTGTTGGGAAGTAGCCACAGCACAACATTGGAATGGGCTGCCTGAGGAGGTGTTCAGGAGGAGACTTGATAGGGTGCTTGGTTGCATGGTTTAGTTGGTTGGGTGGTGTTGGATGATAGGTTGGACACGATGATCTTGAAGGTCTCTTCCAACCTGGTATATTCTATTCTATTCTATTCTATTCTATTCTATTCTATTCTATTCTGTTCTGTTTCCAGAGCTATATGCATATTACTTTTTCCCCCAAATATGTCTTTTTTTGCAGTTTCCTTTAAAGTGTGAAATGCCAGGTTTGAAGGGATGCTAATGGAAAGCCAGCTTATCTGAAATGGAATAAAGAAAAAATTACCTATAATTTGGGGGTTTCAAAATTTTATTTATTTACATGCACCTGTATGCAGCTACATCTATAAATATGTATGAAGTACAGAACAGTACAGAACAGTACAGAGCAGTACAGAACAGCTGTACAAGAGGGGAATGGAATGGAATGGAGTGGAATGGAATGGAATGGAATGGAATGGAATGGAATAGAATAGAATAGAATAGAATAGAATAGAATAGAATAGAATAGAATAGAATAGAATAGAATAGAATAGAATAGAATAGAATAGAATAAACCAGGTTGGAAAAGACCTTTGAGATCATCAAGTCCAACCTATCACCCAACACCATCTAATCAACTGAACCATGGCACCAAGTGCCCTATACAGTCTCTTCCTAAACACCTCCAGTGATGGTGACTCCACCACCTTCCTGGGCAGCACATTCCAATGGGCAATCGCTCTCTTTATGAAGAATTTATTCCTCACCTCCGGCCTAAACCTCCCCTGGCGCAGCTTGAGACTGTGTCCTCTTGTTCTGGTGCTGCTTGCCTGGGAGAAGAAAGTATGGGCACCTTTCATCATGTATGAGCAAATAAAATCATTTATCAGGTGAAATATGCTTGGTATGGACACTTACTGAAGGAAAGCTGCAGAACTTTGCATTGCTACTTCTTGTCTTGTCACAAGAACTATAGGTACTTGGAGGGAGAATTGTGGAAAGCAGAATATCTCAAGGTGGCCACTGGGATTTCTCTTACCTCCACCAAAGCACTCAATGTGGCTCCATACTCTGTAGACCACAAGTCCCCTGTTTTCTGAAATTTCCAGTGAAGTCAGTGATCTGCATGCAGCTGAGCAGTTCCTCAGAAGAGGAAGAATAATTGTAATTGCAGATGTTATTAAAATGTAAATAAATCTGGGTTTCAAATGTATTTTTAATCAAGCGTGGAGAGAGCTTCTTGAGGTCAAAGGAAGGCACTTTCCCATGAGGAGCAGTTCTGTTGAGCAGAGGCAAGACACAGCACCTGCATGCTGGGCTTGCAAGGTGGTCTTTGAGGGAGTGCAGGACCATTGATTTGTGTCTGTGCTATATGCTGTAGAAAAGGATTTCTCTCTCTCAGAGGTTGGTTCCTGGCTGGTTCTTCAGTGTGAAACTGCTTCTAGAAACTCACCACTCAGTGGGAGGGGAGGGCAGAGATAAAGGCAGGGTAAGGGGAAGAAGATGGCAGCTCAAAATCTATCCATCAAAATTCTAAATCGAGTTCTCAGATGTGATGAGAGGAAAAGACACAGTCCAACCTCCTGCACTGACATCCCAAGGAGACAGGGCCAGCTGGGCTTGTCCTGCCCCAGAACACCAACATGAAGAGCCTTTCCCTGAGGTCCCCAAGTGCTTGGCCCCTCCTAGCTCTTTTTGTCTGCATGTGATGCCCCTGGATGCCGAAAGCTATGTTTTCCATAAATGTGTTGTTACAGGGTCCCCTGTCACCAGGACTCTCCTGGGAAGGCAGGAGGAGAGGCAGGAGGGCTGGGGGTCTCAGGAGGCTATGCACTCCGATTCAGGTACTATCTGAAAAGAATATGATTTTTGTGTCCTTCTCTGGAGAGTTTTTTGGGGTGTTCTTATTGTTTCAGGTCTTCCTATGTTATCTCTTTTTTATTCATTTTTTTTCTTTCTTCTTTTTCTGGTGATAACATGGAAGTGTAAAAGTCAATACATCAGCAAAAGTACCACCTGAAAGTATCAGCCCTCAGGACTAACTGCAAGTCAGTGGGAAATGCAGCAAGTTTAAATGACAATTAATTGTGTTACTGAAATCCTGGCCTGGATCAGGAACAGTGTGGCCAGCAGGAGCAGAGAAGTCATTCTGCCCTGTGCTCAGCACTGGTTAGGCCACACCTTGACTCCTTGAGTCCTGTGTCCAGTTCTGCGCCCCTCGGTTTAGGAAAGATGTTGAGCTGCTGGAAGGTGTCCAGAGAAGGGCAACAAAGCTGGGGAGGGGTCTGGAGCACAGCCCTGTGAGGAGAGGCTGAGGGAGCTGGGGTTGCTTAGCCTGCAGAAGAGGAGGCTCAGGGGAGACCTTCTTGCTGTCTGCAACTACCTGAAGGAAGGTTGTAGCCAGGTGGGGGTTGGTCTCTTCTCCCAGGCACCCAGTACCAGAACAAGAGGACACAGTCTCAAGCTGCACCAGGCAAGGTTTAGGCTGGATGTTAGGAAGAAATTCTTCCCAGGAAGAGAGATTGGCCATTGGAATGTGCTGCCCAGGGAGGTGGTGGAGTCACCATCACTGGAAGTGTTTAGGAAGAGCCTGGATGAGGCACTTGGTGCCATGGTTTTATTGATTAGATGGTGCTGGGTGATAGGTTGGACTGGATGATCTCTGAGGTCTTTTCCATCCTGGTCCATTCTGTATATTCTGTATCCTGAAATGGTTTTGCTAACTTGTGTCTCTACAGTGATAAAATACCGAGTGACAGTTTGCACAGGGACGGTAAGTGGGAGTGGCACCGATGCCAACGTCTTTGTCTGCCTCATTGGTGACCAGGGAGACACTGGGGAGCGAGTTCTGTACAACTGCATCAACACTGTCAATAAATTTGAAAAAGGCAATGTAAGTTCACACGGCAGCACTTGAAGCCAGGTTTTAAAGTGTGTGACAGTTTGTAGATATTTTCAGGCATATGCATTTGCAAACTCATGATTTATTTTTTTTTCCCAGTTTGGGCTACAGCATTAAGGAGGAAGTATCCACAGGAGCCTTGTATCAGGTTGCTGTTGGTGGGAGGTTTAGGTCAAGGATAGTGTGCCCTTACTTGACATTAGTCTGTTCTTTAAAGAGTGCCTTGGTTTGCTCCCCAGCTAAGTCCTGACTACTGAAAAGGCATCATTGGATTAGGGAAGTTGTCCAGGCAATCTGTCCATCTTGCAAGAGCACGAAGGAGCCTCTCCCCCTCCATCTAATAAGACAGAAATTTGTCCTCCAGGTCAAAGGAAGAGAAAACATCTTAGTTAATGAGAAAATCAGAACAGAAATCCTAGCATGTTTTGTTTACATTTCCTCCAGCCTCCCCTCCATTGCAATAAATTTTTGTGTCTTGCTTTCAGTCTGGTTTTCAGCATGTTTTTGCATGCCCATATCCTGAATGGAGGGAAGTGGAAATTGCCTGAACTGAAAACAGAGCTTGTTCCCTGGAAAGATGGAGATAATAAAGAACTCAAGCTGCAGTTGAAGTCCTTGCAGCATTAACAAGAGAACAGCTTGCAGATCTGATCTATGGCATCAATGACATTAATGTATATTCAATTATGAGGCACATTTTGGATCTTTAAGGTCCAACTTAGGCTGGTAAAATATAGTTATTGTCTTCTGGAGGAGACCTTGAGAATCTGATCACAGAAGGCTGCAGACTTCACATCTTGGTTTAAAATTTGGAATGGAAAGAGCATGATGATAAAAGGCAGTTGTGTTTTCTTAATCAAACATTTAATTTAGGCTTCTGAAATATGCATTAAGATGTTTGATTTGCCTTTGAGTGTCCAGAGTTTCCAGATCTTCACTGAAACCACTAAGATTTTTAGACTCAAATAGAACTTTCATCAAGGTTTCCATGTGCCTGTAAGACCTGTCTGTGGGAACAGGTGGCATTTACATAGTGCTAAAATTCTTTCTCTTTCTAAATCTTATACAAGTTTGCAGACATGGACATTGAAGACAGTGCACTTTGACTATGCACTTACACTATATATATAGATATGTGTGTGTATATATATATATGTGTGTGTGTGTGTGTGTGTATGTATATGTATATTTATTTTTTCTTTAGAGGATAGGCCCAAGCTGTAGAGCACAGGATTTTGTCATTTGGTAAAGCCCAGTTTTGTCAAAATGATAGCAAAATAAGTCATATTTTGGTGGTGGTTTGAAGGCTATTTCGATGGACTAAGAAAGAAAGATTCTTGGCTCACCCAAACAAAACAAACAAAAAAATTAAACACAGATGATGATTATCTTAATTTTTAGTCTCAAACCAGATTTATAGGGTAACTTTATATGGTAACTTGTGTCCAGTTCTGGGCCTCTCAATTTAAGAAGGATATTGAGACACTTGAATGTGTCCAGAGAAGGGCAGCGAGGCTGGGGAGGGGTCTGGAGCACACCTGTGAGGAGAGGCTGAGGGAGCTGGGGTTGCTTAGCCTGGAAAGGAGGAGGCTCAGGGGAGACCTTCTTGCTCTCTACAACTCCCTGAAGGGAGGTTGTAGCCAGGTGGGGGTTGGTCTCTTCTCCCAGGCACCCAGCACCAGAACAAGAGAATACATAGAATACATAGAATGAACCAGGTTGGAAGAGACCTTCAAGATCATTGCGTCCAACCCATCAGCCAATCCATCACCACCTAAACAACTAACCCATGGCACCAAGCACCCCATCAAGTCTCCTCCTGAACACCTCCAATGATGGCAACTCCATCACCTCCCCAGGCAGCCCATTCCAATGGGCAATCACTCTCTCTGTGTAGAACTTCTTCCTAACATCCAACCTAAACCTCCCCTGGTGCATCATGAGACACAGAGGACACAGTCTCAAGCTGTGCCAGGGGAGATTTAGGCTGGAAGTGAGGTGGAAGTTCTTCCCAGAGAGAGTAATTGGCCACTGGAATGTGCTGCCCAGGGAGGTCGTGGAGTCACCATCACTGGAGGTGTTTAGGAAGAAAGGAAGAAAGTAAAGGAAGAAAGTAAATATGACCAGAAAAAGACAAAGGTCTTAAGTTTAGCTTTAAAGCCAGGGGAAGTTTAGGCTGGAGGTGAGGAGAAAGTTCTTCACAGAAAGAGTTGTTAGCCATTGGAATGTGCTGCCCAGGGAGGTGGTGGAGTCACCATCCCTGGAGGTGTTCAAGAGGAGATTGGATGTGGCACTTGGTGCCGTGGCTTAGTTAGTCATGAGGTCTGTGGTGACAGGTTGTACTTGATGATCTCTGAGGTCTTTTCCAACCTTATTGCTTCTATGATTCTCTGATTCCATGAAGTGATAGAAACAAAACCAGGGAAATTATTTTGGAAAACAATTAATGGGATTAATAGTAACCAGATGATATAAATTAAATTGGAACCTGTTAGTGATGAATTGCTGCATTGCCATGAGGAGCTGAAAGCTGCTGAATGAATTGGAAACTGTTTAAGGATTGATCCTGACAAACTTAGAGCTTGTATATTCAAGAGGCTCAGTGAGTATATCTACACTAATTAACTCAGATGCTCCGTTAAAAAGAAATGTAGCTATGTCAGTGCAGTCTCTAATCTACAGCCACTTAAACCAATAGTACCTTGATTAACAATTTAACTTGAAAGGTCTGCTTGCAGATGCAAACACCCTGTATAGAAGGTAAAATTTAAAGATGCCTCTAAATTAGGCACTTGCTCTGCTGTGGTTCCAGTTAGTTACTTACGCATTAATTTATATCAGCCATTAATAAGTAAGATAAACATTAGGACTAATGGATTAGGCTTTATTGACTTAGGCTGGCTCTGAGATTTTGATACCTTAAATCCCCAATTCAGCAGCTTTTGAGTATGTAAGGAACACGTGGTTATGTAAGTAAACCCATCATTAACACTTAAAGCACTGGTAATAGGTTTAGTTGTCTTTAGTTAAAAGGTCATTTTTGAGCCTGAATGATGGGGAAATTATGATTTTTTTAACTAATACTTGATTAACTGTTGTCACCACCCTTTCTGGGAGCAAGTTGGATATATGCTGCCAGCATACATCCTTCACAGGATTTTGGGAGATGAGGAACAAATGAATTGTAGGATTTGGGGTAGCTTTCTCTTACCTAGCAAGGTATCTCAGCTGGATGGCTATCACAGCAGTCATCCTGGGGTATGTGCTTTAGGCTTGCTGTGTGTTTACACACAGTATTTAAGATACATGTACCATAGATACTTGTCTGACCTGGTTCCCAGTGGAGTAACTCACTCTTTAAATGTGTGTGTGTATATATATATGTATATCTTCCTTCAACCAGCAGGAACTACTGCTCCTTGTATGCTATTGAGTACCAAACTTCTAGTCTTCAGGGACCATCACTTGGGATAATATGTAGGTTGGTGGTTGAGTCCCTTTCCAGGAAACAAGCAAGCAAGCAAAACAGTACAAATGAAAGTAAAAACTAAAAATTGCAGAAAAGAGACAAAACTCCAAACGAACAACATAACAACAAAACCAAACAAAGGGGGACAAAATGGCAAGTTCACATCTCTTGTGGAGTATTAAGGGTATTTAGCTACTGGGGTAAGTTCACATCAACCTTACAACACAACTCATGAAGCAGCTTGAAATAACCCTGTGCAGGCACATCCAATGCTTTCACGCCATGGCTGGGGTTAAATAGTGCTCACTAGTCTGTCACCTGAATTTAACATGAGGTAATGTCTTTGACCTGTACCTCTAAATACCTCTGTGCATTTGGTTTGAAATGGCCTGCCTTGGATTTCCCAGAAAGCAAGGGTTTGAACTTGCTTTTTCTGCCTCTCTGTATAAATTTCTAAGTAATCAAATTACTTTTCTTTTATTTTTTTTTTACAGTTGTTGAAGGCATGCAAAGATATTGGAGAATTAAAATGCTGGCAGACCATATGTCTATAAATCTAATGTTAAGCAGTTAGCTAGCACAAATATTCAAGCTTTCATTATTTGGTAAATTGATGAATACTTTCTCCTCCGTCTTGTGAAGAATTATCTTGCAGCGTGTTGATGATGTTGGTTTGATTGCAAAGTAAATATTTTCCTGTTGGTTTGGGGTTTTTTTGAGGAGAAATATTGCTTTACCTTTTTTCTTCTTCTCAAAGGCTGATGAATTCTTCGTTGAAGCAGTAACTCTGAAGCAGGTGAGGAGGGTGAGGATAGGGCATGATGGCAAAGGAGGAAGCAGTGGCTGGTACCTTGCCAAAGTGATAGTGAGGGAAGAAGGACAGCCAGAAAGCGAGGCTGTGGAATTCCCCTGCTACAGGTACTGGAAACAATGCTTGCAAATTATGCATTCATCTATTCATTTGCCAGAGTTTGAAAAGCCTAGCTGTTGTTCCAAGCCTGGAATTTTCTGAACACAACTTAATCCTTTTTATTCATTCATTCGTTTTTGCTAAGCCTGAAAGCAAAAAGTATGGATTGGGAGGTTTAAGATACAGTTAACTGCCCTTAACAAATGAGCAGCAATCTGAACTGTGAACTTCTCAGCAATTAGCTTAGTAATACAGAGAACTTCCAAAAGGTGAAACACAACCTTCCAGTACCACATCTACTGTCCCTGCAATTGCCTGGTGCAGAAGCATACTCTGCAATCTGCTGCAATCTGCTGCAATCTGCTAGTTTTACTGCATGTGTGGGACAGGGTTCTGGCTGCTCACATGCACATCCCATCTTTCCAGGAGAAATGGGATGCTATCTTTATGGTGGGGTAATGCAAGATCCTTATGTTCCTTTCATGCAAGGAAATTTATGTCATGCAGACAGATAACAGTGGAGAGGAGAGCTGTAACTTACCCCTACAGATGAGCACTCTTCTCTTTCCTAGACAATTAAGTGGCCAAAAGGAATGTGCTGTACTGAGGTTACTCACAGGGAATGATACATCTATTCAGGCACTAAGTAGGGGCCTGCCTCAACAATGCAGCACCAAGTAGAGGGAATGGGGTGAAAAGAGACAAATACCAGTGTAAAGTCCCAATTGCCCCTGCAGGATATCCACACTGCAGCATGAAAGTCCATTGAGCTCCACTTAACAGCATCAAGTACCTGTTCTAAAAAGCAGTCTTTGGGGGGACAAGTGGAATTGTAAAATGCAAACACAATTATTTTAAAATCTGAAACAAAGGTATAACCACTAAGCTGGTTACTTGTCTCTTGTCACTGTAAATCAGGAAATGCTCCACTATAGTGAGGAGAGTCAGTCAAATACAGAACAGGAGCCATCCCCAGTCTCTCTGCATTGCTAAATCCATGTCACATCAGAGAGCAGACTCACCAGAGAGACAGTATGGGGCAGCAGATGCAATGTCATCTTAGCTGTGGAAAGCAAGCCACACTCCCTTTTCAAAGAACAAACCACTGTGCTATCATTGCTGCCTTTTTCACATATTTAAAAGCCATGTATTTTACTGAGTTAAACGAGAAAACTAGACAGGTTTTTACTCCGTCATGAAGTGTTCACATGAAGAGTTGCTTCACCCTTAGCTTGAAATGGTGACCCCCCTTCCACTTAGCTTTGCAGCTGTGAATTAGAATCATCAGAATCCACAGGACGTTACCCTAAGGCCAGGGACTGAAAAAGGAGGGAAGAAAAAAACCACCCAAATACAACACATTGTCCCCCAAATACTAATGGGGTGCATTCAGGCTTCAAGTCACACATGATGGAATTCCACTCTTCTTGTCTTTCTTAATGTCTCTTTTCCCAAGCGATCTGAGTGTTGCTTGTGCAGCTTTTTTTGCTGTCCTTGTGCCAGCATTATCTATTCCTCTCAGATTGAGTAGGTAACATGACTGATCGCCACCAAACACAGGGACAGCTGATCCCTCTCACTCACTTTGGTGCGTGTGTCTCTGGGGAGACTAAGGCACCATCGCAGTATACGGGTGTCGTCATGGAGTCTGGGGATATCTGAGAGTGAAGGTGCTCACCCACTGCATCCTCCACATGAGGGACAGACACCTCCCTGACCTGCAGCAAGTGGATGTTCCCCTCCAGTCCTGTAGGCCAAGGACAGCTTATGTCCTCGCTGCTTTGGTAGGTGCTCAGAGAAGCCTGCTTCCCTCGCTGCTTCAAGATGCTGAAGAAGACTTGGCCAGGAGGAGTGGCCTGTGCAAGCAAGGTCAGTTAGAGAGCCCATCCAGGGGACACTTCAGGGAAGCTTCTGGTTTCGCTTTTCCAGTTTGTGGCCAGCCAGTAGACATGCTGACTCGACTCAACTGCCTTGACTCAATGACTTGATTAACTTAAGTTCTTCTGCACGGCATAATTGCATGGTCTGGAGAAAATAATTTCTACTGCTGTGTCCTTACTGAGGATTACTCTTGAGCTACTTTCTGACACTTAGCTGCTACAGTGAGGCAAAATACCTTTGAGTAGAAACACATCTCACGGTGCAGAAAGTTTCACAGACTCCTTCCCTCTGTAAAAAAGCTACACTGTGCCAGCATGTGGAGAACAGATACTGCAACAAAGAGCTGTCTGACCAGCTTCAGCTATGACTAACGTCTGTAGGATTCTTTGCAGATCTTCATTACATATAATTCATTGAGGTCTCTGTTCATTTAGATATACCTACATCCAGCTGTGTTGTGTCTTTTAATTTGAAAGGTGGTTTATTTCTCTTTTGGAACATCTATTACCTAAGAGCCACAAGAGCTCTCTGGGAACTGTCTTTGTTGTACAAGGGAGCCAGCAGAGATAAAGAGAAGCTAAGTGGATTGTGAGTTTGTGTCAGATTCAGGAATAACATTGAGAAATAATGACTCTTTGGCCTCTGCTTTCAACTTCTAAAACAGCTGACTGTAAAGGGAAAGGCTTGCAGCTCTTCTTACAGTCAGTGATCTTTAAAGCAGTCATTTGATCTGTGTTTGCAAGAAATAAATGCAAGTAACTTCTGCAAGCATTATTTGCAGAATTACCAGTACATCACTTGGATGCACTGCAGTATTATTCCTTCCTTATGATACTGTAATATCCATGGGCTTACTGACTGAACACTGGATCATTCAGTACCACAACTCAACATTTAGACGTTGCAATACTTGCTGTGTTTCAGGTATTGTGATTATGAATACCACTAAAAAGTTCAACATGAAGGGGTTCACCTTTCACCCCTGAACTCTGTCCAAACCTTTTTGAAACTCAGAACTGAGCTCTTCAGATTTAATTGCTCTCCCCCCTCATCCCCCAACATTCAGTGGAAGTCCAGGACAGGACTAGATGACATTCTCTTAAAGAGCATATTTTGTATAATATTTCTGTCTCAGACAGAAGTGAATTTTCAATCTAAGTCACGAGTTTGTGGTAGGATAAAATTTTATAGGCTATAAATCATTACAGCTCCTCTGAAATCCTCAATGATACTTCATTACCTCTTTTTCTAAGCATAAGGACTACATCATCCTAATTTTTCTCTAGCACAAGCATATGGGAACATCGTTGATTATCTGAAGAACAACAGACAGACCATGAATGGGATGATGGACTAGGAGACTCCTGTGAAAGAACATTTGTTCAATCAAATGCCAAAAGTGGTCATCATACAAAGGATCCAGAGGAACCTTCCCTTGTTGCCAAAAAAGAGACTGAAATATCTATCTTTTACACATAATTTTATATATAGGTTATATTTAAACACACACATAAATGCATATGTGCCTATGAGTCTAATGGATGTACTTACAATTCTGATTGCATACAGGCTATTATCTGCTGGATTCCAATGCTGTATATTGATGTCATATCATTTCCCCCCTGTCCCCCAAGTGCTTCCCTGACACTAGCAATTCTTTTCAAAGTGTCTTTCAGGTCATGTTAGGTGTTGATCTGTTAGAGGGTAGGAGAGATATGCAGAGGGAGCTTGACAGACTGGACAGAAGGGCAGAGTCCAACAGGATGGCATTCAACAAGTCCAAGTGCCTGGTGCTGCACTTTGGCCACAACAACCCCATGCAGTGCTACAGGCTGGGGTCAGAGTGGCTGAGAGCAGCCAGGCAGAAAGGGATCTGGGGGTACTGGTTGATAGTAGCTGAACATGAGCCAGCAGTGTGCCCAAGTGGCCAAGAAGGCCAATGGCATCCTGGCCTGGATCAGGAATAGTGTGGCCAAAAGGAGCAGGGAAGTCATTGTGCCCCTGTGTGCTGCACTGGTTAGGCCACACCTTGAGTCTTGTGTCCAGTTCTGGGCTCCTCAATTTAAGAAAGACATTGAGACTCTTGAATGTGTCCAGAGAAGGGCAGCAAAGCTGGGGAGGGGTCTGGAGCACAGCCCTGTGAGGAGAGGCTGAGGGAGCTGGGGTTGCTTAGCCTGGAGAAGAGGAGGCTCAGGGGAGACCTTCTTGCTGTGTACAACTCCCTGAATGGAGGTTGTAGCCAGGTGGGGGTTGGTCTCTTCTCCCAGGCACCCAGCACCAGAACAAGAGGACACAGTCTCAAGCTGTGCCAGGGGAGGTTTAGGCTGGAGGTTAGGAAGAAATTCTTCTCAGAAAAAGAGATTGGCCACTGGGATGTGCTGGCCAGGGAGGTGGTGGAGTCACCATCACTGGAGGTGTTTCAGAAGAGCCTGGATGAGGCACTTGGTGCCATGGTTTAGTTGATTAGATGGTGCTGGGTGATAGGTTGGACTGCATGATCTCTGAGGTCTTTTCCTCCCTGGTTAATTCTATGATTCTATTTGTGTCTGCTCTGAGTTACTGGACATAAAATACCTCTTTAGGACCAGCTATGAGATACAGGACATGACTACACTCTTGCAAAACCTACAGTAGGATGGCAATTACGTGCGCTGACAGCCTGTGGAAGCTCTCATAAAATAAAAGGCTTTGACAGGTCTTTTGTGCTAGGAATAAGATGGCACTATACAGAAAAAAAGTATCTAGTTTCTGCAGCTTAATATGTTTATATGTGTCAGTCCATTTGTGTTCAGTGTAAGACTCTAAACCTCTGCTTGCAATCTGCAGCTCCGTGATAGCCGGAGTTAAAATACACTGCGGCAAAATTAGGATGTTGTAGCAGATGTTCTGAAGGGAAGGAACACAGTGGCATTGCTTGTCCAAACAATTCCTTTGTCACTAAAGTCACCTTCTTCAGAAAACAGAGTTCCTGCCAATTTTGGCTATTCTCTGAGCTGGAAAAAAAGTAAGTAGCCTTAATGCACTTCTGATAAACCTTATCATTCTCTTCCCGTTGCAGACACAGGCCTGCTTTTGCCATCAGTAGCTATCAATATTAGTATAGGAAATGTCATTATCTAAAGGTGTGTCCTCCTTTTTGTGATTAATTTTTCTCATGTTGAGGTGGGCAAGAAGGCCAATAGCATCCTGACCTGTATCACAAATAGCATAGCCAGCAGGAATAGGCACTGGTGAGGCTCTGCAGCTTGAGTACTGTGTTCAGTTTTGGGCCCCTCATTACAAGGAAGACATTGAAGTGCTGGAGTGTGTCCATAGAAGGGTAATGAAGCTGGTGAAGGGCCTTGAACATACATGACATGAGGAGCAGCTGAGGGAGCTGGAATTGTTTAGTCTGGAAAAGAAGAAGCTGGGGGTAGACCTTACTGTTCTCCACAACTACCTGAAAGAAGGTTGTAGTGAGGTCACGTTGGCCCCTTTTTTTCAAGTAACTAGTGATAGGACAAGAGGAAATGGCCTCAAGTAATGCCAAAGGAGGATCATATTGGATATTGGGAGAAGTTTCTTGAGAAAGAGTGGTCAGGCATTGTAACAGGCTGGCCAGGGAGCTGGTGGAGTCACCATCCTTGGAGGTGTTAAAAAAATTTGCAGGCATGGCACTTTGGGACATGGTTTAATGGCCACTGTAGTGTTAGGTTGTTGTTGGATTTGATGACTTGAGGTCTTTTTCAGCCTTCATAATTCTGTGGTTCTATGAACTCAGCCTCCACTGCTGAAGCAGTTAGAATCCCTCATGCTGCACTCAGAGATGTTTCTTGTGGGATGCATTTTCATCCTGCCCCCTTGGCACAGAAATGATTCACTCTGATTCATCCCACATTTCCCTTAAACTTCAGCAATGGCAAAGGTGACAGAAAACAACAGCATGACACTGACAACAGAGATAGCAGCTTGCAGGACACAAAGCAACAGCAGCAGGAGAGCAGAAGTGTGTCTACCTTTGCGAGCTTCTACCTTCCTGAAACCCATGCTGAATTCAGTTGTCTGGCAAGGGATGGAGTTCAGGTTTGACTTTTGTGGATCTTCCCAGTTAACACCGGTGTACAAAGAGGCATCCTGCCTTTTGGCATGATACATGATACAAAGGTATTGAGGACCACTTTGAACAGGTTAAAAAAGAATTTTAAAAAAATCCCCCAACCCCAAAACATCAGTAAAGGTTTCATTCCTTCATATAACATGATGTCTTAGGATTCTCCCCTTCTGCTCTCCTTGCACTCGACCCATGCTCTGCTCTTGCCATCAATTTTGCAGTCTGTCCCATAGATTTTTCTGCTCCTCTGTCCCCACCATTCCTGTCAGCATCCACTGTGGCACAATACACCACCTGATGCCCTCACACAGTGTTCCTGTGATCATCACATGTTCACTTTATCCTCATCTTCATGCTGAACTCCGTAGCTTTTAGCCCGCACATGGCTGCCTTACTTTATATAGTGAAAGGGAAGAATATGGGGTAGGCTGCATCCCCAACAACCCACCAAAGTCTGCAAGGGAGTAGGGAGTGGAGATGTGTGTCTGTTTGGTGAAGCTGTATGCATCTCTTTTGCATGGGAACTTTGCTGCCCGTGCTTCAGGGACTGACAAGTTCTAGCTCATGTATGCATTTCTTTCCTGGTGCTGTTTTTCTGTGTGGTTTATTTGTACTCATTGTCTTCTTGTGTGTGTGAAGGAAGAGAAGATAGAAAAGGTGCTCTTCCTTCAGATGGATGAAATATAGACCTGTTGAGTCCAGTTGATCATGAAAGTAAGCTGTGCTGGCTTATCACCAGTGAGGTATTATGGGTTTGATTGGTCTCTCAGTGGGTATTTGTTTATGTCCTGAGGTCCCTGTTATGAGGGTTGTTTTCTGGTTTGCATATGTGGCTCACCAGTACAACCAAAGACTGAAAGTTAAATGGCAAGTGATCTTCTCTTGCTTTTGGTGTGAGAGTCAGCCAAGGAGAACATGTGTGGCACAGAGACATTGCAGAAAGCTTGCAGAACATCTGTACTGCATGTGCTTGTGCAGAAGCAGACCTGTGGCCTGGTGTTACTCACACAGTTGTGTGCCCACCTTTAAAAATAAACCATTTCTGGGGATTTGCTTTTCTCTTTCTAATTCTAGGGAATATTAAAGCAATTTAAATATCCTGCATGGCCCTGTCAGAACTTGTTCACTTGCCTTTGTTCACCTCCACTGTGTTTTGTTGCTGCAGAAAGCTGTGTACCTAGGAACAACTGGCTCTCTGGGAACTGCATCTAGCTCTCACAACATGATGTGACTGAAATGGCCCCAGTGCACTGCTGTGGGAAAGCTGACCCTAAGCAGATGCTCACAAGAGCATCCTGAGTGCTGCACAGTATAGGTTTGAAGTGGAAAGTGAGAAACCTCTGCCAGGGCCCTTGCTGCTCTCACACAACCGTTGCTGTATGGCATATGATGGGGTTGGGGCTGTAATTCCCTCTTCCCTTCACAGCAGCAGCTGTGAAGGTTAGCAGATTAGCAAGCAGTTCCGCTCAGATTGTGTTCCCTTCAGATTGTGGTACATTGTGTTTTGTTTCTAGCTCTTCTTCTTAATTTGCCTGTTTGTATCACTGGATTAGTGCTGGGAAAAAAGGGAAATCCTTCCTTTTGCTAGTGCAAACTACCTCCACATGCCCAGCCCTCAAAATAGGAACAACATAATTTCTTCCTTTCTGAGTGGATTATGAAGTGCTATATACCTGTTTGAAAGTACAAGAAAAGCAATGGTAAACCAGATTTAAGCAAATACTTCTTAAGGAGGTTTTAGTAACTGAGGTGCTATAAAGGTTGTTACCAAGGCAGATAGTAATAAAGTATGAAGGTCAATGAAGGTCAGTGCTTTCCAGAGAGTGAGACTGACCATTGACAGGAATAATTATGGCAGTGGAGTTTGTACTTTCCAGACACATGGACGTCACAGCAGATGCTTATCAATGGCGAGCAGGACAAATGGAGGTTAAAAACAGTGACTGCCATAGGGCCTGGCCAATCTCCTGCACATGTCACAGAGATACAGACCCTGTAAAAATATCCTTTTTGCTGTGGTGGGGACTTTTACTATGTATGGAGCCAGTCTAGATTGTGAAAGATCTAACAGGTCCTAATTATTCAAAGATAACTTACTTCTGTTTGTAAACCAGATGGCTTGACAAAAATGAGGATGATGGTCAGATTGTCCGAGAATTAGTGCCTGCTGGGGAGTCACCAATGCTAAAAAGTGAGTTTAGCTTACAAAAAACCAAAGTCTGGCTTTCAGCTGTCTACACACTTGCTTTATTCTTACTTAATAACTCATGTCAGTTCATAATAAATCTGCTGGGCTGTTTTTTTGCCACTCTTAGGCAAAAAGCCACAGCAGGTCAGTCAGAGGGAAATGATTCTAACCCTTAAAGCCTTATTTATGAATAGGATTAATATGCACAAATGATAATATGGCAGCATTATATGTGTAGAAAGAAGCTTTGATGCTTAATGACATGAACTGCTTTCCTATGTAGCTTTGTCTAAAGGATCTCATATTGCCACTGCTTTGGTAAATTCCCTGACATAAGATTGTGCTCCCAGAAGAAAATCACCGGAAAGATCACATTGTTTGTTCTTTCTTTGGAGAGCCAAGGCTGCAGCTCCAGGACTTGTTTTAGATAACAGTGGTTACAGAACTCAGGCTGAGATGCTTTTTGTTTGTTTGCTTTAGAGAAAAGGCAAAGCTATTGAATTAAACTGTAAATATAAAAATCAGCTCACTTGCCTAAGTGCATTTTTATGTCTTGGTAATCATGCAGTGGTGAAAGCCAGGAGCAGATGATATTTTCTGCTGATTAGTGTATGTGCTGCATCTCTTATGTTTTGGTGAGTAACTCCAAGGTGTTACAGCTTATTCCAGTGTGGTCCTAATGTGCTTGTTTCATGAATGGAAGAGCAAAATCTATTCTGTGTCCACAGCTGAAGTCCTTCTTCCTTATATCTGTGTGAAGCCAAGTGCCTGTGTGAGCACTGCAGACGCCACTCACCTGTCTGTATTTTGTGCATTGATATCACTTTAGATGTCAGTTATCATATCAGCGTGAAGACAGGAGATATACCTGGTGCCAGCTCAGACTCCAGAGTCTTCATCAAACTCTATGGTGATAAAGCAGTCACCAGCAAAGAGCCTCTCTTAGTCTCTGATAATGATCTAGGCAATTACTTTGAACGCAGTCGAGTGGACGAGTTTACTCTAGACACAATGGATATTGGGAAGGTAAGGATTAATTGCAGGTAAGGCAAGAATTAATTTGTACAAGTGCATGAATTCAGAATCAATATAGCACTCAATATAGCACTTGCATGATGTAAGAATCTCTAAGCTTTAGCCTGGATGTCAGGAAATATGTTTTGTATAGGCTGTTTCATTGTCAGCCTAGCATACATTCTGACACACAAAGAATGTTTTAGGTTTGTGGTTAAATACATGTATGCATTATCTGCATGAACACAGTGGAAGAACAGGGGGCCAGGAGGAGGAGGTTTTTATGTATTTAGTAAATTCTGTTGTATTGGTGTGGTTTTTTTCTGCTCTCTCGATTTTTCTGTGCTTTTTTAAAGATCAACCGGATACTTATTGGACATGATAACGTGGGTCTCCGGGCTGGCTGGTTCCTGGCCAGTGTCCAGATCACAGTTCCAGTCCAGGGAAGGCAGTACATGTTCCCCTGCAACCGATGGCTTGACAAGGATGAGGCTGATGGCAGAGTGGAGGTGGAGGTCTACCCAAGCGAGATAATGCCTATTGAGAAATGTGAGATAAAACACATCCAGAAATATGTGATTTTTCTTTTCCTTTTTTAAAAGTAGCTAAGGCTAAATTTGTATCACTAGCGTTTTTAAAAACTAGGTCAGATAGCAAAACCAGAAAGTCCCTCTCCAAAAGAGATGACATTGATGAGGAAAGTAAATTATTCTGCTCCTCTTCTGTTTTCAAAAAAAAAAAGGAAAAAACTACAGCTTTCCATCTGCATTTCCTGGGATCTAGTCATGAGGAGTTGGGGGACAGGTTGGACTTGATGATCTTTGAGCTCTTTTCCAACCTTTCCTATGATTCTATCCTGAGCAGCAGGCTCTGTGCTTGTTCATCACAGTGTTCTGCAGTACATAAAGTTCTCCTTTTTTCACATTTACCTTCGTCATTGCCCCAGACCTGCACCAACACATGTCCCATCCTGCCTTTATTACCCCACTGTCAGGAAGAAAGAGACTAAGATAACTAAGCACCATATTCTTACTGCCTGTTTGACTTCTGTCAGTAGATCTGGGGGAGTTTTGAGTCTGTGGTTTAAACTTGCTTTGCCATCCTGAGAAAAAACATGTTTGTCCTCTGCTCTGTGTAACTCCCTACTTTGCATTATACTGAGATAGAATAGCATAGCATAGCATAGCATAGCATAGCATAGCATGGAATAGAACAGAATAGAATAGAATAGGAGTAGAGTAGAATAGAATAGCATAGAATAGAGTACAATAGCTAGAATAGGATAGAATAGAATAGAATAGAATAGAATAGAATAGAATAGAATAGAATAGAATAGAATAGAATAAACCAGGTTGGGAAAGACCTTTGAGATCATCGAGTCCAACCTATCACCCAACACCATCTGATCAACTAAACCATGGCACCAAGTGCCTCATCCAGGCTCTTCCTAAACATCTCCAGGGACAGTGACTCCACCACCTCCCTGGGCAGCACATTCCATCCTGGCCTGCATCAAGAACAGTGTGGCCAGCAGGAGCAGGGAGGTCATTCTGCCCCTGTACACTGCACTGGTTAGGCGACACCTCAAGTCCTGTGTCCAGTTCTGGGCCCCTCAGTTTAGGAAGGAGGTTGACTTGCTGGAACGAGTCCAGAGAAGGGCAATGAAGTTGGTGAGGGGTTTGGAACACAAGCCCTGTGAGGAAAGACTGAGGGAGCTGGGGTTGCTTAGCCTGGAGAGGACGAGACTCAGGGGTGACCTTATCACTCTCTACAACTCCTTGAAGGGAGGTTGTAGACAGGCAGATGTTGGTCTCTTCTCCCACGCAGCCAGTACCAGAACAAGAGGACACAGTCTCAAGCTGCGCCAGGGGAGGTTTAGGTTGGATGTGAGGAAGCAGTTCTACACAGAGAGAGTGATTGCCCATTGGAATGGGCTGCCTGGGGAGGTGGTGGAGTCGCTGTCATTGGAGGTGTTCAGGAGGAGACTTGATGGGGTGCTTGGTGCCATGGGTTAGTTGTTTAGGTGGTGTTGGATTGGTTGATAGGTTGGACGTGATGATCTTGAAGGTCTCTTCCAACCCAGTCTATTCTATTCTATTCTATTCTATTCTAATGGCCAAACTCAACTGCTTTATAGTCAATACTGAAATTCTTATTTAAGGCTGTGTTTTGCACCTCTTTAACACTGGCTTAAGACTTGTAAAATGGAAAAATACTAGTTTAGTCCTCAGTGAAGAGTTGTGTTATCTCACATCTGGTTTAGATAAGAGCAAATGGTTGGCTACAAAGTCATTTGCTGAGACAAGGTAATTTAATTTTGGACCTGCACCCTTGGGAGTGTTACTGTCCGAGGTTCTCTGCTGATCTAACTGCTCTAATTTTGGACCAGTGATAAACTACGAGGTGTCTGTGGTTACCGGAGACGTGCGGGCTGCCGGCACCAACGCCAAAGTCTTCATGCAGATTTATGGCGAGACTGGCAAAACCGAACTGATCATCTTAGAAAACAGATCAAACAACTTTGAACGGGGAGCCACAGACGTCTTCAAGGTACGATGAAGGCAGTTCTTGCCACTTCTATGAGGGGAGATAAATGACCAGCCACAGCTGGGACATCCACAGAATCACTGGCCCAGCCGCACAGAGCTACTGGCATTTTAACAACATTGCCAGGTCTATTGCTATTTGCTGTCCTCTATCTATATTTTTGAGTGGGGGTTGTATTCCTTTCAGAATGTTCTGTGTTTCTTTGGGGAAGTTTTGTGTTTTATGGAGTGACTTAAGTCTTCTCACAGTATCACAGTATCACAGTAACTAAGGTTGGAAGAGACCCCAAGGATCATCAAGTCCAACCTGTTCCTTCTGAGGAAGGATATGGTCTAATAACAGTATTTCACAGAATTGTAGAATCAATAAGGTTGGAAAAGACCTCAGAGATCATCAAGTCCAACACCTCATGACTAACTAAACCATGGCTCCAAGTGCTACATCCAGTCCTTCTATGAACACCTCCAGTGATGGTGACTCCACCACCTCCCTGGGCAGCACATTCCAATGGCCAATTACTCTTTCTGGGAAGAACTTTCTCCTCACCTGCAGCCTAAACCTCCCGTGGCACAGCTTGAGACTGTGTCCTCTGGTTCTGGTGCTGGTTGTCTGGGAGAAGAGACCAACCCCAGCTGGCTACAACCTCCCTTCAGGGAGTTGGAGAGAGCAAGAAGGTCTCCCCTGAGCCTCCTCTTCTCCAGGCTAAACAGCCCCAGCTCCCTCAGCCTCTCCACACAGGGTTGTGCTCCAGACCCCTCCCCAGCCTCGTTGCCCTTCTCTGGACACATTCAAGTGTCTCAATATCCTTAAATTTTAAACGAGGTACTCATGTTATTTTTGGCTTTGTCTGTGGTAATACACTTCAAAAACTACAGGTAACTGTTGCCAGCCCAACTCTGCTGAGGTTTGCTGCGTAATTTCTCATCTTCTGAGTGGGCCTTGGCTGCATTAAACATTCATTCCTTTTTGGATGCTTACTTGGGTTTTCTGTCCAGGGAGGCTAAGGTCTAGAGGGAAAGAATGGTCTCAGTTGTTGCCCTGATGTGGGGTTAGAGCAGACAGAATGTGTGGTTAGGGCATGTCAGGGCCACATGCTTCTGTGTGTAAGGAACATCAAGAGACATCAACAACTGGACACTAAAACACAGACTCCAGATGGAAGTAGGATTTAAGGCACATCTGTTGTGTGTGCTCACAACACAAGGCTCAGCATGGGAGTGCTTAGGTCTCCTTGTGTATTTGCCGTCCCACATAGGTGGGATCCATCCATCACATTTAAGCTCCTAAATGGAGCTAGTTGTGGAAGCTCCTCTGAGTTGTCTAAACTGAGATATCCTTCCTTTGTCACTGGTCAAATCCAGTGCCTTTATCCACACCTTTGTGCATTTTTCAGACCAGTTCACGTTCTCCTGCCTCAGTCTCATGCTTTCTGTAATAGAGCTAGTGATGTTTATCCATTTTTAATGAGTTCTTTGGGATTTAAAACGACTAACACCTTACAAATTCTTGCTTTTTAAAGACACTTTATAACAATTTTAACATTACATGTCTCTGATTTCAAAAGAAATGTTTCTTGAAATTTATAATTAAAAGCTGCTAGCCTATATCACATTTATAACAAAGCCTTATGTGTGTTACTCTGTTTACATAGCCCTACTTATATCCTCTCTCAGGTGTTTATTTATGGACTTTAAAGCTCTGTCCATTTTCTGTGATTTTTTTAAATGAAGAACACAAAGTGTAAGTTCTGAAACATTAACAGATCTTCTATCTCTTTCATAATACAAATACTCACAGAAAGACCACAGGGTCACAGGACGATCATCAAGTCCAACTTCCCTGCCAGAGCAGGACCATAGGATCTAGCACAGGTCACACCTGAGTGCACCTTGAAAGTCTCCAGAGAAGACAACTTCACAACCTCTCTGGGCGGCCTGTTCTGGTGCTCTGTGATTCTTACAGTAAAGAAGTTTCTCTTCATGCTGAGGTGGAACCTCCTCTGCTGTAGTTTATATCCACTACCCCTTGTCCTATCCCAGGGTGCAACTGAGCAGAGCCTGTCCCCTTCCTCTTGACACCCAGCCCTCAGATATTTAGAAACATCTATTAAATCCCCTATCAGTGTTCCCCAGACTAAACAGCCCCTGGGCTCTCATAGGGCACATGCTTTGGTCCCTTGATCATCCTGGTAGCCCTCTGTTGGTCTCTCTCAAGTAGAAACCTGTTCCTCTTGAACTGGGGATCCCAAACTGGACACAATATTCCAGGTGTGGCCTCACCAGGGCAGAATAGAGAGGAAGGAGAGCCTCCCTCAATCTCCCTTGATATGGGCAAGAGTAAGATTCTGTGAGCTACATGCTGAATAGAAAATGCCATCAATTGTGGACCTGACATGCAGGACGATTACAGGAAATCTATGGGTAAAAAAATGTGAGGAAAGACACATTCTTTAGTCCAGGACAGCTGGATCAATTTTAGTTTTCTGATAAGCATTTTGTATGCAATTGACTTTGGTTTAATCTGCCATAGAAGAAAATGCTACTAGACTGAAACTTTATAAGCAAAGTTGCCAGATTTCAGCCTGAAGCAAATGTTTGCAAGTTTCATAACATAAACACTGCCTAACAACAGAAGAAATCATCAGGAAGAAGTCACTGGGTGCTGAAGGATTGCCTGGAGTAAAACCTATCCAGCTTTGTTAAGATAGCAATCTGGACAAATAATCTGAACCAAGGTCTTGTATCTGCTGTATTGAGTAGATGGAAATCTTCCTACTGATACAGCCTTATGCTACTGTTGCATTGTAATCACTAATGATTGGATCCTCTTTTCACACTAGTGAAGTGAGAAAATACTTGAGCACAAGCCCTATGAGGAGAGGCTGAGGGAGCCGGGATTGTTTATCCTGGAGAAGAGGAGGCTCAGCGGTGACCTCATTGCCCTCTACAACTACCTGGTTGTAGCCAGGAAGGGGTTGGTCTCTTCTCCCAGGCAACCAGCAACAGAACAAGGGGACACAGTCTCAAGCTGCGCCAGGGGAGGTTTAGACTTGAGGTGAGGAGAAAGTTCTTCACTGAGCGAGTCATTCGCCATTGGAATGTGCTGCCCAGGGAGGTGGTGGAGTCACCGTCCCTGGAGGTGTTTAGGACAAGACTGGATGTGGCACTTGGTGCCATGGTTTAGTTGATCAAATGGTGCTGGGTGAGAGGTTGGACTCAGTGATCTTGAAGGTCTTTTCTAACCTGGTTAATTCTATTCTATTTTTAAGAATACACTTTACAAAATTACAAAATTAAGATGTCTTATATTCTCCTGAGTGCTGACTTTCCCTGGGTGACAGAGAGAGGCTGCAGATGTTGGCAAGATTTACAAGATTCGGATCGGCCACGATGGGACAGGCATCGGGGATGGCTGGTTTCTGGAAAGTGTCACCCTGAAGCGTCTTGCCATGAGGAAAAAGGAGTCTGATAAAAAGAAGAAGAAGAAGTCTGAGGAGGAGGAAGAAGAGGAGACGGAGATGGAAGAAGTGACGGAGGACTATACCTTTGTGGCACACCGCTGGCTGGCTAGAGATGAAGGAGATAAAGAGCTTGTGGTGGAGCTAGTGCCTGATGGGGAATCTGACCTGGAGGGTAAATATCAGAGAAGTTTGCTTGTGTGTGTGTGTGTGTACACAGCAGTTATATGAAGGACAATAACCACACTGTGGTGCTTTGCAGGATCATTTATGCCCCACCTTCCTCCCCATCCTATTGCCCCAGGCCTACATGTGCATGTTTGGGTTTCTCAGCTCTGGGGAGGAAAAGAACAGTGGTTAAATTAAGGCAGAATGTAGATGAGGAAGCCTGAGATTGAAGTGTCCTAGAGGACTCCTGTAAGATTTCCAAGGCTTGTCTGGGGCATTCGGGTTATGAGTATTAGAAGTTACTACTGTGAATGGAAGTTTATTAGGCTATAACTGTTTATATAGTTAATGACTAGGGGTGGAGAAAGATGGAGCTCCTCATGTTTTAAGACAGATGCAAACAAGTTCCAGACAATGTTTCTTGAAGCTGACAGGGGCTACATGCTTTCATAGTAAGCCACGGATCCAATAAAATGTGGCTATTTCTGGGTTCCTCCTGATCTGCCTTTATAATTTATTTTTCCTTGCAGAGAACACCTATGAAGTCCGTGTTCTCACTGGGAATGTGTCAGGGGCTGGGACAGATGCTAATGTCTTCTTGAATATCTATGGCATAGGAAGAGGAGACACGGGTGAGCGCCAGCTGAAAAGGTCGAACAACCTCAACAAGTTTGAAAAGGGCCAGGTAATGCATGAGGCCAGCTCAAGCACACAGAAGGGTGGCAGGCATCTCTGACTTGTCATGCTGGCCATTCATTACAGTTTCCTCTCCGCAAGCCCTGGCTGCTTCTTTCAGCTTAAAGCTCAAGTATGTTCTATTACTTAAATGTATTGTCTAAAGGAAAATGACTCAAAACATTTTCCAGGGAAAATTCATTTGAATAGTAAGATAAACAACAATTCTCCATCAGAACCACCTTTGCCATCTGCTTCCTGTAAGCACTCTGGTAATAATGTTTCCTGCCAGGAATACTTGAAAACCACAAACTTTAAATCAGTATTGGAGAGTATTTGTGGGCAGGTCAGGGATGTCAGTATTTAGATTTCTAATACAATTCTAAACATTCAGCTCAACCAGGCAGGAAATGTTGCACAGTGTGCTATAATTACACCATGATCCAATGCAATTAAACAACATCTTGTAGACTGAACATTTGCCATAAAAATGTTTATGAGCAATTAACATGCTACCATTATAATCAGGAATATTTCAAGTGAAATTTTTGAGTAATGAAAAAATTGCAGAAACAATAAGGAGCTGTGGAGAACTTGGAATCACAAGGAATAGAAAAGGTGCAAGGTTGCTAAATAAGCTGTTAGCTGTGATTTATGAGCTTGGCACCTGTGAAACTGCAACAGGCACATGGTTCTTTGTTCAGAAGGGAAAGCTCTGAGCAGCCAATATAATGCACTCTGTTCTTGGTAGCATCAATCCAAAATCTACCACTGAGTTGCTCACATTAAGATGTTTAAATTGTTGTGATAACAGAGACCATCCTGTCACACTAATACAGGTCATGATGAACCCCTTTGTTGTCATAAATGACAAAAGGAAGAAATCCTGTCATTTGAAGTAAAGCACACAGAGATGTACAGGAAATCTTCTGTGGACTCAATACATTTGTGTCCACTTACAAATTCGATCTGGGGGAAAATATTAAGCATGAACAGAAAGACATTTAGGAGAGATGAGTTAAACCAAAAGGAAGAAGACATGGGGATGAGTTAGAGAAAGAAGAGACAGGTTGTGCAGCTCCATGGCTGTTACTACCCCTTTCTTTCCCCCTTCCTGGGAAGCACAGTCATTTGCCTCTTGCCTCCTGTGCAGGTGGATGTGTTCACCATCAAAGCCATTGACCTGGGTGAGCTGAAGAAGCTGAGGATTGGCCATGATAACACTGGTTCTAGCCCAAGCTGGTTCCTGGAGAGGGTAGAGATTATTGACCTCAAGGAGAGCACCACGTGAGCAGCCTGTCACACTCTTTTCATGCTGTCAGAAAAGGGGATTTGTTCTCAGGAACCTGGAGAACTATGGAAAGCTGGAGGAGATGCAGAAGGGCATCACCATAGCTTCTCACCAACTCCCAGGGAACAGGCATCCTTCAGGAACCTCGTGTTGACTGTGCTGTTGTACTGTGTGTGGGATCATTCTGGGGTACCTCTGTGTGGGGTTTTGCTGTCCCAGCACACCTACAGTTTGAGAACTGACAGTGTTTGGGAAGAAACCTCAACTTTCCTCCTGGGTGGGACACTCTCTCCTGAAAGACCCCTTGCAGAGCCTGCACTCATGTGTTCCTTTTATTATTGCCCTTCCAGAGCTCCACTCTGGAAGTATCTGACCTCACATTGAATTTGTCTTTTGTGCCTGCTGTAAAGATGATGGCCAAAAGCAAGTCCTGATCTGAGCAAATTCTCATGCTGTTCAAGGACAGCCAGATGAGCAAAGCCTAGGCTGTAAAAACCTGAAATACAGGCCTGTCCTTGAGCTGGAATGTGCTTGAAGTCACATGTACAGAAGTTGCATAATGCTCTGGACTGCTTATAAGGACCTCAGCATGAATCCACTTGCAATAAAAATAAAAGGCCTGGGAAACAGGAGGTTCCCTCAAGTTAGTTAAATTTTACAGGAATTAAATGTGAAAAAGGAATTAGTCATATAAAAAAAATCACTCAGCAACAGTGCTTTTCAGTAAGTAGTCACTAACCTATTTATGGGTTTAGATCCTATAACAATACCAGAGCTCAGGGATGGAAGTCTGTTGTTCATCTTTTGAGTGATCTTGGTTTTTTTGAGTAGTCTGTGATCCATGCTTGCTTATGTTATTAAAGCCTGTGGATTACTCTGTAAGAGCTGCTGTTGTTCTTGCAGGTATTATTTTCCATGCCAGCGGTGGTTAGCAGTTGAGGAAGATGATGGTCAGATTGTCAGGGAGCTGGTCCCAGTGGATGAAGCATTTGTGAAGAAAGATACAGAAAATGATGGCCAGTCTCTTGCAACACTGGGCCTGGAACAGAAAGGTTCATGTTAGCCTTCTATTTCTTCCAGTGTGGGGTTGACAAAGAACCAAGTTATTACTACTGCTGAGAGCATTAACAGGGCTGCAAGTAATTGTATCCCAATCACAAAGTTTTTAGGTGAGAATGAAGTGTGTGTCAGCCAGGGAGGAGTAGACCATTTTTAGATAATTTAATAATCATGAAAGATTGGACCCAAAATGAGAAAGCTAGGATCATAAAGAACATGTTCAGTTATCATCTCTTAACTGAAATGCACATTGGTGGTAATACTTAGTCATAAATTTCAGCAATTTCACATGAAGGACTGGAATGGCTTAGAGTAGACTAGACTGGAATGGACTGGACTGGACTAGAATAGAATAGAATAGAATAGAATAGAATAGAATAGAATAGAATAGAATAGAATAGAATAGAATAGAATAGAATAGAATAGAATAGAATAGAATTAACCAGGTTGGTTAACACTTCAACCAAGAAATCAAGGAAAAAGTAAATATGACCAGAAAAATACAAAGGTCTTAAGTTTAGCTCTAAAGCCAGGGGAAGTTTAGGCTTGAGGTGAGGACAAAGTTCTTCACAAAAAGAGTTGTTAGCCATTGGGAGGTGGTGGAGTCACCATCCCTGGAGGTGTTCAAGAGGGGATTGGACGTGGCACTTGGTGCCATGGTTTAGTCATGAGGTCTGTGGTGACAGGTTGGACTTGATGATCTCTGAGGTCTCTTCCAACCTTATTGATTCTATGATTCTGTGATTCTATGATTTCCATCTTGCTACCGAGTTCTGTGTCCTCCAAAAAAGCTTTGTCTTGTACGCAATTTTGCATGGTAGCCACAGAGCAACAATATACACAAGGGTCTGGTGCTGAAAGGTGGTGAGTGCTCAGCGTTTCTATTTGCCTCACTTCCAGTGCAAGTTCTTGAAGTTCCCCCTCAGGTGCTTTTGAATATGTTAATAATTTACAGAAATTGCATTCCAAACAAAGTTCCACAAACTGGGTAGCTGCTTGCTTCAGGAGGACATTTTGTCTAAGCAGCATCTTGGAAAGATTTGTCCAACTATGAAAGAAAGCTGCCAGTTTGGAAACCTCAAGTAGTCTTTTGCAGCTGAGACTTTTCCACAATTTCCATGACTTTACTATGCTTGCTAGGTGATGGTGGGTAGAAACCTCCCTAATAATGCGGTTGTGAAGCATTGTGTTCATTAATATGAATCATATATGTCAACATGACAACACCAAGCTGGGGGCAGGAGTTGATCTGCTGGAGGGTAGAGAGGCTCTATAGAGGGACCTTGCCAGGCTGGACAGATGTGCAGAGTTCAAGGGCAGGAGATTGAACACATCCAAGTGCCAGGTTCTGCACATTGGCCACAGCAACCCCATGCAGAGCTACAGGCTGGGGTCAGAGTGACTGGAGAGCAGCCAGGCAGAGAGGGACCTGGGGGTGCTGGTTGATGGTAGGCTGAACATGAGCCTGCAGCATGCCCAAGCAGCCAAGAGGGCCAATGGCATCCTGGCCTGCATCAAGAACAGTGTGGCCAGCAGGAGCAGGGAGGTCATTCTGCCCCTGTACACTGCACTGGTTAGGCCGCACCTCGAGTCCTGTGTCAGGTTCTGGGCCGTTCAGTTTAGGAAGGAGGTTGACTTGCTGGAACGAGTCCAGAGAAGGGCAACAAAGTTGGTGAGGGGTTTGGAACAGAAGCCCTATGAGGAGAGGCTGAGGGAGCTAGGGTTGCTTAGCCTGGAGAAGAGGAGGCTCAGGGGAGACCTTCTTGCTCTCTACAACTACCTGAAGGGAAGTTGTAGACAGGTGGATGTTGGTCTCTTTTCCCAGGCAGCCAGTACCAGAACAAGAGGACACAGTCTCAGGCTGCACCAGGGGAGGTTTAGGTTGGATGTTAGGAAGAAGTTCTACACAGAGAGAGTGATTGCCCGTTGGAATGGGCTGTCTAGGGAGGTGGTGGAGTCATCATCATTGGAGGTGTTCAGGAGGAGACTTGATGGGGTGCTTGGTGCCATGGGTTAGTTGTTCAGGTGGTGTTGGATTGGTTGATGGGTTGGACGCGATGATCTTGAAGGTCTCTTCCAACCTGTTTTTATTATTATTATTATTATTATTATTATTATTATTATTATTATTATTATTATTATTATTATTATTATTATTATTAATTCCTGGTGTGTGTTATATATACATACATTATTTGGTACTAATAGGAAAAAGAGGAGGATTTATTTTTGGTTGGGTTGGTGTTGGGTTGTTTTTAATGAAATACTGTAGGCAGAGGCAGCTTTGAAAAGCCTTAGAGATTCCCAGGAAGAGAAATGGAAGGATTGAGCACATTTATTAGCTGTACATATGCAGACAATGTAGGGATTGACAGGACCAGTAGAATACTGCACCCAGATAGCCCTAGTTCACCCCAGAAGCCACCACAACATATAATAGGAATTAGAGATTATGATATGGCTGTAGTTGGTCACAATAAAACCTAAACCAAGCATTCAGATGCAACGAAAAGTAAAGCTGTTTCCTACTCAGGCTTCACATGCTTAAGTTAAGATGTTTTATCTGACAGCTAAATCAACAACATACACTGTGAAAGTGAAAACTGGGGACAAGAAGAATGCTGGGACAGATGCCAATGTCTTCATCACTCTCTATGGAAGCAAAGACGATACAGGTATGGTTTCACATGATGGAACAGCACAGCATCTCATTGCTGGATACCTGAAAAGACAAGTCATACTTGCCTTTTGTTTCCTCAGTACCTACTCCTCACTCCTTTTTAGTACAACTTCATGTTCTTGCTGTGTCCATGTACATTTTGATAAGTGGGAGCATACCACCAGCTGCTGTAAATCACTGTCAGTGGTGATTCGCACCAGCTGCTCATCTAAAGGCTTTCATTTCAGTTATAGAAACAGCACAGTTGACTGGGACTACATTACTGAGTAGTGACTGTGGTGAACGATTTGCTTTCCTCAGCAATGAATCAGCAAACTCCTGAAATCCAGCTCTCCTCTTCCTCTTTGAGTGGCCCAGAAATATTTAATCAGCACATGAGCAAATTCTCTTGGAAGCAGGCAAGCTGTGTGTGCAGTGACTGGGATGCCTGTGAGAATGACAGGGAACTGATGGGTAGGACCAATTTCTTTAGCTGTGAACACAGCACATCAGGATTGAGACTGTGGCACTGCCAGAGGATCACTCAAGAAAGGAATTCTGTGTATTTTGGGTGTTGATGCAGATTTGGGTTAGGAGGGAAGGACAAAGCTCATATCTTGGGATGAAAGCCACTTTTTTTTACATTTTAGCCACTTCCCTCATTCCACTGTTGACGTTCCCAGAGGATTTATTTCACATGCTGAACAATGTCTCTTTGCATCGCCACAACAGGGATAGTCAGACTAAAGGCCTCAAAGATTAACAAGAACAAATTTGAGCGTGGGAAGGTAGATGAGTTTACAGTGGAGTCTGTGGACATTGGAGACCTGAAAAAAATCAAGATAGGCCATGACAATAAAGGTAAGATAATCTACTTTGTAATGCAGTATTTCTAGTGCATTAGGCACATCACTGTATAAAATAACCCGTCTCAAAGACCTCAAAACTAATTTACCTTCTGGTAAGAGATCTTTGCTATCACTTTGGCTGTTGCTGCTACAGCCTTTTCTGCTAATATCATTCTCATGCATCACCCAAACATATTTGGCTTTTTATGTTTTGGTTTGGTTTGTTTGTTTGGGTTTTGTTTGTTTTTTCTTGTTGTGCATGGGACCTATAGGTTTGTCTCATTTCTTTATCAATTTTTTTGTTGTTTTCATCATCAAGTCTTACCTGGTGTTAGACATGGATGTAGCTCTGCTACAAAAAAAGGAAGGACATGTAGATTGCTTCCCTAAGGGGCATCAGGGAGGTGTTTGTTGATAACTCATTTGTCTCATTACAGCAGCATATTAATCCAAGTGATGGAGTAATTAGCACTTTTGTATCTTAAACCTGATGCATATAGAAATGCAAACCACATTAACTCAAACATGGACAATCACTTGCAATGATCTTTGTGGCATCAGTTTTATTTTGCCGTTTTCAAAAGGGAAGAAAACTTATTTTTCTGAGTTCTAGAATGCCGTTTTCTATAAGGGGTATGTGAGTTATTCAGTGTTATCTCTTCAACCACAGGTAATTCAACAGGCTGGTTTCTGGAATGGGTAGAGATTGATGCCCCATCACTGGGGCAGTGCCTCAAGTTCCCTTGTGGCAGATGGCTAGATAAATCGGAGGATGATGGAGCCATTGAGAGAATTATCTTCCCTGCAGAACTGCAGACAACAGAGTATATCCCATGTGAGCAGAATGTCTCTGGATAACCCATCACTACTGAGGATAAGATCTCTCTAGCTCATGCAGTTTTATAAGCTTAGCCTCTCCATTGAATTGGCTTTGAAAAATGTGTAAATATGTCACATGCCAACTATTCCAATTGCTACAAGAGGATTCCTCTGGGTGCTCTGACTAGTACTTCCTTCATTTTCCAGATCAGAGAATCATTAGAAGTCATGTGGCTGTGTATGATTGTCTTTTTCCTTCCCCCCTGCCCTCTCATCTCCAAGTCTTCAGCCCATTCCAACCTGTCTTCCTTGTCTCCAGTTTCCCTTTGATCTTGCTCCATTCTAATATTGCTCTTTCTGTTGTCAGAGCAGACTCTTTGATCTTGCTTCCAAGCCTTGGTTCATCCAGTGCCTTTGGCACTGCTTTCCCTGCTCTTACTGAAGGACCCTCTTCCAGAGTTTCTTTGTTGTGGTGATTTTCTCATTGTGTTACACCAGTCTGCCTCTTCTAGTATTAGAATCATAGAATCATAGAATTGTCAGGGTTGGAAGGGACCTCAAGGATCATCCAGTTCCAACCCCCCTGCCGTGGGCAGGGACACCTCACACTACAGCAGGTTGCTCAGAACCACATCCAGCCTGGCCTTCAAAACCTCCAGGCAGGAGGCTTCCACCACCTCCCTGGGCAGCCTGTGCCAGGCTCTCACCACCCTCATGGAGAACAACTTCTTCCTAAGATCCAGTCTAGGTTTTTTTCCATCCCCCCCCTAGTCCTATCACTCCCTGACACCCTAAAAAGTCCCTCCCCAGCCTTCTTGTAGGCTCCCTTCAGATACTGGAAGGCCACAATAAGGTCTCCTTGGAGCCTTCTCTTCTCCAAATGAACAGCCCCAACTCCCTCAGACTGTCCTCACAGGAGAGGTGTTCCAGCCCCCTGATCATCCTTGTGGCCCTTCTCTGGACACACTCCAGCATGTCCAGTTTTTGGTCACTCTTCTCTCCTCTCTAAGTTTGAACTAAATCTAGTTATCTTTTGGGATCTCCTTCTAGGTACTAGGATTATAATGTTCAAATCAGCTATGGCACTTCAAACTTTTCTATTCAAGCAACTTCTTTTCCAGTCTCCACAATAACAAGATTCAGATAACATGGTTTTCTTGAAATAATTGGAAACATAATTTTTTAAAGTTATTATTTTTATTATTTTGTAGCCTTTTATTTCCCTTTTCCTATGTGCATGTTTGACTCTGTGGAGGGAGCTCATAGACTTGGGAATACATTTCATTTGTCTCTCTCTCTGATCTGCTTCAAGTTGTCAATGACTATTTCCTGGCCCAGCTTCAGTGGACTAACAAAATTACCTTTTCATAGAAGAGCCTGGATGAGGCACTTGGTGCCATGGTTTAGTTGATCAGATGGTGCTGGGTGATAGGTTGGACTCCATGATCTCAAAGGTCTTTTCCAACCTGGTTAATTCTATTCTATCAGTGTTTTTTTCATGTTATCACAGTCAATACCTATTTTGATGTAGGTCATAACTACATAATTTATTAATGTCTCAGTATATTACAATGATGTGTTTTTGGCATACCATACCTTTGAGTATGTAGTTTGTGTAAACCTGACTTTGTCAGGCCTCTCTGGCAATGGGGTTGCACCAGCGTCAGTGTCAGCTTTGACTGTTTACCATTTAAACCATCCCCACTGTGCTACTTAACTGCATTCTGGCTACCTAAATATTAACCTGAGTGCCTCAGTTTGCCAGGGGTAACTAAAATGGTTTGATTTGTTTTATGATGATTCATGTCAGAATTGTTTCATGCTGAACAAATGATGAAACATGTCATCAGCAGTCCAATTAAAACCATCCCAGTGGGGACAGAACTTTAAAAGTGCCATGCAAATGAAATTGGTGTCTGGCAGCTGAAAGTTGTGCTGCTAGTGACCTTGTTACGGTGCTGCTTTGCTGAATCAGTTCTAAGCTGACTTTAATATTCAAGCCAGAAGAGCAAGCACCACGAACTTCAGCACAGAAGATAATTTTTAATTCATAAAGCATAGCATGTGATTTTTGGTCTCCAGGTTATTTTTTTCCCCTCTCTTAACATACTGCAGAAATGATTCTGGTTTACTTGCAGCACAGCAGAACAGCTCTCATTGGGCTGAGCAGAGAGAATATTAAGTACCTCCAGGCTAAGGTACTCAGTTTTCTTCCACTCTGTGTAGAAGGAAACTTCTTCATTTCTCTCTCCTGAGAGAAGCATTTAGAAAGACTGAGTTTTTAATGAATGATTAGTCTCTGATAAGCATAATCAGAGTAACTCCAAGAGGATCAGATATGGTGCCAGAATGTGAAACACAGCAGCACCTGCTGTTGTGTAAACAGCAAAGATGACTGAGGTTGTTGCAGCATGGGAGGATGCAGATGAGACAGTTGTGGTGAGAGATGTGAAGCAGTGAAAGTGGTGGTGTGTGGAAGAGGGGTGGTCAGGAGCAGATCCTAGGTGTCAAAGGCTGTGCTTATGGTAGTGGTGTGGACTACAGGGATTGGATCTGCTGGTGGCAGGAGAACTCCCTGCAGCTATTCAGTGGTGCCCAAGCCTTACTTGGTAATTTTTATGTACAAGTTCAAGGCAGGACATAAAGGAGAAAGGAAAGACAAGATCCATGTTGGCATTGGATCCCCTGTTTAATAATGAAAATAATAGCAGATCTTTTTGTCAATAAAGCTATCTTGAATATCTATATACTGCCTCTTTTTGGCTTGAGTTCATCCATTTGATTAGTCCTCAAAAATTTGTGAACTCTTGTTTTGTTTCAGGATTAGAGCTACTGAAGTAAATTCTGTTTCAGGAGCTTTAGATGGCAGGTATAAGCATACTGAGTGCATTCTGATTGTGTGATATCCTCAAATCTCAGTAAATGGTCACCTATCAAGTTCTGTTGGAGCTATAAAGTTAATGAAAATTCCTCTACATTCTTATAGTACTGACCACTGACACCTAAACTCAAGGGTGTAACTCCTACCCTGTCATCTAGCTGTTGAGCTTTCCAGTCCAGGTGTTGCGCCAGGGGAGGTTCAGGCTGGATGTTAGGAAGAAGTTCTATACAGAAAGAGTGATTGCCCATTGGAATGGGCTGCCTGGGGAGGTGGTGGAGTCGCCATCACTGGAGGTTTTCAGGAGAAGACTTGATGGGGTGCTTGGTGCCGTGGGTTAGTTGCTTGGGTGGTGTTGGATGGGTTGATGGGTTGGACGCGATGATCTTGAAGGTCTCTTCCAACCTGGTTTATTCTATGTATTCTATGTATTCATTAACACTTAAGAGCATTGGTATGCTGCTTACTAACCTCTGTTGTTTGTTTGTTTGTTTCCTTACATTTTCTGGCATTTCCTGAACCAGTTGTTCCTTACGAGATCACTGTCTACACCAGTGATATCTTTGGAGCTGGCACAGATGCAGATGTCTTCATTGTTCTCTATGGAAGTGATGGGATCTGCACTCAGCAGAAATCCCTGTGCCTCAATAAGAGAGAGCAAAGGATGTATTTTGAAAGGAACTCAGTGAATCAGTTCATTGTGGAGGTAAGACAAAAATTGCTCACTCTAATCTTAGGTTGCCATAAGGGGATTAAAAGGAGAAAGTGAAGAAAAGTGGGAACTTTTACTCTTTTAGGGAAAGCTATCCAGGTCATTTACTTGAAGACTGTGAAATCAAAACTCTATAGACTGTAACAGAAAATTTCACACTCCACCTGAAGTTCTTTGTCCAGCTCTGCAGTCCCCACCACAAGGAAGATAATGGACCTGTTGGAGAAGATCCTGAGGAGGCTACAAAAATTATCACAGAGTTGCAACACAGTTCCTGTAAGGACAGGCTTAGACAGTTGGGATTGTTTAGGATGAAGAAGAGAAGGCTTCAAGGAGAGTTTATTGCAGCCTCCCGGTACTCAAAGGGAGTATAAGAAAGATGGGGACATGCTTTCTAGGAGCACCTGTTGTGAAAGGACAAGAGGTAGTGATTTTAAACTAAAAGAGGAAAAATTTAGACTAGATATAAGGAAGAGTATTTCTACAATGAGAGTAGTAGACACTGGTTGTTCAGGGAGGTGGTAAAAGCCCCTTCCCTGGTGACATTCCAGGTCATATTGGATGGCATGCAGCCCAGCATGATCTAGTCCCCACTGAGTACAGGGCTAAATGATCTTTAATAGTCCCTTCCAGTGCAAAGTGTTCTGTGATTCTGTGGTTCTAATTCTTTTCTCCAGTTAATAGTAAATCAAAGGTATCAACATACAATGTCCCCTTGGCCTGATGCCATTTTAAGCCTTATGAAGGCTGGTACAGTTTATCATGGAGCTTGCCCTTTCAGGGACTAGACTAGACTAGACTAGATTAGACTAGATTAGAATCAACCAGGTAGGAAAAGACCTTTGAGATCATTGAGTCCAACCTCCTCACAGGGCTGTGCTCCAAACCCCTCCCCAGCCTTGCCTCCTTTCTCTGGACATGTTCAAGTGTCTCAATGTTCTTCTTAAATTGAGGGCCCCAGAACTGGACACAGGACTCAAAGTGTGGCCTAACCAGTGCTGAGCACAGGGCAGAATGACTTCCCTGCTCCTGTTGGCCATGCTATTCCTGATACAGGCCAGGATGCCATTGCCTTCTTGGCCACCTGGGCACACTGCTGGCTCATGTTCAGCTGCTGTCAATCAGTACCCCCAGGTCATTTTCTGCCTGGCTGCTCTCCAGCCACTCTGACCCCAGCCTGTGGCACTGCATGGGGTTGTTGTGGCCGAAGTGCAGCACCTGGCACTTGGACTTGTTGAATGCCATCCTGTTAAATGCCATCTGAATATCCTAATATACAGAGCATTCCTTTGCTGCAGATCTCCATGATTTTTGAATACATGAGGCTAGTTTTTGGAAAGGTCTTACCAAGTGTTTCCTGAAAGTGTTTGCATAACTCTATGCAAACAGCACAGCAATGCACATCAGTGAGTGAGCTCATTAACATCTACAGCATTCAACAATTCCTATTCATAATGTATTCTGATTGCCAGCGCTTTGTGAGAGGCAGAAATAAAGGCAGTCCTGCTCTGGCCTGGCCTTCCAGTATTGCTTTATGCCCTTACTTTCTCCCCTTGGCTGCATTGCTAACACTGACTTCATGGAGGGCCTTACAGCCTCCCTGGTTTTTTGAGTTTGGTTTGGTTTTGTAATTGAAGGCAAATCTTATACTTAGATTTTTTTAACAAGTTAAAATGCTTCCAAAATGCTCACATTGTTGTTACATGTCATGAATCATAAAATAAACCCCCCAGTGTGATTTCTGAAAACCAAAGAATAACCTTTATTTTGGTAGAATACCCACACAGTTTGTCACAACAGAGGCTACATTAACCCGTAGATATAAATCTTAAACCGTGTGCTATTGTTATTTCTTTACTCCATAAGATTCATTTCAGGTTTGCTGCAACCTGAAACATCAGTGCTTTTCCAGGATGAAAAGAGTGAAGATGCAGTTTGTCCTCCAGATCTACAATAACATATTAACCTCTCCCCAAACTTCATTCTCCCTCCACCAGTTCCTCTTGCTGCAGGAGATGGGGGATGAAGCAAAACATATTATTCTTTCACCTACTTGTGTAGAGCCATAATTTAGAGTTCAGTAGACCTTAAAAACAATTTGGGAATCTCAGGAAACACAAACTGAGATCTGTCTGTTTGCTTTAGTGATTTTTACTGCCTTTACCATCTTCTGTTTTGCAAAAGAGGCAAAAAAGATTAGAGACTTGTCTCAGCTAGTCTCCCATGTGATGATTTGCTGAGATGCCTACAGCAGGATAAAGAACATGAATCTTTATAGGTCAAGCATCACTTTATGGCTATGTATTGATTAAAAGCCTCAACAGAAGATGAATAAATGGAGAGAAAATAATTTCCCCCCAGTGTCCATTTGTGTGCATACACGAGTTTTAGAGATGAGTTTAGATCATTTAATTATTTTGCAATGATGCTTGTGTTTAAAATCAGGACAGGGCTGATGAAGTTAAACCCAGTTTGTTCAGAGTGTGGACTCCCAGAGTACTGCAGTGAGGCTTGGTGAGTTGAGGAGTCTTCTGAAAGTACTGGTGTCTTTGCTTCAGTATGGGGCAGTTCTGTCAGCTGGGAAGAGAAAATGGGGGTAGTCTCCAGTCTTGCAAATAGAGATGATCAGTATTGCCATGCTTCTGGGAGAAACAAAAGTCTCAAAGTCCCTATGGACTGAAAGACAGCTCAGTGTGCTTCTCTTACAAAGAAGGTCTGCAGCCAGCCTTGATCTTTTCAAAGGCAAAAAAAATTACAAAATCTCCTACTGAAATAACCAAGAGCTATTATTTAGGAGCAAATACAGTTTTTCCTGTTCAAGTATCTGGAAGGGAGATGACTATAAAGTAATGAACTAGTGATAAATTACCCGGGTGTAAGGTGAGGAACAAAAGAACAGTAACCACTTCATAAGACAATGATCTTGTTGACTTGCTCAGAGTGACATTAGGATTCTCTGGTGGAACAGGAGAGACATCATATAAAATGGTAGACTGTTCATAGTGGACTTTGACAGAAATACAGAATTGCCTGGATTGGAAAAGGTGCTCAAGATCATTGAGTCCAATTATTAGAATAGAATAGAATAGAATAACCAGGTTGGAAAAGACCTTTGAGATCATCAAGTCCAACCTATCACCCAGCACCATCTAAATCATGGCACCAAGTGCCTCATCCAGGCTCTTCCTAAACACCTCCAGTGATGGTGACTCCACCACTTTCCTGGGCAGCACATTCCAATGGCCAATCTCTCTCTCTGGGAAGAACTTCTTCCTAACATACAGCCTGAACCTCCCCTGGTGCAGCTTGAGACTGTGTCCTCTTGTTCTGCTGCTGGTTGCCTGGGAGAAGAGACCAAGTCCCATCTGGCTACAACCTCCCTTCAGGGAGTTGTAGAGAGCAAGAAGGTCTCCCCTGAGCCTCCTCTTCTCCAGGCTAAGCAACCCCAGCTCCCTCAGCCTGTGCTCCAGACCCCTCACCAACTTTGTTTAGTGTTGCCCTTCTCTGGACACATTCAGGTGTTTCAAGATCCTTAAATTGACATCCCAGAACTGGACACAGGACTCAAGGTGTGGCCTAACCAGTGCTGAGCACAGGGCAGAATGACTTCCCTTCTCCTGCTGGCCACACTGTTCCTGATACAGGCCAGGATGCTAAAATTAAGTTGTAAACATTTGTAACAGTCCCTAACCTATGGGGCTACCCCACCACCTGTCCTTCCTTGCCTGTCCCTTGTGAAGAGCTTGTAGCCACTGATTGTGCCAGTAGAGTCAAGCAAGACATCCCACCACATTTCTGTGAGGGGTGCTGTATCACAGACTTCCTGATGCACCATGTCTTCCAGCTCCTACAGTTTGTTGCCCATGCTATGTGTGTTAGTGTGGATGCCCTTCAGCTGGGTTAATGTTCCCAATGCTTTTTTTGTGGGGCTGTGACCTCCAAGCTATTCTGTCAGGGTTGTATGAGTGCACTTCAGGAAGGGGATATAAAAAGAACTATTTGAGATGCAGCAGCACTGCAATTTCTAAAAGATTACCTTCATTCCCACTCATACAGAGAAGCTTGAGATGCCAGACTACTGCTGCACAACCAAACCCATCTGGTACAGTGAGTAATTTCTACAGAACAAGATTCTCACGTTTTTTGGTTGTTGTTTTTTTTAACAGAAGTTCAGGGAAACACTTTACTTAAAATGCACATTAGGACATAGCTGGCATCAAAAATAGTATTTGCTGCCCTGGGACTTCATACAGAACAGTGAAACAGGAAATGAGCTCAGGAGCTGATGCCTCAAAACTCTCTTGTTGTTCATGCCATAATATTGCTTTTATTTTGTCCCCTGTAGCTGGAGGATGTTGGTGACATTATTGAGAAGATTCGCATAGGGCACAACAGCGCAGGACTGAACTCAGGATGGCATTTGGACCGCGTGGCCATCCGCAGGCTGTTGCCAAATGGAAAGGTAGGCTGTGAATCCCAGCCCCCTGCAATATGGTTCCATCAGTAGCTGCTTCCAATTCCCAGCGCACGTCCTCTGTATGCAAAGCACCAATTAACAGTGAAAAATGGCTCCCTAAAGAGAGATGCACACTAATGAATCATAGAATCATAGAATCAGTATGGTTGGAAAAGAACTCAGAGATCATCAAGTCCAACCTGTCACCAACACCTCATGACTAACTAAACCATGGCTTCAAGTGCCTCATCCAATCCTTTTTTGAATATCTCCAGTGATGGTGACTCCACCACCTCCCTGGGCAACATACTCCAATGGCCAACCTCTCTGGGAAGAACTTTCTCCTCACCTCAAGCCTAAACTTCCCCTGGCACAGCTTGAGACTATGTCCTCTTGTTCTGGAGCTGGATGCCTGGGAGAAGAGACCAACCCCCACCTGGCTACAACCTCCCTTCAGGGAGTTGTAGAGAGCAAGAAGGTCTCTCCTGAGCCTCCTCTTCTCCAGGCTAAGCAACCCCAGCTTCCTCAGCCTCTCCTCATAGGGCTGGAACAGGTTGCCCAGGGAGGTGGTGGAAGCCATCCCTGGAGGTTTTGAAGGCCAGGCTGGATGTGGCTATGGGCAGCCTGATACAGTGTGAGGTGTCCCTGCCCATGCAGAGGGGTTGGAACTAGATGATCCTTGAGGTCCCTTCCAGTCCTAACTATTGTATGATTCTATGATATCCAGTCGGTCCTGCTACTAGAGACTGATGCAAAGATTGACTTCTTTCTTGTATTTAATCTTGCTCTTGGTTTTGCTGCACTTTCTGAGGTTAGCAGAGGCCCAGCTCTCATGGTGAACCTACTTCAAATCCTGCTTCCTCCTCCAAAGTTTTCTGGGTATGTTTTACATTCTTTGCCTTACAATCAACTAAGTGGTTGGCTTTGACACTCCTCATCATGCACAACCCTCCAACCTCCTCTACAAGCTTCTTCACAAGCCAGTACCCTTTGACTGCTTGTTAAAATAATCTCTTTGACAGTCTGTTGTTATCAGACCTTCTATCTATGTATTGACTAACTCTTGCTTTGAATAGCTTCATTAGACTAATGAACAAGATGGCATTGGGTTTGGAGATTCTGCTGTAGTCATAGGCTAGGGAAGATGAATCACAGAATCAGAGAATGGCAGGGCTTGGAAGGGGCCTCTGGAGATCATCAAGTCCAACCCCCCTCCCAGAGCACAATCACCTAAAGCAGATCACACATGAACACATCCAGGCTGTCCTTGAAAGTCTCCAGAGACAGAGACTCCACCACCTCCCCAGGCAGCCTGTTCCAGTGGTCGTGCTACCCTTAAAGTAAAGAAGTTCCTCATCATATTTAGGTGGAACTTCTATGTGCAAGTTGATCCCCATATGTCTTGTCCTGTCACTGGGCACTACTGAGAAGAGTCTGAAGAGGGGAATGTGCAAAAACAAGGAATTCAAGCAGGAACGGATTCCTGCCCTGCCTCTCTCTACATTTACTGTTAACTGACCACTTTGGGAAGCTCCTGAGAACTCTGCGTTGGCTGCTCATCCCTTAGCCCAGGAAGGGTCTCAGGGCTGTGTGGCTCTGCAGTCATTGCAGCAGCACTGAAGGACAAATGGTGAGAAACCTGGAAAGGTGAAGGAAAGGAGGAAAACCATGAACAAGTTAAAAATTGGGAGATTTACAGTTCTGCTGATCTTTTGATTATGGCATGGAAAAAAAAGGAGGAAGCAGAGCACTGCATGATGCCACTGATCAGCTGCAGGATATTATGCCCTGCCACAGGATACCAATATGCTGCCAACGTCTCTAAAAGCTGTGCTACCTGATTAGACTGCTAACTTGCCTAGTTGTATCTGTAATGCTGCAGAAGAAAAATGAGGTCACTGACTTTTCAGATTAAATTGAAAGCACTTGGGTGGGAAACTAGAGTTGTTGCATGCCAATAAAGATCTGCCTTGGCATGCTGATTATGTCTGATAATTACATTTCATTTGTTACAACTTGGAGAATGGCAAAACACAGACTTTTAGCACATTATCCTGTCCTGCTTGTAGTCTAGAGCCACACTTCACCAGCTCTGGAGCTGCAGGAGGATCTTATTGTGGGTGACAAAGCAGTGCACTTTACATCACTGAAACATTAGTGCAATCCCTAGCAAGGAAACTTCAGTAAACACTGTGGCAATCATATGGTGATTAACAATAATGACGCAATTAACTCTTGCAGTGACTGCACATTTTGGCCCACTGTGCAGGCACTCGTGTCCCTAGATATCCTATTACCAGATAAACAACGTTCATATCAATGACATGTGCAGCCAACACTGGGAATGCTTAGGAGCTGTTAAAAGCTGCACAGCAAGAGACATGACTGAAATGGGATCTCTACTGGGAGGAGAGAGTTTCAGCACTGAAGCATCATTCTGAAAAGCCCTCTCTTCCCAGGCTGTAGGTGGGGAGGTCAGGATTGTTCATTGGCTTAGCTTACAGCAAGATAATGCTGTTATGTGGTCAGAGCACAGAAATGAGGAAGCAGAGATAGTGGTGTGGCCAGTCATTGGTGCTGTATCTTTCTTGTACAGCACAAATAACACTTGAAACTAAAATGGCTTGATGGCTGCACCCAAAGAGTGGCTGTCCATGGGTCCATGTCCTAGGGGAGGCCAGGGACAAGCGCAGTCCCTCAGGGATCAGTCCTGGGACCAGGCTTGTTCCACATCTTTGTGGGTGCCATGGACAGTGGCATTGAGTGCACCCTCAGCAAGTTTGCTGATGACATCAAGCTGTGTGGTGCAGCAGACACGCTGGAGGGAAGGGATCCATCCAGAGGGACCTCGACAGGCTGGAGAGGTGGGCACAAGCCAACCTCATGAGGTTCAACAAGACCAAGGGCAGGGTCCTGCATCTGGGTCAGAGCAATCCCAGGCACAAATGCAGGCTGGGCAGTGACTGGCTGGAAAGCAGCCCTGAGGAGAGAGACTTGGGGGTGCTGGTGGAGGAGAAGCTCAACAGGAGCTCTCAGTGTGCACTTTGCAGCCCAGAAAGCCGATCAGATCCTGGGCTGCAGCAAGAGAAGTGTGGCCAGCAGGGCAAGGGAGGGGATTCTCCCCCTCTACTCAGCTCTGGGGAGACCCCACCTGGAGTAATGCCTCCAGTTCTGGAGCCCCTATTACAAGAGGGATCTGGAGGTGCTGGAAGGTGTCCAGAGAAGGGGCACGAGGATCAGCAGAGGGCTGAAGCACCTCTGCTATGAGGACAGACTGAAGGAGTTGGGGCTCTTCAGTCTGGAGAAGAGAAGGCTCCAAGGTGACCTCATTGTGGCCTTCCAGTATCTGAAGGGGGCTACAAGAAGGCTGGGGAGGGACTGCTCAGGATCTCAGGTAGTGCTAGGACTAGGGGGAATGGAATGAAGCTGGAGGTGGGGAGATTCAGGCTGGAGGTGAGGAGGAAGTTCATCACCATGGGAGTGGTGAAGCTCTGGAATGGGTTGTCCAGGGAGGTGGTTGAGGCCCTGTCCCTGGAGGTGTTTAAGCCCAGGTTGGATGAGGCTCTGGCCAGCCTGATCTAGTGTGAGGTGTCCCTGCCCATGGCAGGGGGGTTGGAACTAGATGATCCTTGTGCTCCCTTCCAGCCCTGACTGATTCTATGATACTATAATATTCAAAGCCATCTAAAGTGCTGCTCGTTTTGTTTGACACCATTTTGTGCAAGTCATGCTCCAAGCCACCTTGTAGAGTCAAATGTGTTTATTGACAGCAGAAGATTTGATCTCTGTGGGTTGAAATGACAGTTCTGCTGCTGACCCAAGTCACTTAATCACAGAAGCCCCTTCAGAAGGGTTCACCTCCTGCAGATCATCCTGTCTGTGCATGGTGATCCAATGACCTGTTCATTCGCAGTCTGCAGTGGCTGGAATGTGCCTCTGATCTTGGCACACAACCTGTCCCATCTCAGTGACAGTGCCAGTGAGGGCAGAATCTGACAACTCAAGGCAGTACAGCGTAGCTGTACACAGTAATGGCAATATTCAATATTGTTACAGCAAGAGCTATTCCCTTCTTTTTCTATATTAATATTTTAGTACTGTAGTGGTTTAAGCTTTCCTAGAGCCCAAAAGCCCAATGAAACAGATATAGGTTGCCTCCCCTCTCCCCTTTTCCCGGTAGGGAAAGCAAATTAGGCAGGAGAAGAGAGAGGTAGAACTACAAAAGAACAGTCTTGCATGGACTTGGAAGGAGCAATGTAAGTTTAACAAGAAATAAAAGGCATTTGAGTAAAAGGAAGGTCACAAAGGTGTAAAGAAAAGGGATAAATAAAAATATATGCAAAACCAGATGCAGCTGGCAAAGGATCCTCTGAATGTAAAATTAATTTTCTTTAGATGCAGTTCCCTTAGGTGTCTGGGACAGTGTGGAACAGGCACGACCACACAGTCAGCTGCTCCCAGCAACAGCAGCAGGGTGTTGGAGAGCTGAGGGCAGGAGAGAGAAAGCTAGACAGGAAATCTTCCCCTCTTAAATAGGCTTGTGGACAGCAAGTGGGAATGGAATAAATTTTGACCCAGGGGAGCCCTTCCCCTGGGAAGGGGCCAGATTTCTTTGCCCACCTGGGGCTAGGGATTTTTTTTCAGCCCATCCCTCCCGGGCTAGTCTTAGCCTAGCACACGTACTTACATACTAACACCGGTGAAGATGGGACCCTGTCTTGGCTTGATGAACAACTGCATGACAGAAATTAAGGTTGCCGGTATTCATATGTATGTTACACGTGAAAGTGAAGGCACACAGAGTACTGGAAGCAGCATGAAGTCCCTGTGCTTCTTAGGATCTAAATGATGAAGCTGCCAGTAGGAAAAGGGACATTTTTTTTTTTCTTCCTTTATTTATTTGCTTTGAGATTAAAACCAACTTTTCTGTTCAGACTTGTGGTCTCTGCAACTTGCATGATGGCCCATGGCCCATTCTTTACGGAGACATAGCCTGGGGTGCACAGCACACAGAAAGCTGCCTGCGTCTTGCCATCTTGGAGGCCTTTCAGGAGTCTGTTCTTAATGAGTGGTCTGGGATTGATTTTGTTTACCAAGTGGAAAACACATGTTCTATTGTTTTTGTTTACTTGATGATAGAATTCATATTTGTTTCCATCAAAGTGAAGTCAAAACAAAGGACTGAAAATTAAATTACTATTTTTCTCCTCTTAATGCATGTATGAGAAATGCCTCTAAACCAGCTTGAGTCACAGATTTATAGGGCAAAATCCTGAAGAATTGACTAAGGAAAAAAATAATACCCTGCTGACTTCAAAGAGAATGCTGCCTGAACAAGGATTGCAGAAGGATTGCAGTCTCAGTAAAACACAGCTTCAGCAGGAATGATGCAGTCCTCATTAGGACTTTGCAAGATCAAAAACTGGGAAGGGCAAATATCTGCTGGACATGAGAGCCAGTCTCACCCATTGGGAATACTCTCTGCCACATTTTTGGTGCTTCTTGTGAGAGTCCTCAGGTGTCCTTTTGCTGAAAGAAATATATTCCCATATATTATTTCAGGCCTGCTTCTACGTACACATGCATACATACATGAGCTGAAAATCCTTGCTGCACATCAAGAGTATTCTGAAAAGGGAAGTGCTAAGATGCATTCATGTTGTTTTGAAGAGATTGTCTCTGTCATGTTTACTTCAGGGCTCAGAAACTGTCACATTTCCATGTGAAAGATGGCTTGCAAAGTCTGAAGATGATGGCGAGACTATCAGAGAACTGGTACCATCTGACATTTTTACTGAGAAACTCATGAAGGATGGGACACTCAAGCAGATAGAGGAAGAAGTTGAAGACCCCTTAGAAGGTAATAAAATATGAGGAGCACTTAGAGACCTGCTCATATGATTTTTTTTTGGAACAAAATCTGTGGATGTGTGGTTCAAGCAAATGCAACACTGCTGCAATTGTTCACTTTACTTTCCTGCTTGCAGGCATCCCTTACACTAGAAGCACTTCTGTGCAATATTACTCCTGTTTACCAATAGGGCATTTATAAAGTGGTCATAGGCACCTTTTCACACAGGCATAGTTTGCATGTCTCCTCTGATGCCTAACAAAATTATTTCATCTTGTCTTCCAGCCTCTGAAAACATCCCTACTTGTTTTCTCAACTTCCCCTGTACTATGTACTCCACCCACTTCCTTCCTGTCCTATCAGTTTGATTCATGATCCTCTTTCATCCCAATTCTCCTACAACTCTTCAGGTACATATGAACTTCATCTAAAAATTTAGCTCTAGGGAGCCACCTTCCCCTCATTGAATAGTTTCTGTGGGTGAGAATAAGGTAGTTACACATTTAGTGTTTGGTCCTCCTGGTAGCCCAGGCAACTGAACAAGAGCTGAAGTTTCACCCTAAAATCATTTATTACCTGTGTGTGCAGTTGTTCCCAACCATTTCTTCTTCTATAATAGTTTTCCCACCCTGTGCTCCTTCTGCTCTTGAGAGAAGTCATGAACCTTCCTACATCCTCAGCAGAGCAGAATGCCATCTTCATTCTTGATTCTTGCATCTAGCAAGAAGATGATTCAACAGTGGAAAAATCATAAAATGGTTTGTTTTTGAAGGGACCTTAAAGATCATCTTGTTCCAACCTCCCTGCCATGGTCAGGGACACCTTCCACTAGACCAGCATGCTCAAGGCTTCAGATGACCTGGCCTTCAACATCTCCAAGGAAGGGGCCATCCATGACCATCCTCAACATATTCCATTGCCTCACCACGCTTACTGCAAAGAATTTTTTTCTCATATCCAGTCTAAATATTCCCTCCTCAAGCTTAATTCTATTCCCTCTTGTCCTATCACTACCAGGCCTTGTAAAAAGTCCCTTCCCAGCTTGCTTCTAGGCCCCCTTCAGGTACTGGAAGGCTGCTATGCGGTCTTCTAGGAGCCTTCTTTTCCCCAGGCTGAACAGCCCCAGCTCTCGGAGCCTGGCCCCATGGGGGAGGTGCTCCTTGTTTCTTTTCCCTCACAGGGTGATTTGCATTGACAGTACACCATGTTGGTGTGGCATATGTATGGATTGTAAGTGTTTTCCATTGTCAAGGGAAGAGGTGCCTTGCTGGAGCCTTTGTACTGTGCCTGCAGAAGAAACAGGTGTACTTTCTCCCCTGTCAGGAATTACATGATAGCTCATGGGAGATGCTTTTCCTGAAGTGGCAAAGGCAGTTTTAATATCATTTAGTAAGTGACATGACTGCTAAATGACTGCATGGCATTTTCTTTAACTTCTGCTTCTTTACCCTGCATTAGTTACCATGTGTTAACTAACCTAAGTGACTCATTTTTTTCCCTCTAAAAGCAAGGACTTAAAAGAAGTTTTACAAGCTATGGAATAGAGCTTTTTTCAGTAGTTGAAGTTTTCTTTTGCCTGGAAGCTTGGGCTACGTTTGGGAACTTATGTTTTAGATATAAAATATTTGGGAAGAGTTTAGATGTAAAATATTTCAGACAGGATTTTTATCTTCTGTATCTCAGAATCCCTGTGCATCTTGTGCAAATGACAGCAGTCGCAGGTCATCTTGTAGTGTTCTGAGGATCATCTTTTCTATACTAAACTGCATTTCAGTCCTGAAGGTCTCCAGAGCTGACAAGCCAAAACCAAAGAAGGATGAATTGACTAATTAGACCTTACACCTTACTCCTTTGTTATCAATGTAGCAATTGTCTCACAAATACAAAGCTGCAATTTTGTAGGAGATAGTTTTGGGCTGCATTAAAAGAAGTGTAGGTTCAAAGAGGTGATTCTGCAGCTCCAGTCTGCCCTGGTGAGCCCTCACCTACAGGACTGTGTCCATCTCAACATAGCAAAGACATGGATCTGATGGAGCAGGTGCAGAGGAGGGCCACAAAAATATTCAGAGAGCTGCAGCACATCTCCTGTGCAGCTGTTCAGTATGGAGAAGATCCAGGGAGATGTTACAGCAGCTGGGGGGGGGACTGTTTGCAAGGGCTTGTAGTATAGTTCGAGGGCGATAGTTTCAAACCAGAAAAGGGTGTATGGACATTAGGAGAAAGTTCTTTACAATAGTGGTAGAGAAATACTGGAAAAGGTTGCCCAGTGAGGTGGTGGAGACCCCATACCTGGAGACATTCAAGGTCAAACTTGATGGGGCCCTGAGCAACCTGATCTAGTTAAAGATGTCCCTGCTCACTGCAGGGGGGTGGACGAGATGGTCTTCAAGGGTCCCTTCCAACACAATGCATTCTGTGACTGTGAATGCAAAAGGGCAAACTGAAAACTCTGGCATTGCAGTCAGACTAATAAGTGGTCATGACCCATTTCTCAGAGAAAACAATTGAAGTCTTTCATGGACTAGGAAACAGAATAGGCCCTGTACTACTGGGAAAGCTAGGTACAGAAGGAGAAGACAATACAGATGTTTTCTTTGATGATGTTAATGCACAAAGAAGAATCCTAACTGACACACTGTGCCCCTTCCTCATTTGCATTGCTCAGGGATTTGCAAGGAAGCGTTCTCTAGGGCTTGTGTGTCACCAGGATAGTCAGAGACTCTACAGTTCATTTTTCTGGAGAGGATGCCTCTGGCAACTTTGTTTTCCTTGTGTAATTGGGGGAAGAGTATCAAGATAAAAATAGGAGTGTATAACAGATTCAGTAAAGCACATTGCTAAAGATTTGTTGAGATTTTATCTGATCATCCTTAAGCAAACTAAAGAGAAAGAGAATTCCAACTGTCTCAGTAAAGGACCCAGAAACCTCTCTTTTTCTCTCTTTGGGGAATTCATAGAGATGTGTGCCATTAACTCAGGTAGTAACTGCTCATTGGAGTTCCTGGAGTTTGTTTATGGAAGACAGAGTGTTAAGAATTTGCCACACAGGATCCCTTGCTCTCAGTTTTGTGTCCCTTGAGCCTCAATATGAAAAGGTGTGAATTCCCTGAGCTCTACCAACATCACACCCAGTAATAACCATAAGGATTCTTTGTATTTTTAAGGGTGTGATCAAAGCAATACAGAAGCATTGATTAGATGAGGAGAGCCAGAAAACTTCAGCCCAGCAGTTTCTCAACCTCTGCATCATTACCAGAAGCTCGGAAAAATAAAGCATGGGGGATTTCAAACCTCCAAGAGCTAAGGGATGGACAGAACATTTGAGTGCCGTATTCTTACGTGAATTCGGTACCTAAACCAGACCTTAATAACTCACCTGGCCAGGAATCACATCCCAGTTTCTTTCTGCAGTTCACACGTACAAGATCAGTGTGTTCACTGGAGACATCTATGGTGCCGGGACAGATGCCAATGTTTTCCTGAATATCTATGGAGATCTGGGGGACACAGGAGAGAGGAAACTCAGCAAATCTGAGACAAACTTCAACAAGTTTGAAAGAGGACAGGTATGAATACAAGGGGTTAATAACACTTTCCATTTCACAGTCTTTAACCTAACAAGTCTGGGACTGTCTTTATAGGCTGAGTTTTCCTGTGAGGGATGAATTGATTGATTCCATTTACGATGTTCATTACCTCTTAAAATGCTTTGTATGGATTGTCAGCTGGGTATTACAACTGACAGGCACTGTAGAAAATGGGTAGATGTTTCTGTGAAGTCACTGATAGACAAATTATGTGCTTGGTCCATATAAATAGGCTTGAATTGTTAGCTGTGGCTTTGAGAGCAGAGAAAACCAGAGGTTTCTCATTGACATAGCCTCCATACAACTGATTTGCACATAGATAGTATATATTGTTGTTCACTGCAGAGCACGAGGAATGGATGGGACCTAAACTGCAGCTGTATTTCATCAAAAAAAAAAATCCAAAAGAGGTAATCTGTGGTCAGTTCATGAGCCATATTCACAGCCTCGTAGGGATATACTAGGGATAATGATTGCAAACATTGGCCTGTTTGGATTGTCAGCACAAATCTAACTGGATTGTAAAGGGGAGCATATTTAAATTTAAAAACCAGGAGGTAAAATTCCAGGAATTCAGTATTCTAATTGGGTGTAAAAGTGACATGTTTTTTTCAGCACTCCTCATAGCAGAAGCAGGCTTCAAAATGCTTCTCCGTAGAACACTTTTTGGTACAGATATGCCTCTACAGGCTGCTGCAAAGCTTTTAGCCACACATTGTCATGTGAGATGGAATTTAAACACATATTGTGCTCTGTAGTCTCCATTTGCTTTTGTCTACTAGATGATCTGTTGAGAGCTCATTAACAGAAGCCACTGCTATTGAACACCTTGCAGGAGGATACGTTTACGATAGAGGCTGTGGACCTCGGCATTGTGTATAAGATCAAGATTCGTCATGACAACAGCATGTTCAGTCCTGACTGGTTCCTGGAAAAAGTAGAGATCCTGGATGAGACCACAGAGGAAACTTTCATTTTCCTGTGTGAGCGCTGGCTCTCTAAAAAAAAAGAGGACAAAAGGATAGAGCGCACTCTTTACGAACAGGTACAGCTACAGCTCAAACCTGTGCCCCCAGTCCACTGCTAATGAAATGACTGAAGATCCAAGAAAGCTCATTAGGGACTCAGGGGTTTTTTTTTGGCTTCTCCAAAATGAACTTGTGATTTTCAGATGAGTATTTTGCTGAAAGTATGGCTGCTCTCAGCCCAGGATCACTGGTTCTGAAACGTGTGATTTCAAAACCCACGTCACAAAGTCTTAAGTGAGAGCCAAAGTGCTCTGCTGATGCACAGCAGAGTGTATTTTGCTGCTCCCTATGCCCACAAAGTTAGTTATGGGTCCCACTATTCAGAGCCCTCAAGCCAAATTATTCTGTCCTTTGACATCACCCTCCCTGGGCTGGATGGGCTTATCTTTTCAGTATCTTCTTCCACCACTGCCAAACATAAAAGGTCTGGTCTGTTTGCAATAGAATAGAATAGAATAGACATAGGATAGGATAGGATAGAACAGAATAGAATAGAATAGACATAGGATAGGATAGAATAGAATAGAATAGAACAGAATAGAATGGGATAGACCAGGTTGGAAAAGACCTTTGAGATCATCGTGTCCAACCTATCATCCAACACCATCTAATCAGCTAAACCATGGCACCAAGCATCCCATCCAGTCTCCTCCTAAACACCTCCAGTGATGCAACTCCACCACCTCCCTGGGCAGCTCCAAAGCACCAAATACTTGTTTCATTAAATGCCCTTTATCTTTGCACATTCTCTATTGCTTTATAACACTAATGTAGCTAATTGGAATTCAAGGTACTTGCAGTAATTAGAATTAGCAAACAAGGTTAACAGACCTCTCTTGGTTCCATACAGTGAGACATAATAAAGCAATTGATGATAAGTCCATTGTATTTTTAGAGCCCACTTTGCAAGACCTAGCAATGACAGTCATCACTAAAATTGTCATCAGTGAAACCAGGCCAAACTCTTCCTGATTACCACAGAATGGTCTAAGAGTTACGCCACAGATGAGTATTTATCTCCCTCGTAACACTGCAGAAGACAATGCCATGAATGCTTGTGGTCTCAGTTACCCCACAACTCATATTCATTCATGATGAGGAAAAGCTGATCATCTTTAATTGTCATTATTACATGAATGTGTATTTAGAGCCTCAAATTTATTGTACAATTTCACAGAACACATCTGTAGCTAACTCTTCCAATACAATAGATGTCCCATACCATTCAGCTTTGCAGTACTCTCCCTCTTAGCCTCTTCGGCCTGCACCAGGTGCATTGCTCTGACTCCACGATTTATGCACTCCTAGGCAAACCTGGCCTGAATTTTCTCTGGTGGTGACTAACACAGAGAAGGGATAAAGTCACAATGCACCATTAGAGCCTGTTCCACCAATTGCATTTTCTTTTACTGTGACCTGCCAAAGTTACTAATGAATCATAGAATCAATAAGGTTGAAAAAGACCTCAAAGATCCTCAAGTCCAACCTGTCACCCAACACCTCAGGACTGACTAAACCATGGCACCAAGTGCCACATCCAGTCCCCTCTTGAACACCTCCAGGGATGGTGACTCCACCACCTCCCTGGGCAGCACATTCCAATGGAAAATCACTCTTTCTGGGAAGAACTTTCTCCTCACCTCCAGCCTAAACTTCCCCTGGCACAGCTTGAGACTATGACCTCTTATTCTGGTGCTGGTTGCCTGGGAGAAGAGACCAACCCCCACCTGGCTACAACCTCCCTTCAGGTAGTTGTAGACAGCAAGAAGGTCTCCCCTGAGCCTCCTCTTCTCCAGGCTGTAACTGAATGACCTGCAGTAAATTACAAGTCACTTTTATCTGAGCTACACTGAGAAAAAAGGCTGCCTGGGGCAGTACAAGGATTTCTTCTCATGTTGTTCTTGGATGCACATGGGAACAGCTGACAACTCTTGAGCTCTCAACCTCATTCCCCTCCTGTATGTGCCTTCCAACTAGAGCTATGATGGTGACCGAAATAGCCTGGATGGCTCATCTCTCAGCATGTCCAGTCAGGATAGCAATACAGACCTGAAGGAGATGAAAAAATCCAGTTTGGTCAAGGCAGCAGAAGAAGGATCACGTGAGCAAGCGCCGTGTTTGATTGCATGCATGCATGTGTTCTTGGCTTTCAGTGCTTGAGAGGTTGCAGTTGTCCTGGTCAAAAGCAGGGAGACATGGAACAGCAGATTGCTTCTCTTCACCTTGTGTTGTGACCACTTTGGAAAGGCCAGATGAGTGCTTGTGTTTCTGTGTTGATTTTCCCATGGCTTTCTGGCCCTAACAATGGAATGAGATGTGATGTTCACAGCAACCTCAGTGTTCCCAGCCTTCATCTTTCTGCCCTGTGGAAATCTATGGTGTTGCAACTTGTCAATTATCCATTGCCAGAAGATATAAGTTCTCCTTGTAGTGTGATGCCTTGAACAGTGTGACAATATCTTTAGGGAGGTGGTTATTCAAGAGTGGAATGGAATGGAATGGAATGGAATGGAATGGAATAGAATAGAATAGAATAGAATAGAATAGAATAGAATAGAATAGAATAGAATAGAATAGAATAGAATAGAATAGAATAGAATAGAATAGAATAGAATAGAATTAACCAGGTTGGAAGAGACCTTTGAGATCATCAAGTCCAACCTATCACCCAACACCATCTAATTGACTAAACCATGGCACCAAGTGCCTCATCCAGGCTCTTCTTAAACACCTTCAGTGATGGTGACTCCACCACCTTCCTGGGCAGCACATTCCAATGGAAAATCACTCTTTCTGGGAAGAACTTTCTCCTCACCTCCAGCCTAAACTTCCCCTGGCACAGCTTAAGACTATGACCTCTTATTCTGGTGCTTCTTGCCTGGGAGAAGAGACCAAGTCCCATCTGGCTACCACTTCCCTTCAGGTGGTTGTAGACAGCAAGAAGGTCTCCCCTGAGCCTCCTCTTCTCCAGGCTAAGCAACCCCAGCTCCCTCAGTCTGTCCTCACAGGGCTGTGCTCCAAACCCCTCCCCAGCTTTGCTGCCTTTCTCTGGTCTCTTTTCTGTCATGATGAGGTAAAATACACAAGGGAGTTCTACACGAAACTGCAATAACAGATCGTGTCCTTTATATGCCTAAGGTAAGGTGAGTCCATTCACACCATCAAATGTGGAAAACAGGGTAGTCAACAACATCTTCAGAAAGAAAGAAACTGAGCTGAATCATATAATCACCACAGAATTTGAATAAGAGGGGACCTTTAATATCATCCAGTCTAACCCACCCCACAGTCAGAAGGGATATCTTTAACTGGATCAGGTTGCTCACACCCAACCTGACCTGGAAAGTTTCCATGGATGGGTCTTCCACCACCTTTCTGGGCAACTGTTCCTGTGCTTCACCACCCTCATTGTAAAACATTTCTTTCATGTATCTAGTCTCAATCTCATATCTTGTAGTTTAAAACCATTACCTCTTGCTCTATTCCTGAAGAATCATACTCCCTCTTCCTTTTCTTCCACCACCAACTTCATTGCAACCAACACTTCTGAGGTAGGGAGAACTGACTCTAACCTTTGAATGGTGGGGCCTGATAAAGCTGAGGGACAAATTTATGCAGGTTTTGTAGTTTAGTCTGAAGTGTCCTTCAAAGGATCCAAAGCTCTTTGCAGTGAGAGGGGTGGTAGGTAAGTCACACATGTTATCACCAAAAGAGCCTTCCTTGGACTATCAGAGGCTCATTTCCACATGATTCCTTAAAGTAGCTCTTGCTGCTGATATCAGCTGGTTTTATCCTCCTATGTCTCTTTGATCTACTCAAGATATTTCATGTAGCATACTAGAGCTGAATTACCAAAGGCAGCTTTGAATTTCTTGAGACCTTACTGGCCACACTTAAGCCATCTGTCCTTTTCATGACCAGGCTAGTAGTGCCTCACCACCAAGGGTCTTCCTTCAATATGAATTCAGAACCCTTCAGGTTTATTCCTTACAACATGTAGCTGCATCACAGCAGCTGTTGTGTTGGGAGGGGCATGGGATTTGTACAGCTGAGTAAGAGAACAAATAAGTGTCTCAGCTCGTGGAAAGCAAGCTTTGACTGAGTGCTCAGGTTTGTTCTTTTTCTAGAAGGTGATCTGTCTTATAACTGGACAGAGAAGGAGGCTTTGCAGCCAATGCTGCAGAAAGACAAGGAGACCATGAACTCTGGACCATGAACTCAAATGACTGATGGAAACAGTGGGTGGCTCTAGTGTAGAGAGTGATCTTTGGGCTCAGGATCCTGAAATGAGGCAAAAATGAGAATGAAAGACAAAATACGTTTCTGTATTGCATGTCACAAGAAGTGGAACACACTGGGCTGTCTACAAAAGCCAGCTTTCATGCAGGGAAGCTGGTCTTGCTTGGCTGCTCTAGTAAGAAGAGGTAAATTTAGTAGAATAGAATAGAAAAATAGAATAGAATAAACCAGGTTGGAAGAGACCTTCAAGATCATTGAGTCCAACCTATCATCCAACACCACCCAACCAACTAAACCATGCAACCAAGCACCCTATTTAAGTCTCCTCCTGAACACCTCCAATGACTCCACCACCTCCCTGGGCAGCCCATTCCAATGGCCAATCTCTCTGTGTACAATTTCTTCCTAACTTCCAGCCTAAACCTCCCCTGGCACAGCTTGAGACTGTGTCCTCTTGTTCTGGTGTTGGCCGCCTCAGAATAGAATAGAATAGCATAAACCAGGTTGGAAGAGACCTTCAAGATCATCACGCCCAAACAATGGAACTGGCCTTGACCACAAGAGTACATTGCTGGCTCATGGTTAACCTTCCCATGGTCAACCAATGCACTAGGACCCCCAGATGCATCGTGACATAAGATACTGTCTTTGAGACCACTGAGAGATTTTTAGCTGATGGCTTCTTAAGAGTAACTAACAAATCAAAGTCCTTCAGGACTCACCCATAGATTTGTGAACACTGAATATTCTAGGTACAAATATGTCTCATATTAGTCAACATGCCCTTGGGAATACAAGGAGACATCACGTGTGACTCACCTTTCACAGTACTGTCCTCCATACCCTGGGAGACAAGCATCACGGTGGTAATCTTCAGCACCTTCCAGGACACAAGTGGGGCTAAAACTGACAGGGTTCTTTGAGTTCTGAAGCAGATACAATGCTGCATATTTCTTAACCTGATCTGCAAACCATGTGTCTTGGGACAACACTTCTTTTGTAATCCCACATTGTACTCAAATGAAAAATAAGGGATTCCTATGTTCCTTCTGATACTACTTCTGTGGTGAGAAAATGGATAACATCTGCCATGTTGGCATTCTGTGTAGTTTCACAAATAATGGGTGAAACCTCATCATCTCCCATGAGAGCTCCTCTCCAGCAGAGTTAGGATAGTTTCCATCATCCCCATTGTGCCAGGGTGGTCTTCACTGAATCCTGGAGTTTGTCATCACCACTATCTCTGTTGCAGTGATATGCCCTCATTAAGGAAGCTGCATCCTGAAGGAATGTCAGATAAGATGGACTTCTCAGCCAGACAGCCAACCTCTTGGTCTGGTTAAAAAGCCAACTGTTAATTAGTTGATTAGGGAAAGTGATACTGGGAGTTGTCTGGGAAAGGAAGTGTCATTTTGAGCAGCCCAGTTCTGACTCTGTCATGCTTGAGATGATAAACACCATTGAGGGGCAGGAGGTGATGTGAAAATGGAGAGCAGGGAAAGATTCTCTTGACTGGGAACTTGCTTGGGTCTAAACTGGGAAGCCTGCTCCTTGCTGAAAGGCAGCAATGGAGATGGTGTGGTCTAGAGACTGGATGAGAGTGCGGTTTAGAGACAGTGCCATGGTTTAGTAGATTAGATGGTGTTGGGTGATAGGTGGGACTGGAAGATCTCAAAGGTCTTTTCCAACCTTGTTCATTCTGTATTCTGTATTCTACATCCTTAAAGAAACCCAACCTACTTTGAGAGGGACATAAGCCCTCAGACAGCTTGAAGTCTGCACAGAGAGTCAAGGAATCAGGGAGCAAAAGGAGATGGGCTGGAACAACTGTGGTGTCTTGCTGTGGCCATATACCTCATATTCTGTGCTTTCCCACATTTGAAGAATTAGACCTATGGAGTTCTAATGAGAGAGGGAGGCAATGGAGAAGGGAGATGAGTAAATTAAAGGACCGCTTTCCTAGTTTTTAAAGAAAAGAACAGCAGTGTTTCCTGCTGTCTCTCTGTCTCTGTATCCATTATTTAAAGTGAGAAATTACAACCATTGCTCACAGATCTTGTGTTTTTATGTTTTTCAAGGACTTTGGCTTGAAGTGTTGGAAATGCCAGTCATTCTGTGAACTTAGTTTGTCACAAGGAAATGGGGCAAAAACTGTATAAAATAAATTTGTGTCCCTATTCAAAATATCTTTCATTTAAAACATGAGTCTGGAGCTGTTCTAAACATGATTCCTCAATATATGCCAGGAAAATCTGTCTTGCCTACAGATAAATAAATCCTTTCTCCCCCTAATGCCTGCAGCTCCAGTGGCTATTTTGTGAAGAATGTATTGCATATAATTCATAGAATCATAGAATCAACAAGGTTGGAAAACACATCAGAGATCAAGTCTAACCTGTCACCCAAGACCTCATGACTACTAAACCATGGCACCAAGTGCCACGTCCAATCCTTTTATGAACACCTCCAGGGATGGTGAATCCACCAGCTCCCTAGGCAGCACATTCCATTGGGCAATTCCTCTTTCTGTGAAGAACTTTCTCCTCACCTGCAGCCTAAACCTCCCGTGGCACAGCTTGAGACTGTGTCCTCTTGTTCTGATGCTGATTGCCTGGGAGAAGAGACCAACTCCCACCTGGCTACAGCCTCCCTTCAGGTAGTTGTAGAGAACAAGAAGGTCTCCCCTGAGCCTCCTCTTCTCCAGGCCAAGCGACCCCAGCTCCCTCAGCCTTATGTGCATACTGAAATGTAAATGGTACTGTAAATGGGAGAATAAGTTCTTGCTAATCATCAGTTTGTTTTGTGCTGGTATAAAAAAATCCTCAAGCTGGGCTTGAATGAACCTCTCCAGGTTCTGCTCTGACCAGAGGTAAGTACAGATCTGGTCAGCATGAATTTGTGTCCTCTCTGGTATTACACATATATGGGGTGCTTGGTGCCATTGTTTAGTTGATTAGGTGGTGTTGGATGATGGGTTGGACTCAATGACCTTGAAGGTCTGTTCCAGCCTGGTCTATTCTATTCTATTCTATTCTATTCTATTCTATTCTATTCTATTCTATTCTATTCTATTCTATTCTATTCTATTCTATTCTATCCTATCCTATCCTGTCCTATCCTGTCCTGTCCTATCCTGTCCTATCCTATCCTGTCCTATCCTATCCTGTCCTATCCTATCCTATTCGGAGCTGATGTGAGAATCTAGAGCAGCCCCCACCCCAAAAATTTTGTTAGTCATCACAAAGCCAACCTGAATGTCAGTCTCAGGTGATCTGAAAGCTAACCAAGTTTTTTGTAAAGGTTTATAAACCTTCCTTTATTTTTCATTTTAAATTGGAAAAAAAGGGGGAAAAAAGTGATGATGAAGCCAGGCTGAGTTTTGAGTCTGTGGAAAGGCAAGATTCAGAGCTCCAAGTATTGTCAGAGTTGTTTAAACAGCCCTGCACAAATGTTCTGAGAAATCAAATGAGTGTTCAAGGTCTAATTCTGCACCACCTGCCCATTTTACCCAAACAGAGCTGTTGGAAAGCACTTTAAAAGCAGTCTGGCACGTCCTTTTAGCAGCTGAACTGAGATTGCTGGGAACCACAGGAAAACCTGCTAAGGCTCAAGGCTTGGCCTGAAGGATTTTCCCTTGAACAACATTATTGCCCAATGTAAAAAAAAAATATATTATTGATCAACCTACCTTTAGTACAAGGATTATTTGTAGTTTGCCTGGGTTTGCAAAGGGATGCTGGAACCCTCAGCTGCCCTGCAGGTCACACAGACCCTTGAATGAAGCACAAAAGAAAACATTTGCAGTTGTAGTGGGACATTCAGTCCCTGATGGATTCAGCATAGATTTATTTGTCTTTATTGCACAGCCAGTATGAGATTGCTTTGGTCTAATAGCCTGCTCATGATTTAGGTGCTCAGTCTCATCCTCTGGAAGCTCTCTTGGTATGAAAAAAAAGCTCTCTGCTGCTCTGTTGTCTGTTAGGGAGGAACCTGAACTTATAACCTCCTTCCAGCCAGCATGGCTGTCTGGGGAAATGAACCCTTGTATAATTCAGTCCCAAGTGTGTATGGGAAAGTAGTCTCTGACACACATTTTTAGCCAAATGCACCCTGATGTTATCCCTTCTCTGAAGTATTCAATGAGATGTGAATGTGTTTGGCATGCACAACTGCTCCCTCCATCTGATGGGGTGAGTCCCTGGTTTTCTGAAGTCTCATGTAGCTGTGTATGAGTGTGGGTTTTCTGATGACTCTTTTGCAGTGATCCCATACCACATCACCCTCACGACGGGCACAGAGTACGACTCCAGCACGGACAGCCGCGTGTACATCATCATCATGGGTCCCCAGAAGCTGCAGACGGAGCGCCTGTGGCTGGACCTCCCAGAAGAAAAGGATGAGTTTGCAGATGGCTCCGTAGAGAAATTCTCTGTTTGGGGCCTAGATGTTGGGGAGATCAAAAAAGTGGAGGTACTTTGTGAATGCAACACGAGAACAGACTAGACTGGACTAGACTAGACTAGACTGGTGTATTCTAGAATAGAATAGAATAGAATAGAATAGAATAGAATAGAAAAAATTGGAATTAACCAGGTTGGAATAGACCTCAGAGATCATTGAGTCCAACCTATCACCCAACACCACCCAATAAACTAAACCATGGCACCAAGTGCCTCATCCAGGCTCTTCCTAAACACCTCCAGGGATGGTGACTCCACCACCTCCCTGGGCAGCACATTCCAATGGCCGATGGAACTTCTTCCTAACATCCAGCCTAAACCTCCCCTGGCACAGCTTGAGACTGTGTCCTCTTGTTCTGGTGCTGGTTGCCTGCGAGAAGAGACCAGCCCCCTCCTGGCTACAACCTCCCTTCAGGGAGTTGTAGACAGCAAGAAGGTCTCCCCTGAGCCTCCTCTTCTCCAGGCTAAGCAACCCCAGCTCCCTCAGCCTCTCCTCACAGGGCTGTGCTCCAGACCCCTCCCCAGCTTTGTTGCCCTTCTCTGGACACCTTCCAGCAGCTCAACATCTTTCCTAAACTGAGGGGCCCAGAACTGGACACAGGACTCAAGATGTGGCCTAACCAGTGCTGAGCACAGGGCAGAATGACCTCCCTGCTCCTACTGGCCACACCATTCCTGATGCCATTGGCCTTCTTGGCCACCTGGGCACACTGCAGGCTCATGTTCAGCCTACTCTCAACCAGTACTAGAGTCCTGTGAGATGTGTGGTGAAAAAAAGCACATGTTCCTGCTGCTTTTAACAGTAAAGGAACTTGGTTCTAAAAAGAATGCAAACAGGGATGTTCCAATGAGATTTCACATGTGTTTGAACCTGAAAATTAGTATGGTTCACATCTCACAAAACCAAGATCCTTGGGAGGCAGAATTACAAAGATGTTTTAACATGGAGGTTTTGAAGGCCAGGCTGGATGTGGCTCTGGGCAACCTGATCTGGTGTGTGGAGTCCCTGCCCATGGCAGCGGGGTTGGAACTAGATGATCCTTGAGGTCCCTTCCAACCCTAACAATTCTGATTCTATGATTCTGTGTCTCAGTTTTGTCCCCTCTCTGTCACTGTTTTTGCTTAGTCAAGCCCTGTTAATGATAGATGCAGCAATGTTTACCAGTCCTCTCTCTTTTTCCCAGTCCTTTTCCTAGTTGAGCTTTACAACTATTCCAGCCTAGTTTCACCATGGTGCCTTCATTGAGAAACACATCTTGTATAATTTTCTAGCTAAACATGAAAATTATTTTTTACAGTTCGGAGGACCCAGGCTTAGAGAAGAAAATTGATCATGATTCACAGGTGACACAGACAAATATGTTTCAGTGCAGGAGCTTTAGTTTGTTTGTTTGTTTGTTTTCTGATGTGTCTCAAGGAGACAGGATTTGCATAGACTTTCCATCATTGAGCTTAAACTTCACATGAATCTTCAGTGAGTTTGTGCACATCATTCTTGTTTCACGTGGCAGTTCTGTCTCCTGGAAGCCTACTCCAGCCCTCAAGAGTTGAAACCATGACATCTGAAGAATTCAAGAGCCTACTGAATTTTGGTTTTGCCCCATGCTCTGCATTGCAGTAAACCTACCTGCTGGTGTGCAGGCTTGTGTATTCAGAAAGAGATGAGTTAAAGAAATATGAAGAGAGAAATCCTAATTAATTTTAAAAGTCTTTGCAGTTGTTTGTCCTGCTGTAGCAGCTGATAAACTGAAGCATTCCCATTATCCTTCATTCAGACAATGGATTCCGGCACCTTGAGAAGTCCCCCTGCTAGATCTGAGTTTATTATCAAGCCATTTACTTAATGCACTCCAAGTGGCTGGTTATTTTTAGTGGCACTCCTTATCTAGCACATCTCTAGGTCAAAATTTAAAAGTGAAGGAAGTGCATAAATCCTTTTCTTCCAGACTGTGTGCACAGGGAAACAGCCATGGGCTAGGATATAGAAGGAGGAAAACACCCCTCCATATCAAAGAGGCAGAAAGAGCAGGCTGAAGAAAAGCAAAAAGGGTCACTGCAAAAGAAACAGTGAGAAGGGTAAGGAATGGGAAGAGAACAGGAGAAAAGAGAAGAAAACACTTGGAAATGGACTAAGGAAAAGAAATAATTTGAAAAGGATTGCAAATGGGGAAGGTTGCAAATTATATGCAGAGTTAGAAAAAGAAACAATATACAACTTTCAAGCTGGGTGATGTTCTTCTGCAGTCTGTCACCCCATCACCAGTGATATCACCAGACTGCTTCCTCACCTCTTGCTCATTTTCCCCTTTTAGTTTGTAGCCCCTGAGCTCGTGGCTGGGGGAGCCAACTGCTCCTAGCCTTCTGTCTTCTTTCATGTAGTGCCCTTAGCCTGGAAGGCCTCTCGTTGATCCATGTCCCAGCAATGACATTGATGTGCCAGTCTGCCACAGTTTCCATGGAATCAGTCCATATTTTCCTTGTTGAAAATTGCAGTGTTCAGGGACAGTGCATAAAATTGCTAGTTATCTGCTTGGGGAAAATATGGAACAGTTTGTTCCCAGATTTGGCATTTGGCTGCTTCAGGAAGAAGGCAAGAAGGGCTGAATATGAGTTACCATGTGAATATAGCACAGCATGGGGATTAAGTTTTCAGAAACCCTCTGCATAACCCAGGAAGCACGCTGCAGGATCTAGTAAGATGGTAAGATTTGCAGGGTGATGCCACTTCTAGCTTGGTATTACTCTCCTGCTGCAAATATACTCTAGTGAAGGCAGAAACTGTGAAACATGAAGTAATTTGAAAGGAGAGCATTTATACCTGTCTTGTAAGCCTGCAGGTATCATATTTATCACTGGTGCACTTTAACAGACACATTGGCATGACAATAAATAACATTAATTATTTGGTATAGGCACTTTATACTGTGTTCCTAAAAAACAGTTTTAATGTCCCTTCTCCTAATGAGTGAAAGTATCTCTGTTTCTAGACTGTGCTTGCTGCTGAGCCACAAAAGTCCTACACTTGCTTACATTTCTAAACCACTTCTGGTTTGGAGCCTTTCTTCATCATGAGAACATGAGTAAAGGCAAGGACATACAGTGTTCCAAGTTCTTAGGTCTCTGCAGTGTTCTCTGCACCTTCCAGAATAAGCCAAAAATTCCATCTTTTCCTTTTATCTACCACTCAGATTCTCTCCCATTTTCATCTTGTTGTTGCCTTTAGCTTCTATGTGACTGTCAGCTGCTCAGTGCAAATCATCCGTCTTAGTCTTGGTGATGTGAAGTACTCAACAGTCCCTGAAGGACAGGCTGAATGAGTTACAGAGGTTTTCAAACAGCCCAAAGATCTACCTGCCTTTAAAATTCTATCATTCTAATTTAGTTCAAACATCTCAGCCCCCAAAACTTGTGATCCTGCTGTACATGTCTGGGCTACACTGCTGGCATGGCCATGGCTTTGGATCATTCACTGTATCGATGTGGACTAAAGATCTGCTTGGAACTGGAAGAGAGATCCTGGTGCTTTGCTCTAAAAAACCAACCATAGGGAAGACTCAACACTGGATGAATTTATCCCAGATTTTACAGCATTGCTTTTGAGGCCCTTAGAAACCTTCTTGTGTGCAGGTTCTCCAAGGTAGCTGAATATGCAGGGTGCTTTCTTCCTGCCCATGACAGTTAAAGTTTGCTGTGAAAATCTGGTACATTGCTAGCAATGTCTTGGAATGAAGCTTTAGGAGGAGGCTGTAATGATCCCAAAAGACCAGGAGACTTTAATGGTATTGCTAGAATTTTCCCTCTGGCTACTTCTGCCTGCTTCAGAGCCCTTGCCCTGAACTTTTCCCACCTCCTCATCCATGCTATTCTGCAACAGGTCTCAAGGGGCTCTGTGCAGACTCTCAGAGGGACTTTGGGTTTGGAGAAGGGCAGCCAAGATGGCAGAGAGAGAATGGGAAGGCAAGTGTTACATTCTCATTCACCTCACACCCCAGGAATCTGAGAATTAGTGCATCCATTGCAGACAAATTTCCCTAGTGGTTAACTGTAATTTTGTGCAGCTGCACAGACATTATTATAGGAATAATACTCTTAATAGCAGCAATGGCTTAGACACAGAAAAAAAGATCACTTGGTTGTTTTGGGTTTTTTTCGGTGGGGAGGAAAGACACCACAGATAAATCACTCTAGATGAATCCATTATTAAAAAATATTTTCTGAGCAACTCTAAATATTCTTAATAAGTTTTAAAAAAATTAAAAATAACTTTGAAAAAAGGGAGAGAGCTGAGGACCTAATTTTCCTAGTAAAGACACAAACAACGCTTGCTCTGAAAATAATGAACTGTAGGTAGCTCTTTTATTCAGCCTTTTATGAACAGATAGCTCATTGGAATGACTTGCTGACTGGGTTTTGCAAGCAGCTGCAGTACAGAATTTTGCTTGTAAGCCTGCCCCAGGATGAATTGCTCACGTTCCATGAGAGGGATACGTGCAGTGTCTTGGAGGAGTCTGCACCGTCAGCATCTTCTTGCTGTTGATATACCTGTAGGAGCATTGACTGTTGCTCTTTGTGACCCTCACCAGACAGATTCAGTTGGACTTTGGTTTTCCTAACTTACTCCCTGCACACTCTGGACAGCATCTCTATATTTCTCCAGGTCCTCTGTCTCTACTACCACTTCTAGTGTTCTTCCTTTTCCCATTTAAGTCTTGTCAGGAGTCCCTTGTTGATCCATGAAGAGAAGAGAAGAGAAGAGAAGAGAAGAGAAGAGAAGAGAAGAGAAGAGAAGAGAAGAGAAGAGAAGAGAAGAGAAGAGAAGAGAAGAGAAGAGAAGAGAAGAGAAGAGAAGAGAAGAGAAGAGAAGAGAAGAGAAGAGAGAAGAGAAGAGAAGAGAAGAGAAGAGAAGAGAAGAGAAGAGAAGAGAAGAGAAGAGAAGAGAAGAGAAGAGAAGAGAAGAGAAGAGAAGAGAAGAGAAGAGAAGAGAAGAGAAGAGAAGAGAAGAGAAGAGAAGAGTAGGGAGGACAATAGTGCCCACTGCAGGCTTGAACTCACAAGCTTCCCATTAAGGGTCTTATGTGCTACCAACTGAGCCACACCACAGACCCAAAAAAGATGGTGTCGACCACGTGGAAGCTACAGGAGCACCCATACAGTATTCAGTATCACCAAGGTTGGAAGAGACCTCAAAGATCATCAAGTCCAACCTGTCACCACAGGATAGGATAGGATAGGATAGGATAGGATAGGATAGGATAGGATAGGATAGGATAGGATAGGATAGGATAGGATAGGATAGAATAAACCAGGTTGGAAGAGACCTTTGAGATCAGTGAGTCCAACCAATCACCCAGCACCATCTAAGCAACTAAACTATGGCACCAAGTGCCTCATCCAGGCTCTTCCTAAACACCTCCAGTGGTGACTCCACCACCTCCCTGGGCAGCACATTCCAATGGCCAATCTCTCTCTCTATGAAGAATTTCCTCCTAGCATCCAGCCTGAACCTCCCCTGGCACAGCTTGAGACTGTGTCCTCTTGTTCTGGTGCTGGGTGCCTGGGAGAAGAGACCAACCCACAGCTGGCTACAACCTCCCTTCAGGGAGTTGGAGATAGCAAGAAGGTCTCCCCTGAGCCTCCTCTTCTCCAGGCTAGAAGCATGTACACTTCCTGCCATTTTTTGTGACTCCCTGCTCTGGACCATTCTTCAGCTTGGAGGAGGGGGTCCATGACAATCAAACAGCTACAGATGTAAGCTCTATCTCTTGGCTCCTATAGAAATATGCAGGTTTTGCAATTTAAGGATATGGGAAGCAGAGAGACAGCCTGATATATATGTATTTGACTTAGATGTGGTTTTGTGAGGGAGCAAGTACTTGAATAATGCATGTGGGTGTTCGCCTAGTTGTGTCTTTCATCTTGACTATGAAGCTTTGAACAGTCACTTCCAAGCATTGCTATAGCACTGGAAAAAGCTGAAAAGGTGGTGAAACGTGTCTGCAAAGATCAACAAACTAGCATGTAGAGGTCATTGGGGCAGAGGTATGGTAGCAAGAGGGGATGTATTTTCATGTAGGTCAGTGTACTTTGCCTATGTTATGCTCCTTTTTGCTTACTTGAAGATGGGGACTGTCTTCCTTCATGCTCTGTAGCAGATGGCCTGATCTTACTTGCCCACATGAGTTACCATGTTCTTTAATGTCATGTCTGTTGGGCAGCAGCAATACAAATTGCTTCACAGCTTCTTCCATTCCACTGTGGAAGTGGGTTTGCTTTGACTGTGTGTAGTCAACACTCTTAGTCCTTCAACACTGGTTAAAACACCCAGTGATGGCCTCTTCGCCAGAGAAACCCCCCTTAACTAGCAGCTGTGTTTTCACAGGTGGGGCATGATGGTGCTACCCCTGAGAGCTGCTGGATGCTGGAAGAGCTCAACATCATCGTGCCAACAAAAGGTGTCATGTATAACTTTGTCTGTAAGTGCTGGCTGGCCAGAGACAAAGGTGATGGTCTCACGTCACGAATCCTCAACATCCTGGATGCAGACTGCGTTAATGTTGGTCTCAAGGTAGGCTCTAGGCTCATCTTGTATCTTTAGCTGTTGCATAGGCCTGTGCTGATACTGGTTGTCCATCAGCTTTTCTCACGCTCCAACTTCTGTATGTGGTTTATTCACAGAGGGTTTCTTTGTTGTTGCTTCAGCGAAGTCATTAGTGAGGCCTTAGCCTCACTAGCACTGAGAGCACTGTGTAATAATGCTGGCTGGATGCAGCCACGGTGCAGGCAGAAGGACAGAGCAGGTAGGACAGTTCAGCAGCACGTCTTCATTTTGTCACCACACCTGGTACCTGTGGAGTGGGGTAGCTGCAATATTGACATCTTGGTGTAATCTATCATGCTATCTTTGAGGAGATAGTTCTAAGCAAATCAGAGTAGTGGAGGCATTTTAACCTCTGTATAGAGTGACTATACATCAGGGTTCCTAGTACAGTATAGAGACACTGAATTCATTTGAAAAGTAGGAATAATTGCAAGTTGTTGACACATGTAGCTATTTATCTGCTTGATCTTTGAAATGAATCATAGAATCATAGAATCAATAAGATTGGAAAAGACCTCAAAGATCATCAACTCCAACCTGTCACCCAACACCTACTGACTACTAAACCATGGCACCAAGTGCCACGTCCAATCCCCTCTTGAACACCTCCAGGGATGGTGACTCCACCACCTCCCTGGGCAGCACATTCCAATGGCTAACAACTCTCTCTGGGAAGAACTTTCTCCTCACCTCCAGCCTAAACTTCCCCTGGCACAGCTTGAGACTGTGTCCTCTTGTTCTGGTGCTGATTGCCTGGGAGAAGAGACCAACCCCCTCCTGGCTACAACCTCCCTTCAGGTAGCTGTAGACAGCAAGAAGGTCTCCCCTGAGCCTCCTCTTCTCCAGGCTAAGCAACCCCAGCTCCCTCAGCCTCTCCTCACAGGGCTGTGCTCCAGACCCCTCCCCAGCTTTGTTGCCCTTCTCTGGACACCTTCCAGCCACTCAACATCTTCCCTAACCTGAGGGGCCCAGAACTGGACACAGGACTCGAGGTGTGGCCTAACCAGTGCTGAGTATAAGGCAGAATTACCTCCCTGCTCCTGCTGGCCACACTATTCCTGATGCAGGCCAGGATGCCATTGGCCTTCTTGGCCACCTGGGCACACTGCAGGCTCATGTTCAGCCTACTCTCAACCAGTACCCCCAGGGGCTGACAGTTTGGCCAGGAGTTTGCTGTGGGGGACGGTGTCAAAGGCCTTGCTGCAGTCCAGGCAGACTGCATCCACAGCCTGTCCCACATCCACCAGGCAGTCACCTGGGCATAGAAAGAGATCCATGCTGGCTGGGCCTGCTCCCTTGGCCATCCTTCACGTATGCAGTGAATGAATGAGCAAAGTTGCATTGAGGAATGAAAATAAATCCTATGTAGTCTTTTCATCCATAAAGATGAAACTTGTAGTAATCTGTGTGCCACATTTCAACCAGCCACAAATGGGAAGTAGCAGTCTGGGTGAGTGGGACAGTAGCACTGTGTTTAATACCTGTATGGCTATTTAAAATGTGTACAAATGTGTTTCTATTTACAATGAGGCTACATTTTCATAGTACATTACTTTTGCTTTATGCAGCTCTTTATTCCCAAGATAAAGACATTCCCATGAAATATTTCTTGCTCCCCAAACACATGAAAACATAATAACATTGTCAGCATCGGAAATCCTTCAGAATGTGAAGGATTGAAAACACTCAGCACGGGTTTCAGTGGTAGAATGGACCTAAGAAGGAAAGAAAACTTCTCTCAGACTGAGCAGCAATGTTAAAACCTCTCTTAAACATTTCCCATCACTTGTATAACCCCCTGGATGAGGCTCCAAAACTCCAATCTGTGAGCTGATGGCTTGCCTGTAGATTGAAGCAGATGTTAATGAAAACTTATGTTCAGCCTTCTTTTAAAAGCCCAATCCTGAATATTTAATTTCATAAGTATGCCAAATATAGACACATCTAACTACTTTTTTTCTTTTTCCCCCTATGATGTTGTCCAGAAACCTGCTGAAAGGTTTGAGAGAAATCAGGAGAGATGCTTGAGACATGAAATCAGAAGTGTGCATTTGACTTTCTAATCAGTTTCCTGGTTGAGGGAATTTGGGACTGTTCACTTATAAATAGCTGCAGTTAGAACCTGAGTTTAATTTATTTTTTTTTTATAGCTCAAAGAAGACTAATATGTTTAATATCTCTGGCAAGGTCAATTCTTTTTTGTTGTGCTTCTGCTTGGTTCTTGCAAAGCCACACACACCTACTGCAATTTAATTTTCCTCTTGGCTTGATATTCCCTGCTTGTGCTGTAAGTTGAATATTTGCATTCCCATACAGAGCAAAATGCTCACCATAGTCAGTATCCACCAAAGTCATTATAATGCACTGGGGAAGGAGCTTTCCTTCTTTTGTCTGTAGCAAATGTGATGCTCTGCTGTGAATGTGTGTGGAGGAATATGTGACAGACCAATTGCTCAGGACTGAACAAACATAGAGGACACAGTCTCAAGCTGCGCCAGGGGAGGTTTAGGCTGGGTGTTAGGAAGAAGTTCTTCCCAGAAAGGGAGATTGGCCATTGGGATGTGCTGCCCAGGGAGGTGGTGGAGGTGTCTAGAAAGAGACTGGGTGGGTGCTTGGTGCCATGATTTAGTTGATCAGATGGTGTTGAGTGATAGGTTGGACTTGATGATCTGAATGGTCTCTTCCAACCTGGTTAATCCTATTCTATTCTATTCTAGTCTATTCTAGTCTATTCTAGTCTATTCTATTCTATTCTATTCTATAAAGCAACTCTTCTACAGTGTGATTCCTTTGCAATTGTGGCAATTGTAATTCAGGCCAACAAAACTTTCTTAGAAATACACTGTATGTATTATATCTTGTTGGGACTGTTTACTTACGTTCTTCCACCTCTTAAATCCTGAGGTCTTCTTAGTATAGGTATGATGGTGGTGAATGGTACCACATCCAGCTGGAGGCCAGTTACTAGCAGTGTCCACCAAGGATCAGTGCTGGCCCCCATCCCATTCAATATCTTTATTGATGATCTGGATGAGGGGATTGAGTCCATCTTCAGCAAATTTGTGGATGACAGCAAGCTGGGAGCAGGTGTTGATCAATTAGAGGGTAGGAGAGCTCTGCAGAGGCACCTTGCCAGGATGGACAGATGGGCAGAATCCAAAAGGATGGCATTCAACAAGTCCAAGTGCCAGGTGCTGCACTTTGGTCACAACAACCCCATGCAGAGCTACAGGCTGGGGTCAGAGTGGCTGAGAGCAGCCAGGCAGAAAGGGACCTGGGGGTACTGGTTGAGAGTAGGCTGAACATGAGCCTGCAGTGTGCCCAGGTGGCCAAGAAGGCCAATGGCATCCTGGCCTGCATCAGGAACAGTGTGGCCAGCAGCAGCAGGAAAGTCATTCTGCCCTGTGCTCAGCACTGGTTAGGCCACACCTCGAGTCCTGTGTCCAGTTCTGGGCCCCTCAGTTTAGGAAAGATGTTGAGTGGCTGGAAGGTGTCCAGAGAAGGACAACAAAGCTGGGGAGGGGTCTGGAGCACAGCCCTGTGAGGAGAGGCTGAGGGAGCTGGGGTTGCTTAGCCTGGAGAAGAGGAGGCTCAGGGGAGACCTTCTTGCTGTCTACAGCTACCTGAAGGGAGGTTGTAGCCAGGAGGGGGTTGGTCTCTTCTCCCAGGCAATCAGCACCAGAACAAGAGGACACAGTCTCAAGCTGTGCCAGGGGAAGTTTAGGCTGGAGGTGAGGAAGAAGTGCTTCCTGGAAAAAGAAAGTTCTTCCCAGAGATAGTTTTTAGCCATTGGAATGTGCTGCCCAGGGAGGTGGTGGAGTCACCATCCCTGGAGGTGTTCAAGAGGGGATTGGATGTGGCACTTGGTGCCATGGTCTAGTCATGAGGTCTGTGGAGACAGGTTGGAGTTGATGATCTTTGAGGTCTCTTCCAACCTTAGTGATTATGTGATTCTGTGAAGGGCAGCTGCTCAAATAAGAACCTTCTTGTTTCAAATCCTCTCCAGGTCCTCTATGAAGTCACAGTTGTGACTGGAGACATCGAAAGTGGTGGTACCGATGCCAGTATTTTCATGACAGTCTTTGGATCCAATGGGAACACTGAGGAGATGCTGCTGGAAAAGAATGGAGACAGGTACTCTGTAACTTTTGTTGCTTAGAAGTGGAGTGATAACAGTTCCAAGCATGAAGTAGCACTTGGGCCTTCGAGCATGCTCCCACTGAGCAGTCCCACTGACTTTATATATAGACTCAGAAGTGGGCCCCTTGGAAGTGTTACTGGAAAGTATTTAGCAAAACATAAGAAAGGAGAGCACCATGTAGCCAGGGAATCCATTCTTTGCCATTTGTGGAATTTTCATTTAACCTGTTCCTCACTGGCTTTAGAGATAAGCATTGTACACCCAAGTATGGATGGTGAATTACTGCACTGGCTCCAAGGGGAACTGTGGACATTGCCTGAAACTACAGGTACAAAACCTTTTGTGGGAAAATGGTAAATTTACTTTAAACATTTTTCAGTGGGAATAAATGAATAACTGCATAATGAAAGACAAACCAACACACATACACCTGCCTTGGGAATTGCCTGTGATGGGAAGATGGAAAAGAGGAGGCTCAGGGGAAGCCTTCTTGCTGTCTACAACTCCCCGAAGGGAGGTTGTAGCCAGGTGGAGCTTGGTCTCTTCTCCCAGGCAACCATTACCAGAACAAGAAGACACAGTCTCAAGCTGTGTCAGGGGATGTTTAGGCTGGAGGTGAGGAGAAAGTTCTTCACAGAGAGAGTTGTTGGCCATTGGAATGTGCTGTCCAGGGAGGTGGTGGAGTCACCATCCCTGGAGGTGTTCAAGAGGGGACTGGATGTGGCACTTGGTGCCATGGTTTTCATGAGGTGTTGGGTGACTGGTTGGACTTGATCATCTTTTCCAACCTTATCAATTCTATGATTCTATGATGTGATTTGGAGTATGAAGATGGATTGCTTCATGAAAAGCTGAGCATGAGTCAGCAATGTGTGCTCACAGCCCAGAAGGCCAATTGCATCCTGGGCTTCATCTAAAGCAGCGTGGCCAGCAAATCAAGGGACATGGTTCTTCACCTCTACTCAGCTCTAGTGAGACCTCAGCTGCAGTATTGTGTTCAGCTCTGGCTCCCTCAGCTGCAGTATTGTGTTCAGCTCTGGCTCTCTCAACATAAGAAAGACATGAATCTTTTGGTTGTGAGGAGGGCCACACAAAAATCACCAAAAGCCTGTCACATCTTCCCTGTGAAGAGAGGCTGAGAGAGCTGGAATTGTTCAGCCTGCCAAAGATGAGGCTTCTAGACACCTTTATATTGGCCTTTCGATACTTAAAGGAGGCCTATAGGAAAGGTGGGAACAGTCTTTTTAACACAGCCTGTTGTGATAGCAAAATAAATGTTTTTAACTGAAAGAGGGGAGGTTGAGATTAAATATAAGGCAGAAAAATTTGATTATGAGCATGGTGGGACGTCATAACAGGCACTATCCTTGGATGTATCCAAGGCCAAACTGTCTGGGGCTTTGGGCAGCCTGGCCTGGTGAAAGTTTTCCCTGATACCAGCAGAGGGGTTCAAACCACATGATCTCTAAGATCCCTTCCAACCCAACCCATTTCTTGAATCAGTTCTATGATTCTATGAAGATGCTGACTCTTTTCTGTCTGCTCTTCCATTTGCTGAGCTGGCCAGATATAATAATAATAATAATAATAATAATAATAATAATAATAATAATAATAATAATAATAATAATAATAATAATAACAACAACAACAACAACAATAACAACAATAATAACAATAGCAATAACAATAATAATAATAACAACCAGGTTGGAAGAGACCTTCAAGATCATCGTGTCCAACCCCTCAACCAATCCAACACCACCTAAACAACTAACCCATGGCACCAAGCACCCCATCAAGTCTCCTCCTGAACACCTCTAATGATGGTGACTCCACCACCTCCCCAGGCAGCCCATTCCAATGGGCAATCACTCTCTGTAAATATGAGACAGCTTGGTCCAGAAGCCTACATGGAGTGTGATTCCAGGGCCTGAGCTAGTAAGCTGAGGGTCCTGATGAGAAATGGGCTTCTGAGCTCAGGCTCTGTGCCATGCCAATGTAACAATGAGGTTTTGGAGCCAAAGATGGCTTGTCTGCAGCTGGCACAAAAGGGGCACATGATGGTGTCTGTCTGCCCAGATGTGACATTGCAGTGCAGAGAGATGGAAATGGGCTGTGGGCTGTACAGAGTGCTGCACTGCTTGCTTTGATAGTGCTAAAAGGTGAAATCTCATGTTTTCTTCAACAGAAGCAGCTAACACTGTAACCCTAGTCTGACACCAGTGTTTCTGTAAGACAAAAAAACCACACAGACAACCAATCCATTTCCTAAGACTTTTCTTTCTAGCAGCTCCCTCAGTACAGAGTGTTGTGGCATGCTCAAGAAAGAACAAGGCACCAACCATCTTTTCGAGATAGGCTTCAATCAGGCTTAAGTTTAAGTAGCTGACTACCTCTGATTTTATTCAGCAAAGCATTTGTGAGGTGTCAGGAGGGTTGAAACTCAGCTTGCTGAGGTAATGCTGGACTCTTTCCCCAGGCTCCTGGTGATGCAGTTGCTCTGTCACAGCTTTGAGTATCATATGTGGGCTGGATAATTGAAGATAAGACTCCCTGCATAGAGGTGTTTGCTCAGGGGATGTTTTACTTGAAGCTGTCATAGCAGAGTGGGTGTCTAGGCAAGTGTGTTCAGCTAGGCTTGAAACCGTTGTGTGTTTAGTTAGTAACAAGCATGAGCCTTGTTTGCTCTGAAAAAAAATGCAGCAGAGGTGCTGCTGACTAAAATCTCTGTGAGAAACACAGCTGAGTCATGCAGAAAACCATAGCTCTTGGCCTTGCTCCCCATCCCAGAGAGACATTCAAAGTGTGGGGCAATGCACCTGGCTTAGCAGCATGTCTAGCTATTGATGATATCTCCCTTCACAGCACTTAGACAATCTCAAACTGCTCTGTCTTCCATTATTTTAAGTGCAAGTCAGTTCTTGTAGGTAGGAAAATGGACCATGACTGTACTTAAAAGTAAAGAAGACTTCACCAATGAGTAACAAAAAAATCTCTGAAAGGGACCAGGATATGTCCAGCCTCTCAAGAAAGGGAATGTAGTTTTGCTCCATGTAGCCAGGAAAGTGATATCCCTAATCTGTGTGGCCCACAAAACCCCATCACTCTTCTCCACATGGGTGGGATGGATATGAAAATGCAATAAAGGAGAGAGACACAGTTTGTATGCCATTAATTGCTTGGGTTGTCGTCTGCCAGTAGGAGACCTTCACAAGGTGTTGAACATTTGCTGAAGCTCTACAAAGAAGAATGACAAGTAAAATACAGATATTAATATCACTGGGACACTGTGCTATTCTCTGAGAATGTACTGGAACATCTCTGCTAGCTGGAGGTGCTCTGTATCACACCTCCAATTGTACAGAGCCCTTGTTATCTCATTAGCACCATCTGCAAAGGATATACATATCCCCAAATACACAAACAGCCTGTTTCCACACCACTCCCAGCTGTTAATGCAGGCATCCCAGGCTCCCATTTCATGTGGAAATCATAGAATAGTTTAGGTTGGAAAGCATCTAGTTCCAACACCTCTGGCATGGGCAGGGACACCTTCCACTAGACCAGGATGCTCAGAGCCTCCAACCTGGCTTTGAACACTTACAGAGATCATAGAGTTACAGAATTGCTAGGGTTGGAAGGGACCTCAAGGATTTTCCAGTCCCAACCCCCCTGCCAGGGGCAGGGACGCCTCACACTACAGCAGGCTGCTCACAGCCACAGCCAGCCTGGCCTTCAAACCCTCCAGGCATGAGGCTTCCACCACCTCCCTGGGCAACCTGTGCCAGGCTCTCACCACCCTCATGGGGAACAACTTCTTCCTGACATCCAATCTGAATCTACCCATTTCTAGTTTTTTCCATCCCCTCCAGTGCTATCACTCCCTGACACCCTCAAAAGTCCCTCCCCAGCTTTCTTGTAGCCCCCTGCAGATACTGGAAGGCCACAGTTAGGTGTCTTTGGATCCACAGTGTCTCTGGGCAATCTATTCCAGTGTCACCACCCTCACAGTAAAGAATTTCTTTTGTATATCTAATCCAAATCTCCACTCTCACACTTTAAAACCGTTAACTAATGTTACTACACTCCCTGATAAAATCCCTCCCCATCTTTCTTATGTGCCCCTTTTAAGTATTGAAAGGCCACAATAAGGTCACCCTAGAGCTTTCTCTTCTCCAGGATGAACATCCCCCATCACTCTCAGCCTGCTCTCATAGGGGAAGTGCTCCAACCTACTGACCACCTTTGTGGCCTCCTCTGTATCCACTCAGACCTTTGCACCAGCAGGAATGGATGGCTGAGAGCCGCTGCAATACTCCATCTGTACTGGGACCATCCAGCACCAACTGACTCACAGCAGCCTAGTGCATTACGAACTGTCTGTCTAACCTACTGCAGGTTTAAGGCAATTCTAGTTACATTACTGTTATTGCCAAAGCCTCTGGGCAATAGAAATAAATATAAGTGCAGACATGGGTAGGAAAGCTTAATGAAATCCCTTAGATAAATGCTTCAGTGTCCTGGAAAAAGAATAGCAGCAGTCAGCTTGTTTCAGTGCTTCTTCCCTTCTCAATTTTTTTCAGGCTTATGTTCATGTTCTTATAAATTAGGGATAGAAAAGACCTCTTGACTCAACCAGTTTGTCACTTTAGCATTTGCTTCCCTCTAGTATGACTTTTTGGAAGTAGCAGGTGAGAATCCACCGTATAAACTGTAAACAGGGCAGTTATTAAAGGTAAATATGATGGTTCATTTTGCTAACAAACTGCCTATCTTAATGTTGTTCAGCCTGGAAAGGGTCAGAGTGAGAAGCTTCTTTGAGGCTTTGTAGGCTGTAGTGAATATAATGACAACTTATCATAGAATCACGGGACAATTCAGGCTGGAAGAGTCACACCTTTTCCTTAAATAGAAGTGGAAGTCAATCCACCCCAGGCACAGAAGCACATTCTCATAGTGAGACAGGCTGTCTTGGTATCTGATACCACAGAAAGACAAATAACAAGAGGGAGTTTTTTAAAAGGGAAAACATAACCCTTAATAACTAGGAATGGAGTGGGACCAAAAGATCCTGTCCAGATCTCTCTGGGAGTGCAGGGAAAGCAATGCCTCGATGAAAACAGAGAGCTTGGAGCCAATCCCTGTCGCTAACATTTGCAGCTGTGCAGGCTCAGATAATGGTGTGAGGGCAACGACATCCGTGCTGCAGGGTGCAATCTGAGCAGAGGCTGGTAAAGAAATGGGTTTTCACAGCTGTAGGAGCCTGCATTGTCTATACTGTGGTAGTGCCTACAGTTTTCAGAGTTCTCCCCAAAACTCTCAGCAGATGCAGGTAACTCACTCACAAGTATAAATGAAGGAGGGACCTCAACAGTGGTCGTGGTGGTGCTTGGTAGACCCCCCCCTGGATTTTGCTGCCTGTCTATTTTGCAGGGGTTGGATTTCCATCTCCAAGCCCACAGCAGGTCTACCAGAGTATTTTGGGAGCAAAACTAGAAAATACACCTGCTCAAAAAGAGTAATATTGAGCCTGGGGCAGCACTTCCACTGGAGCAAGGCTTTCTTCCCAGCATCATTGACACTAAGAGGGAGGGCAGGTAGCTGTGGTCCTCGCTGGTGTAATATCTTCTTCAAGAAGCATATGTTAGTTACTTTCCCCTTTTTCCTGCTTTCTGTCAATTGCTATGGATGGGCAGTTCCTACACATCTTTGTGCCTATGTGCAGCAGCCAAGCACAGGATAAGACCTTTCCATATGATGTTATGCAAGTACACCCTGGTTCCTACCGAAGCCAGAGATGGTTTGCAAATACAGGTTCCTCAGATCTGGGAGAAGAGTGTGGGACAGTCAGTTTTGGCTCCTTCCTAACACAATTTGTCTGCATTTACTAAACTTAGGCATTGGGCTCTGCCTTGCAATCAGGTTGCTGTATTTAGCTGAGCTGCAGCAAATGTCTATCACTACAGCACATGCAAAGTTGTGTGCTGTGTCTTGGCAAAAGACAATTAAGCAAAATTGCTTTGCCTTCTAGCTGGGAAGGGATAAAGGGCAGGCACGTGGGCAGATGCCAGGAGGAAGGTGATGTGCAGAAACCTGACTGTGAGTCTCTATTGTTCTGGTTACAAGTGGAGCGATAATGTATGCTACAGCCTGCCTGGAACGACTCCAGGTGTCTCATATGGGCTTGGTTTTCCAGGGGAGGAGGAATCCCTCTCAGATCTGCACTGAGGTGTCCTGCCAAAAACACAGTAGCTGTTGACTGCAGGACAGGAAAGCTCAAGCCCAATAAAGTATACTCATGAACTTTGAGTCTGAGGCTGTTGTCAGGGTGCAAGTTGCAGCACGGATCAAGAGGCAAATGCACTTGAAAGCAGCAGTGACACCTCCATGGTCTTTCAATCCCTCCAGGTTTGAGAGAGGCCAAGAAGACAGTTTCATTATGGAGATAGCTGATATTGCACCCCTCAGGAAGATGAGGATCCGGACAGATGGGAAGGGGGCCCGCCCTCACTGGTTCCTGGAAAGGGTAATGCTCTTACCTCGTGTGTCTTTTGCAAGCTGCTTGTGCCAGAGTCTCCCAGCCTTTAAGAAAGAGATTTTAATAATTTTCTACATTTCCCCATTTGGTTTCTTGTGGATTTATTTGCTGGTTGATTCATGTGTGGGGTTTTTTGGTGGTGTTTTTACGTTGTTGTTTTGTGGTTTGGGGTTGTTACGGTTTTGGGGGAGGAGGGGGTGCTTGTTTTGGGTTTTGTGTAGTTTGGGTATTTCTGGGGGTTTTGGGTTTTGCAGAGGGTTTGTGTGTTTGCAGGGGGGGGGATTTGTTTTGGTTTGTTTGTTGGTATGGTTTTTTTCAGCAGAAACTGAGTAAAAAACAAGACAGTAAGGGCAAAATCTATGCTGTAAAGTTTCACCACACTCTCAGCTGTTAGATTTCACTCTCCCTCCCTGCAAAAGACCCTTGGATTGCTACCCAGGGCACTTGCAGTATTTTCTGGCCCCTGGGATACCACCTCAGCTCCTGCAGATGCCTGTTCTGCTCTGAGAGTAGAGCTTCCACTGCCAGGCAGGGATAGCCAGTGTGAGCCTGGGCTGGGTAGGGCATTCCCAAATAATCCATACTTGCAGGTAAAGCATCCTGTTTCTTCCCTTCCCTTCTACTTCCAGCACACAAGTAGATTTATTTCTTTTCTTGATCACTGAAATGAGGTATTCTTTTCTTCTTGTGTTTTGAACACAACATGCAAAATGGCTCCCACTGCTTCTTTCAGCTGTATTTTTATCTTGTGTCCTGCCTTGAACAAATGCACAGAGCTTTCCTTAATGTGCTCTACCAAACCATCAGTTTGAAAAGATCTTGTAAAGATCAGTTAAATTTGGGCAGCTCAATGTAGTTTGCTTGTATGGGTCTCTGTAACTGTATTTCTAGGACATAGATGGAATGATGTGCTGATTCCACATCATCAGTTGTCGTCCTCCTCTTTAAAGGAGGAAGACATAACTGACATGTTTATCCAGCATGTTTTTTTCTGGAGTAGACATCCCTGTATCTTAGGGTTTTTATCAAGAATAGTTTAAGATTCAGTAGCTTAACCAATGGTCAGGAAGAACAACACACTATTTTTTTAACTGGGTCCTTAAACCATTACAAATACTCTGAAGCTCTTAATATCACAGTATCACAGTATGACCAAGGTTGGAAGAGACCCCAAGGATCATCAAGTCCAACCTGTCCCAACAGACCTCACAACTAGACCATGGCACCAAGTGCCACGTCCAGTCTCCCCTTGAACACCTCCAGGGACGGTGACTCCACCACCTCCCTGGGCAGCACATCCCAATGGCGAACGACTCGCTCAGTGAAGAACTTTCTCCTCACTTTGAGTCTAAACCTCCACTGGCACAGCTTGAGACTGTGTCCCCTTGTTCTGGTGCTGGTTGCCTGGGAGAAGAGACCAACCCCTTCCTGTCTACAACCACCTTTCAGGTAGTTGTAGAGGGCAATGAGGTCACCTCTGATCCTTCTCTTCTCCAGGCTAAACAACCCCAGCTCCCTCAGCCCCTCCTCACAGGGCTGTGCTCAAGGCCTCTCCCCAGCCTTGTTGCTCTTCTCTGGACACGTTCAAGTGTCTTGAGGTCCTTCTTAAACTGAGGGGCCCAGAGCTGGACACAGTACTCAAGGTGTGGCCTAACCAATGCAGAGTCCAGGGGCACAACGACCTCCCTGCTCCTGCTGGCCACACTATTCCTAATACAGGCCAGGATGCCATTGATAGAATAGAATAGAATAGAATAGAATAGAATAGAATAGAATAGAATAGAATAGAATAGAATAGAATAGAATAGAATTAACCAGGTTGGAAAAGACCTCAGAGATCATCCAGTCCAACCTATCACCCAACACCACCCAATCAACTAAACCATGGCACCAAGTGCCTCATCCAGGCTCTTCCTGAACACTTCCAGTGATGGTGACTCCACCATCTCCCTGGGCAGCGCATTCCAAAGGCCAATCTCTCTTGCTGGGAAGAATTTCTTCCTAACATCCAACCTGAACCTTCCCTGGCACAGCTTGAGACTGTGTCCTCTTGTTCTGGTGCTGGTTGCCTGGGAGAAAAGACCAACCCCCACCTGGCTACAACCTCCCTTCAGGGAGCTGTAGAGAACAAGAAGGTCTCCCCTGAGCCTCCTCTTCTGCAGGCTAAGCAACCCCAGCTCCCTCAGCCTCTCCCCGCAGGGCTGTGCTCCAGACCCCTCCCCAACTTTGTTGCCCTTCTCTGGACATGTTCAGGAGTCTCAATGTCCTTCTTAAACTGAGGGCCCAGAACTGGACACAGGACTCAAGGTGTGGCCTAATCAGTGCTGAGTACAGAGCAGAATGACTTCCCTGCTCCTGCTGGCCACCTTTTCTTCCTTTTCCCACAAACAATGTGTTTATGTACAGTAGTCCCAGCTGGCCACCAGTTTCCAGTGAAGATCTACACCTCTATTAGCATGGGCTCAAAAGTATTTCTATTGTGCAGTAACATTTCTACTTGAGCACTGCTGCCTCTTTTTTCTCAGCAACTCTTGTTCAGCCTTCCAATGCATTAGACCTCCAGCATATATCTTCTGGATAGATGCCACAGACACATATTTTTTCTCTCTGTGCCTAAGGAACAGCTCAATATGATCTCTGATTTGGATCAGTCCTCTTGGTCAAATTCTCTTTGCCAGCTGCACAATACGTTTCCCTGAGTTTTATAAATCATAGTCATGGAAAATGAAATCAAATAAACCTTACTCACTAAGAGACATTCCAGATCCTGCAGTCATGAATTAGCACTAGCTCAAAGGCAAGGGACAGTGGCACCTTTAGTGGCAGGCAGCATCTCCCCACCCTCGTACTGCCAGCTCTGTACAGCTGTTCTGACACCTGAGCATGCTGGAGTGCCCCACCCAAAGCCAGGCTTTCTCAGGTAATCTGGTAAGACAGACTCTCATCTAGACCTATCCAGTGGGCCTGCAGCACTTTTATAGCTCTGCAGAAGCAACAGGTAGACTGTGCACACAACTCTCTGAGACCAGGATAACCCACAGTTTCTGTTACCCTTGGAGAAGCAGAGCGTGGAGGATGTTCCATCTCCAGGGATACATGGAGAATGTTATTTATTAGTCTTATTTCCCATATTCACTGCAAAGGTAAACATAGCATTTGCATTCCCAGGCAGAGTGTGAGGAGAGGAGTGCTCTGGAAGGAGAGGAAGAATTTGTGTTCTCTGATTTGTATTCCAGCCTTGAAAACTTATGTATCCTGGTGTGACATGAAAAGTGATCTAAGCCCATTTCCATTTCTGTCAAAAGTGCATATGAAAGCTGCATAATGAAATACTTGTGGGGGTAGTGCTAAACTCTCAGACAGATGGTTCACAGTTAGTGCTAACTAGCACAGTGAAATGAGAAGCTACATTAAGCCATCAACCCCATAATTAACCATTTGTTGCTCCATTTATCGACAGGATATTCTCAGTTTTCTTGTTCTGTTAAAACAACAGCAAGTGATCTTCTTAATTCTCTCTGGTCTTTTTGTAAACTGTGTCTGGTCGTAATTTGTACTGCTTTTAATTGGTAGGAAATTGAAATGAATAAATACCAATTAAAGTGCAAGAATTATCAGTGATGTTGTACACAGCTAAAAACTGCAATTTATAAGCAAGGGAGCAGTCTTTTTGTTTTTCCTCTCTATATAAAAACACACTGAAATTCCATTCATAATCTCAGCAAAGTAATGAATTTGCTGCTGAAGATTCAAATTGCAACAAAAGTGTCTGTAAGTTTTGAATGCTGACATGTAATTTGCATGGTTTAGTTGATCAGGTTGGATGATAGGTTGGGCATGATGATCTTGGAGGTCTCTTCCAACCTGGTTTATTCTATTCTATTCTAATCCTCTATAGGGAAATATTACTGGTAGTTGCTATGCACATAAAGACATAATGAAAACTCTCCACAGCTGATATCATCACTGCTGGGAGAGACACAGAGTTTGGCTATTTTCTTCTGACCTGATGCTGAATCTCATGTTCTTCCAAATCAAGATAGAATAGAATACGATAGGATAGGATAGGATAGGATAGGATAGGATAGGATAGGATAGGATAGGATAGGATAGGATAGGATAGAACAGAACAGGATAGGATAGGATAGGATAGGATAGGATAGGATAGGATAGGATAGGATAGGATAGGATAGGATAGGATAGGATAGAACAGAACAGGACAGGATAGGATAGGATAGGATAGGATAGGATAGGATAGGATAGGATAGGATAGGATAGGATAGAACAGAACAGGACAGGATAGGATAGGATAGGATAGGATAGGATAGGATAGGATAGGATAGGATAGGATAGGATAGAATAGAATTGACCAGGTTGGAAAAGACCTTTGAGATCATCCAGTCCAACCTATCACCCAACACCATCTAATCAACTAAACCATGGCATCAAGTGCCTCAGCCAGACTCTTCCTAAACACCTCCAGTGATGGTGACTCCACCACCTCCCCGGGCAGCACATTCCAATGGCCAATCTCTCTTTCTGTGAAGAACTTCTTCCTAACATTCAGCCTAAACCTCTTGTCCTTACCCTCTTGTTCTACTATGGCATTGTTTTGTGTTTGTGAAAATCAGATCATAAAAATCACAGAGTGGTTTGGATTAGAAAAGGCCTTGAAGAGCCACGTAGTCCAACCCCACTGCAGTGAGTAAATACATCTTCAAATAGGTGGGATTGCTCAGAGCCCCTTCCAACCTAATCTGAGGATCTCCAGGAATGAGGCACCTCACAAACCTGGGCTCCTGCACCAGTGCCTCACCATCCCGTTGTATAAAAATTGTAACTTCTAATTAGGACATTTATCTAATGCAGGTTTGAAGACAGTCTCCTGGGATGTAGCTGTTTCCATAGTCCACAGGCTGATTTCACCTGCCCAGTGTCCTAGATGTGAGATAGTCATTAGTGGTGTGCCCCAGGGATCAGTACTGGGCCCCATGCTCTTTAACATCTTTATTGATGATCTGGATGAGGGCATTGAGTCCATCATCAGTAAATTTGCAGATGACACCAAGCTGGGGGCAGGAGTTGATCTGCTGGAGAGTAGAGAGGCTCTGCAGAGGGACCTTGCCAGGCTGGACAGATGGGCAGAGTCCAAGGGCAGGAGATTGAACACATCCAAGTGCCAGGTTCTGCACATTGGCCACAACAACCCCAGGCAGTGCTACAGGCTGGGGTCAGAGTGGCTGGAGAACAGCCAGGCAGAGAAGGACCTGGGGGTGCTGGTCGATGCTAGACTGAACATGATCCTGCAGTGTGCCCAGGCAGCCAAGAGGGCCAATGGCATCCTGGCCTGCATCAAGAACAGTGTGGCCAGCAGGAGCAGGGAGGTCATTCTGCCCCTGTACACTGCACTGGTTAGGCCGCACCTCGAGTACTGTGTCCAGTTCTGGGCCCCTCAGTTTAGGAAGGATGTTGAGTTGCTGGAATGAGTCCAGAGAAGGGCAACGAAGTTGGTGAGGGTTTTGGAGCACAGCCCTGTGAGGAGAGGCTGAGGGAGCTGGGGTTGCTTAGCCTGGAGAAGAGGAGGCTCAGGGGTGACCTTGCTCTCTACAACTACCTGAAGGGAGGTTGTAGACAGACGGATGTTGGTCTCTTCTCCCAGGCAGCCAGTACCAGAACAAGAGGACACAGTCTCAGGCTGCACCAGGGGAGGTTCAGGCTGGATGTTAGGAAGAAGTTCTATACAGAGAGAGTGATTGCCCATTGGAATGGGCTGCCTGGGGAGGTGGTGGAGTCGCCGTCATTGGAGGTGTTCAGGAGGAGACTTGATGGGGTGCTTGGTGCCATGGGTTAGTTGTTTGGGCGGTGTTGGATTGGTTGATGGGTTGGACGTGATGATCTTGAAGGTCTCTTCCAACCTGGTTTATTCTATGTATTCTATCTATGTATAGAAAAGCTGGAAACAAGAAAGAATGAAAGCTGTTAGAGTGAAGAAGCTGAAATTGTGGGACTGTTGCATTCTGCAGAGTTGCTTCCCTCAGAATTTTAATGTTACTTTGTGCAGTCAAAGCTAGGCAGATAAGAAGCTGCCTTAATGAAGCACTAATTGCAATGCATTCAGACATCACAAATAATCTTGAATGTGGGACTCTGTCTTTATTCAGTTCTCTTTGCTTCATACAAAGGGCATGAAGGGAAGTTGAGACAATTCATTATATCGATGAACCTGACTGATATTCTTTTGCAGCAGAGCACAACCTTTTTGTTTTATAGCCAAAGAACCTTTTTTTTTTTTTAAGTAAAGACTAATGATATGCAACAGAGCTGTGGAAACCTGCATTTGAGTCTTTAAAGATTAATTCCAAAGACTATCTATTTTGGTGTTAGTGGAGTATGAGCCCCTGTGAAGTATATTTTACACTGCAACTGCCACAAGTCTGGGTGGAAGTAAATCAAGTGGTAGAACAGAATAGAATAGAATAGAATAGAATAGAATGGAATAGAATGGAATAGAATGGAATAGAATGGAATAGAATAGAATAGAATGGAATAGAATTAACCAGGTTGGAAAAGACCTTTGAGATCATCAAGTCCAACCTACCACCCAACACCATCTAATCAACTAAACCATGGCACCAAGGGCCTCATCCAGGCTCTTCCTAAACACCTCCAATGATGGTGACTCAACCACCCCCCTGGGCAGCACATTCCAATGGCCAATCTCTCTTTCTATGAAGAATTTCTTCCTAACATCCAGCCTGAACCTCCCCTGGCACAGCTTGAGACTGTGTCCTCTTGTTCTGGTGCTGGTTGCCTGGGAGAAGAGAACAACGCCCACCTGGCTACAACCTCCCTTCAGGGAGTTGGAGAGAGCAAGAAGGTCTCCCCTGAGCCTCCTCTTCTCCAGGCTAAGCAACCCCAGCTCCCTCAGCCTCTCCTCACAGGGCTGTGCTCCAAAACCCTCACCAACTTTGTTGCCTTTCTCTGGACACCTTCCAGCATCCCAAAATCTTTCCTAAACTGAGGGGCCCAGAACTGGACACAGGACTCAAGGTGTGGCCTAACCAGTGCAGTGTACAGGGGCAGAATGACCTCCCTGCTCCTGCTGGCCACACTGTTCCTGATGCAGGCCAGGATGCCGTTGGCCTTCTTGGCCACCTGGGCACACTGCAGGCTCATGTTCAGCCTACTCTCAACCAGTACCCCCAGGTCCCTTTCTGCCTGGCTGCTCTCCAGCCACTCTGACCCTGTAGCTCTGCATGGGGGTGTTGTGGCCAATGTGTAGAACCTGGCACTTGGATGTGTTCAATCTCATGCCAAACCTTTCTGTTACAGCGTACAGCAGACATTTAATTTCAAGTTGCTGGTTTAGAGTTCCTGTCAGCTATGATATTTGCTCATATACAAAACAGATTGTCTAGCATTTTATCCACAGACACTGCTGCTGCTTTCTCATTGTGGTTTATAGGTGATCTACAGCTCAAGTAAAAGCCATGCATCATTAGTGATAAAGTTTGAACTTGAGGGCATGCAGGGTGTCCACAGTGAGGCCTCAAGAAACCTGGGCTAGTGGAAGGTGTCCCTGCCAGTGCCAGGGGAGCTGGAATTAAATAATCTTTAAGTTCTCTTCCTGTGGTGGTTTGGCCCTGGCCTGGAGGCCAGATGCCCACCAAAGCTGCTCTATCACTCCCCCTCTTAAGTGGACAGTGGGAGAGGGTAAAAAATATAAGAGAAGCCAGTAATAGGCTAGGAGCAATTTTAACAACAGTAAAAAGCAAACAGCAATTGACAGCGTGGAAGCAAAAAGCAGAGAGCTGCTGGTCTCTGCTTCCCATCAGCAGGGCAGTGGTTGGTCTCAGGCAGCAGGGCTCTCTAAGCTTGGTAGTTCCATAGGAAGAGAGATGCCATGCACAAATCCCCCACTTGCTTCTTTCACTTCATTCTTATACCCGAGCTGACCTCATATGGTATGGAAGACCTCTTTGGCCAGTCTGGGTCAGCTGGCTCAGCTGTGTCCCCTCCCAGGATCTTGCCCACCCCTCAATGTACTCTTGGGGCAGGGAAATGTTGGAAGCGCACAGCCTGGATACATATTCAACACTAGCCAAAACACTGCTGTGTTATCAACAGCACTGCAAAACACAGCACTGGGAAGATGCTCTGAGGAGATTTACCTCCAGCTCAGTCCAACCCAATACGCTTCCAATGCAAACCATTCTATGAATCTATGAATGCAGACTGAAGGGCCCTTTTTTCTGGGTTGAGAGCCCACACGAGATGCAGCCCCTCAGCTCAGTGTCAGAGACCACTGTTCCATTCATTCTCATTAGTTCCAGGGATTCTAAAAGCAATAATGTGGTAGTCAGACAAGTCAACACTAAAAAAGCTTTGAGCAAGTCAGCAGTCAAGCTTAGAAGAGCAGAGACTGGCAGCTAGGCACTAGTGGTGTTCCCCAGGGATCAGTGCTGGGCCCCATCCTGTTCAATATCTTTACTGATGATCTGAATGAGGGGTCTGAGTCCATCATCAGTTAATTTGTGCATGACAGCAAGGTGGGAGCGGGTGTTGATCTGTTAGAGGGTAGGAGAGCTCTGCAGAGGGACCTCAACAGGCTGGACAGATGGGCAGAGTCCAAGGGCAGGAGATTGAACACATCCAAGTGCCAGGCTCTGCACATTGGCCACAACAACCCCATGAAATGCTACAGGCTGGGGTCAGAGTGGCTGGAGAGCAGCCAGGCAGAGAGGGACCTGGGGTAGTGGCCAAGAAGGCCAATGGCATCCTGGCCTGGATCAGGAACAGTGTGGCCAGCAGGAGCAGGGAAGCCATTCTGCCCTGTGCTCAGCACTGATTAGGCACCCACAAACATCTCCTTGCAGGGTAATATTTTTGTGCTATTTTAGTAATTGAAAAGTCTATGCTGAGCTTTCACATCTTCTACCAAACTCTTTGGACCTCAAGCCATCTGTTTACCTGCTCCTAGCTTGGGTGGGACATGGTCCTTCCCTGGTGATCCCCATCTCCAAGCACTGACTATAGGGAGGGCAGACATGAATTGTTTTGTCTGGATGCCTGATGTTCAGGAGGTTCACACTTGGTGTCCTGGTTTGAGGTGGAACAGAAACAATTCCCTGTTCAGTGATCTTACTTTTCAGCTCAGTCTCCTAAGCAACTGAACTTCCTGAAGTTAATGGCATATATTTGCAGACCCTGCAGTGCTAACACCCAGTGTCTGTAGTTACTACCAAGTGTTGGTGTGCAGAAAGGCTCTTGCTTACACTTGTTCCTATGGAGACCAAGGTCACTCCTAAACCTTGTGTACCACACTGGAGGGTTGTAAGTGAAAGGGTTGTAGGTAAGTGAAAAGGTTGCACTTGCAGCTAGGAGCAGACAGGACAGGTGACCTGAAACTGACCAACAAGATATTCCATTCCATGTACATTATGCTCAGTATAAAGCTGAGGGATTACAAGGGCCAAGCTCACTTCTGTAGCTGACTGCTCTTCTATGATCTCAATCCATGTTTTCCTGAATCCAGTTTCTGCATCCAGCTTCTGAATCCAGTTCTTCACCACCTCTGTGACCCGTCTGGACTCTCAACTTTAGTTTTTCATATATTTGTATATATTTCATTATTTTCCTATCAATCCATTTTATTTTTATTATTACTGTTTTGTTAAAGATGTTTTGTATTGTTTTTCCAACTAATAAACCACTCTCCCTTATTCCCTTCTCTTCCCCTGTGGAAAGGGAGAGGGAATAATAGAGAGCATGTGTCTACAACTACCTGAAGGGAGCTTGTAGCCAGGTGGGGGTTGGTCTCATCTCCCAGGCACCCAGCACCAGAACAAGAGGACACAGTCTCATGCTGTGCCAGGGGAGGTTTAGGCTGGATGTTAGGAAGAAGTTCTTCATAGAGAGAGTTGTTAGCCATTGGAATGTGCTGCCCAAGGAGGTGGTGGAGTCACCATCTCTGGAGGTGTTTAGGAGGAGACTTGATGGGGTGCGTGGTTTAGTTGATTAGATGGTGTTGGGTGATAGGTTGGACTTGATGATCTCAAAAGTCTTTTCCAACCTGGTCTATTCTATTCTATTCTATTCTATTCTATTCTATTCTATTCACACTTGTGCCTGAATCTGTCCCTTCCAAAACAAAGGTGTGGCATGGGGCAGATGACACAAAGCTCCATGAGCTGTATGCCCAGCAAATCTTTCCTGGTGTCTGTAGCTTGGAGGCAGCACAGGGAGGAAATCCAAGCTGTTCACTTCATTTGTTTAGTGGTCAGTCCAACCCTAACCCTTGAAACTAGGTAGACGGCCTACTCACATTGTGACTGAACAATTACCCTGCCACGGGTTTCCTGATGCTTCCACAACCCTTGCCGTGATCTTCCCAAAGCAAACAAAGCTTGTAAAAATAATCTCTTTCTACTGTCTGCTACTCTCTAGGGCAGCAATCCAGAACAAGATAGCAGAGGCTGCTTTCTCTGTATGTGCTAATTGCTTACATGAAGCTGCATGTGGATGAAATAACTTCTCCTTCATGAAGGGCTGGGGGTGGAAAGAGAGGGTCTTTTGCTCTGGCAACATCAGCAGCCAGACCGTTTCTCCCAGACAGCATCTGGAGTGTTGGGCATGGCCTGGATATTTGTGAAAGGTCTGATCCCTGTCTGTGAGCACTCTCCAGCTGGCAACTCTAATCTCCTTCTACTTCCCACTGCTTTAATGACATTTCCTTGAGAGCTTTGCTCAGGACATTTTGCTACTAACAGTCTTGCTGTCATTCCGAGCAGGGCAGACATACAGCTGACCAAACGTTCTCCACCAACAGTTCATTCACCAAGGGAAATAAAAAAAAAAAAGGCTTTTTCAGTCAATATCAGATTATTTACAATTCAGATTTTCATGTTAGCCAAAGCCAGGTGGGGGCTGGTCTCTTCTCCCAGGCAACCAGCACCAGAGCAAGAGGACACAGTCTCAAGCTGTGCCAGGAGAGGCTTAGCCAGGAGGTTAGGAAGAAGTTCTTCCCAGAAAGAGAGATTGGCCATTGGAATGTGCTGCCCAGGGAGGTGGTGGAGTCACCATCACTGGAGGTGTTTAGGAAGAGCCTGGATGAGGCACTTGGTGCCGTGGTTTAGTTGATGAGATGGTGTTGGGTGATAGGTTGGACTTGATCATCTCAAGGTCTTTTCCAACCTGGTCTATTCTATTCTATTCTATTCTATTCTATTCTATTCTAAAGTTTCTAGATTTGATTCCTAAGAGGATGTAGGTGTTGTTCACAGATCTGTGAGAGTGGAGATTTCAATAGAATAGAATAGAATAGAATAGAATAGAATAGAATAGAATAGAATAGAACAGAACAGAATAGAATAGAACAGAACAGAACAGAACCTCCCTTCAGGGAGTTGCAGAGAGCAAGAAGGTCTCCTCTGAGCCTCCTCTTCTCCAGGCTAAGCAACCCCAGCTCCCTCAGCCTCTCCTCACATACTGTTCTCCAGACCCCTCCCCAACTTTGTTGCCCTTCTCTGGACATGTTCAAGTGTCTCAATGTCCTTCCTAAACTGAGGGGTCCAGAACTGGACACAGGAGTCAAGGTGTGGACCAACCAGTGCTAAGTACAAGGCAGAATGACTTCCCTGCTCCTGCTGGCCACACTATTCCTGATGCAGACCAATCTTCTGGTGCTTAAAGCAAGGTTACAGAGACTGTAGATCCAGTCACTTGTCATAGATGAACATTGAAAGGGCACGAGGCACTGAACTCAAGTTTCAACCAGGAGAATCCTGACTGCATATGAGGAAAAAAAAAGAATAGAATAGAATAGAATAGAATAGAATAGAATAGAATAGAATAGACCAGGTTGGAAGAGACCTTCAAGATCATCGTGTCCAACCCATCAACCAATCCAACACCACCTAAACAACTAACCCATGGCACCAAGCACCCCATCAAGTCTCCTCCTGAACACCTCCAGTGATGGTGACTCCACCACCTCCCCAGGCAGCCCATTCCAATGGGCAATCACGCTCTCTGTATAGAACTTCTTCCTCACCGCCAGCCTAAACCTCCCCTGGTGCAGCCTGAGACTGTGTCCTCTTGTTCTGGTGCTGGCTGCCTGGGGGAAGAGACCAACCTCTGCCTGTCTACAACCTCCCTTCAGGTAGTTGTAGAGAGCAATAAGGTCACCCCTGAGCCTCCTCTTCTCCAGGCTAAATAATCTTCCCAGTGAGAGTGGTACAGCTCTCTGATAGGGAATTGGAGTTGGACATGGCCTGGAAGTTAGCCATCTTTGGAGCAGGAGATGGGATTAGACACCTCCAGGTGCCCCTTTTCACTTAACATTTTCCATGACTCCATGTTTCACTTCTTCCTGATGTGATGCCACGCTTCTCTGACATGTCTGGGCTGATGTTTCTATGGCCTTTGCAGAGATGTGCCTTGCAAGACACTGTTTGCTGATGCACTGCTGCACTCAGGTATGGTCTCTCTGTCAAATGGTAATAAACGTGGTAATTTACAGCCCTTCCCTCCTCCTTTCACTCCAGCTCCCTGCAGTTTAGTGAGAATTTACTGCTATTTTTTGATAAAGCCCCTTTCTCCCAGTGGACTGATGCTCCATTGAGCCCACATTGAACAGGACACATAAAAGTGGGTATTTTATTAGATGTTAGTTGGAGCAGCTCACTGGCTTGTTCTAAATAGGTTTGTATTCTGTTCCTACCACCACAACATCTCAGCTTCTTCCCGTGACACATTAGACAGTGTGACTAATATCTGTTGCATACTGTTTGTTCTGTCACCTTTTCATAGAGGGAGAAGCGTGTGAAACATTAAGTTGTGCTTGCCTAATTTTATCCTGTGCATTGCTTTGACTTGTTTGGGGTTGGTTTGCATATCTCTGCAATGATTGCTGTGTTTTTGCACAGGGGCAGGAGAAAAAAAGATAATGTGTACTTGAAGAAGAGGTAGTGAGGTTTTCCATAACTCTCAGTTACTACTTTAGAGTGAATTCACAGTATCACAGTATCACAGTAACTAAGGTTGGAAGAGACCCCAAGGATCATCAAGTCCAACCTGTTCCAACAGACCTCACAACTAGACCATGGCACCAAGTGCCACGTCCAATCTCCCCTTGAACACCTCCAGGGACGGCGACTCCACCACCTCCCTGGGCAGCCATTCCAATGACGAATGACTCGCTCAGTGAAGAACTTTTTCCTCACCTCGAGTCTAAACCTCCCCTGGCACAGCTTGAGACTGTGTCCCCTTGTTCTGGTGCTGGTTGCCTGGGAGAAGAGACCAACCCCTTCCTGTCTACAACCACCTTTCAGGTAGTTGTAGAGGGCAATGAGGTCACCTCTGATCCTTCTCTTCTCCAGGCTAAACAATCCCAGCTCCCTCAGCCTCTCCTCATAGGGCTTGTGCTCAAGGCCTCTACCCAGCCTTGTTGCCCTTCTCTGGACACGTTCAAGTGTCTCAATGTCCTTCCTAAACTGAGGGACCCAGAACTGGACACAGGACTCAAGGTGTGGCCTAACCAATGCAGAGTACAGGGGCACAATGACCTCCCTGCTCCTGCTGGCCACACTATTCCTAATACAGGCCAGGATGCCATTGGCCCTCTTGGCCACCTGGGCACACTGCTGGCTCATGTTTAGGCGGGTGTCAATCAGCACCCCCAGGTCCCTCTCTGTTTGGGAGCTCTGCAGCCACTCTGACCCCAGCCTGTAGCTCTGCATGGGGTTGCCGTGGCCAAAGTGCAGCACCCGGCACTTGGACTTATTAAATGCCATCCCATTGGACATCTGCCCATCTGTCCAGTCGGTCAATTCCATTCTGGCTTCCAGGAAAGACCTGACTTAGAGATGAGTTTTGTCCAGAGCTTAACTCAGATGAGCAAGTTTCTTCCTGTGCTTTACCTCGTGCATGAGAAAGTCCAATATTATGAAGAGCATTTCTCAGGACAAGACACCACAGCAAATACTGTCCTTAGGAGAGAGCTCCAGTTATCCAGGAAGAGCTCAGTGTGGGCTTTGAAGCTATGACCAAGCTCTACCCATATCCTACCACATGCTTTTGTTAAGTCTGATCATTGCCCTCATTCAAACTGTAACAGAAGCTATGACCAAGCTCTACCCATATCCTACCACATGCTTTTGTTAAGTCTGATCATTGCCCTCATTCAAACTGTAACAGAAGCTATGACCAAGCTCTACCCATATCCTACCACATGCTTTTGTTAAGTCTGATCATTGCCCTCATTCAAACTGTAACAGAAGCTATGACCAAGCTCTACCCATATCCTACCACATGCTTTTGTTAAGTCTGATCATTGCCCTCATTCAAACTGTAACAGAAGTCTAGCTGAAGTTTTTCTTTATTGTGACTCTCTACAGATCACCCTGAAGAACTTGACTAATCAAGAAGTGGCCACTTTTACCTATGGGGAATGGCTGTCAAAGCTGAAGAATGACAAAGGAAGTCTTGAGTGTGAGATGCCAGCTTTCATAAATGACAACCAGATGATGGAGGACACAACATACACTCTTCAGGTTAAAACCAGTGACGTTGGAGGTATGTCCATGGTGTCCATGGTGACTTTTCCTGGCACAAAGTTTGCTTTTTTAGCAGTGGAAGACATCTCCTGCTTAACTTAAAATTATGTGTAAAAAATCATTTACTTCCACTGTGCTGGAACACCACCATTTTGGTGGGTTGCTCACCATAACAGTGTTATTCTGTCAGATTCATCCTCACCTGAGTTCTGAGCATAAAATACTTAGATAGAAGGCCTAGATTTGCCTGCTCTGCTTGCTCTGAAGATGCCTTAACTGAAGCTATTTCCAAACCATGTTGCAATGGCCAGGAGCCCCTGCTTTCACTCTGGCTATGGTCAAAGCTGTTTTCTCTTCAGGTCTTTGGTCAGCACTATATGCTTTGCCCAAGGGAGACAGCAGTATTTCACTCTCCTTTTTCAAGTGTTTTGAGACCATTTATCTCCAGGCCCTGAAAAACCATCCCTAAATGCACACCAGACTGAAGAGGTGGAACAGAGTATAAAGGAAGCTGCAGAGTTTCAAGAGCAAAAAAACCCACAACAGACAGATTTCTATGTGTGACTTCCTGAGTTCACTGCCTCTTTTAATGAGAACTTCTGGCAGGCTGTTGAATGAAAGCTGCAACAACACACAAGCTGCCTCATGCCAAAGCAGGGCAAGTTATTTAGACATTATCTTGCAGACACCTTGTTCAAAAGGTTGACCCTCAAAGGGGATTCTGCCACACCAATGCACATAATCACCTCCTGATCTCTACCTCTTTTTTTTTTTTTTCATTTACAGTTGGTAATTTATGCAGCTTGTGAGGTTTGATCTGAGAATATCAAAACTCCCCTGGCAGAGTGACTTTGTGTCACCTCACTACTTTTCAATCTATCTGCTCTTCATGCTGCCTCACTGAAAAACATGTAGTGAAATATGAACAAGAAAAGAAAACAGAAGAGAAAGGAGGTTTGTTTATGTATCTGGCAATCCATCTAGTAAAATGGTAGATCTTTCTGTGACCTTTTTGTGAAACCCAACTCTAACTCACAAAGAGGATAGAAATGAGAGGAGAATAGAAGATGACAGCAACAGCAGACAGATCTGCCCTTCCTATTGAATAAAGGATGATGGGTCTTAATGATGAAACATTTTATTTCATTATGAGCAGTGACAGCCAGTAAGAAAGAGCAGATTACAGAGAGGTTTCAGAGAGTCTGTTCATTATTAAATCACACAACACACTGACATAATGCTGAACTTTATCTTGGTTATCTGAAGAGGGTACAAGTCATGAACTATCTTCCCTTTTTGGTCATCACGCATTCCATGATTACTCCTGGTTGGACCATTTCAAGGAAAATGATGTTTCATCCTTGATAGCTGGTTCAAACATGTTACATTGCATCTTGCCACACTGACATTGTCTAGGGACACCAATTCTCCCCAGTGACAGAATGAGACGTGTTTATTTCTAGGTGCAGTTTTTTTGCTCTGAAATAGCTTTCAGCTTTCCAGTGCACCACAGGCATTGAAACAAGCATGAAGAGAAAATGTAGGGTAGGATTCATCTCACCTAGTTGTCATTCTCAAGAGAAAAATTGTGCTTGTGGTCTTAACACATTCTAGTCTAGACTATCTCTGGTCAACTCAGCTGGAAGAGGAGTCTTAATCAATGGTCTGGATCATACTCTGGAGAGGCTCTGTCACTCTGTCTTCATCGGATTCAGGCAGAGCCAACACAGTTCAGTTTGGATAAATGGCTAAAGTTAGGGAAAATGAATCCTACCAAAAGTGTCCTACAGTTAACTAGAAAGCAGCAGTCATTTCCTCCCTGCCATGCACACATAATTAACAACAGTCCTGTTTCACTTCTTCCTCAAAGAAACCTTTGAGTTACATTTTGGCTTTACAGAGGTCATTCAACTAGGATGATCATGTAACTTACAGAGGCTGCATCATGGGAGGGAAAGGCTCCTCTCTTGCAAAGGTAAAATCTCCTCTCTTTCAAAGGCCATATCCAGAGGCTACCAAAAGTACCTCAGATGGCAGCTCTCAGAGTAAACACAGATAATGGGGAGGACGTTGTTACAGCAGACACATCCCAAGTCAGATGGGTAATTCTTTGGTTAAAACCAGTAGCTTTATTTACTATTGATCTTAAAAGAGAAGTAACTCATATTGTCATTTTCTTCAAGGTAGGACCCACAGATGCAGCTGTAATAGAGTCAAATCACTTGATGGCTCATTCTGTGGCACAAGAATGTCCTTGCTTGTTAATTCTTATGTACCCAGACTTCTTCTATTCTATATGTAGGCTGACAAGCAGCCATCTGGAAAGGAGCCTAAGGCCAAGCGGTCCCCACCAGCTATAACGACCAGCTCCACAAAGAAAAGGAGAAGGGTTATAGTTGTTGGGGTCTCTCTCCTGGGGGGTACTGAGGGACCCATATGTCATCCCGACCCATCCCACAGGGAGGTCTGCTCCCTACCCGGGGCATGGGTAAGGGACATCGCAAGGAGACTCCCAAAGCTGATCCATCCCTCTGACTATTGCCCTCTGCTGGTGATACAGGCTGGGAGTGATGAGATCGACAAGAAGGGCACCAGGGTGATTAAGAAGGAGTTCAGGGCCCTTGGACAATTGACTGATGGGGCAGGAGCTCAAATGGTGTTCTGCTCAGTTCCCTCAGTGGCAGGGGAGTACACTGAGAGGAACAGAACCCACACTATCAACAAGTGGCTCAGGGGATAGTGCCAGCAGCGGAACTTTGGCTTCTTTGATCGTGGGACAACTTTTACTGCACCTGACCTGCTGGGTCCTGATGGGGTGCATTTATCTAGAAGGGGCAAGAGAGTCCTAGCACTAGAGTTGGCAGGGCTCATTAGGAGGGCTTTAAACTAGGTCTGAAGGGGGTGGGTGAGGATATTGGTCCCTCTGCAGAGGAAAGAGTAGGGCACAAGGTAGGGTCAATTGAGAGGTCGGGAGCCCAGCTGCAGTGCAGGTACACCAATGCACACAGCTGGGCAATAAGCAAGAGGAGCTGGAGGTCCTGGTCCACCAGGGCAACTATGATATAGTTGCCATCTCAGAAACTTGGTGGGACAACACGCACGATTGGAGTGCTGCACTGGGGGGTTACAGGCTCTTTAGGAGGGATAGGCAAGGGAGAAGAGGCGGAGGGGTGGCTTTGTATTCTACACAAAGCCTCTGGAGCATGTCCAGAGAAGGGCAACAAAGTTGGTGAGGGGCTTGGAACACAAGCCCTATGAGGAGAGACTGAGGGAGCTGGGGTTGCTTAGCCTGGAGAAGAGGAGACTCAGGGGTGACCTTATTGCTCTCGACAACTACCTGAAGGGGGGTTGTAGTCAGGCAGAGGTTAGGCTCTTCTCCCAGGCAACCAGTACCAGAACAAGAGGACACAGTCTCAGGCTGCAACAAGGGAGGTTTAGGCTGGAGGTTAGGAGGAAGTTTTACACAGAGAGAGTGATTACCCACTGGAATGGGCTGCCCGAGGAGGTGGTGGGGTTGCCATCGCTGGGGGTGTTCAGGACGAGGCTTGACAGGATGCTTGGTTGCATGGTTTAGTTGATTAGGTGGTGTTGGATAATAGGTTGGACATGATGATCTTGAAGGTCTCTTCCAACCTGGTCTATTCTATTCTATTCTATTCTATTCTATTCTATTCTATTCTATTCTATTCTATTCTATTCTATTCTATTCTATTCTACTCTACTCTACTCTACTCTACTCTATTCTATTCTATTCTATTCTATTCTATTCTATTCTATTCTATATTAGGGAGTCGCTCTCTGCCACAGAACTTGAGGTGGAAGATGAGGGGATTGAGAGCCTGTGGGTTAAAATCAGAGGGTAGCCTAACAAATCTGACATCCTGGTTGGAGTCTGTTATAGACCACCCAACCAGGATGAGGAGGCTGATGAATTGTTCTACAAACAACTGGAGGCTGTCTCAAGATCATCAGATCTTGTCCTCGTGGGGGACTTCAACCTGGCAGATATCTGCTGGGAACTTAAATTCAGCAGAGAGGAGGCAGTCCTGAAGATTCCTGGAGCGAATGGAGGACTGCTTCCTGATGCAGCTGTTTAGTGAGCCTACCAGGGGACAGGCCCTGCTTGACCTGCTGCTCTCCAATAGGGAAGGGTTGGTGGGAGATGTGACCGTGGGAGGCTGCCTAGGGTGCAGTGACCACGAGATAGTGAAGTTTTCAATATGCAGGGAGATAGGGAGGAGCACCAACAGAACCTTCACCTTGGACTTCCGGAGGGCAAACTTCAGCCTCTTTAAGAAACTTATTTGCAAAGTTCCCTGGGTACCAACCCTCAAGAACCAAGGGGTCCAGGAGGGTTGGACCTACTTCAAACAGGAGCTCTTGAAGGCACAGGAACTGGCGGTCCCCATGTGCCGAAAGATGAGCCGGCAGGGAAGGTGACCGGCCTGGATGGGCAAGCAGCTCCTGAAGGATCTGAGGGAAAAAAAGAGGCTGTATCACCTTTGGAAGGAGGGGAAGGCTTCTCGAGGTATGTTCAAGGAAGTGGTTAGATTATGTAGGAATAAAATTAGAGAGGCAAAGGCCCAGCTGGAACTGAAGCTGGCCACCTCTGTGAAAGACAATAAAAAGCATTTTTACAAATATATCAACACTAAAAAGAAGGGCAAGAAGAACCTCCACTCCTTACTGGACCTGGAGGGGAATACAGTGACTGAAGACGAGGAAAAGGCTGAGGTCCTGAACACCTTCTTTGCCTCAATGTTTAACAGCAAGGAAGGAGTCCAGGATGAGTGGCCTCCTGAGCTGGGTAATAGGGTCGGGGAGCAGTGTGATGCCCCAGAAATCCATGAGGAATTAGTTGGGGACCTGCTGAGCCACTTGGACACCCACAAGTCCATGGGACCGGATGGGATCCATCCTAGGGTGCTGAGAGAGCTGGCAGATGAGCTGCCAAGCCGCTCTCCATCATTTTCCTCCAGTCCTGGCTCACTGGAGAGGTCCCAGATGACTGGAAACTGGCCAATGTGGTCCCCATCCACAAGAAGGGACGGATGGAGGAACCTGGAAACTACAGACCAGTCAGCCTGACCTCAGTGCCAGGGAAAGTGATGGAGCAGATTATCCCGGCGGCAATAACTGCACACCTGAAGGATGGCCAAGGGCTCAGGTCCAGCCAACATGGATTTAGGAAGGGCAGGTCCTGTCTCTCCAACCTGATCTCCTTCTATGATCAGGTGACCCGTCTGGTGGATGTGGGGAGGCCTGTGGATGTAGTCTACATGGACTTCAGCAAGGCCTTTGACACCGTCCCCCAGAGTAAACTGCTGTCTAAGCTGTCAGCTCGTGGTTTGGACCACAACATTCTGTGCTGGGTTAGGAACTGGCTGGAGGGCCGAGCCCAGAGAGTGGTGGTGAATGGTGCCACATCCGGCTGGCGGCCAGTCACCAGTGGCATCCCCCAGGGATCAGTGCTGGGCCCCATCCTCTTTAACATCTTCATTGATGATATGGATGAGGAGGTTGAGTCAGTCATCAGCAAGTTTGCAGATGACACCAAGTTAGGAACAGATGTTAGTCAGTTAGAGGATGGAAAGGCTCTGCAGAGGGACCTTGACTGACTGGACAGATGGGCAGAGTCCAATGGGATGGCATTTAACAAGTCCAAGTGCCGGGTGCTGCACTTTGGCCACGGCAACCCCATGCAGAGCTACAGGCTGGGGTCAGAGTGCCTGGAGAGCTCCCAAACAGAGAGGGACCTGGGGGTGCTGATTGACAGCTGCCTAAACATGAGCCAGCAGTGTGCCCAGGTGGCCAAGAGGGCCAATGGCATCCTGGCCTGCATTAGGAATAGTGTGGCCAGCAGGAGCAGGGAGGTCATTGTGCCCCTGGACTCTACATTGGTTAGGCCACACCTTGAGTCCTGTGTCCAGTTCTGGGCCCCTCAGTTTAAGAAGGACATTGAGACACTTGAAGGTGTCCAGAGAAGGGCAACAAGGCTGGGGAGAAGCCTTGAGCACAGCCCTGTGAGGAGAGGCTGAGGGAGCTGGCATTGTTTAGCCTGGAGAAGAGGAGGCTCAAGGGTGACCTCGTTGCCCTCTATAACTACCTGAAAGGTGGTTGTAGCCAGGTGGGGGTTAGTCTCTTCTCCCAGGCAACCAGCACCAGAACAAGGGGACACAGTCTCAAGCTGCTGCAGGGGAGGTTTAGACTCAAGGTGAGGAGAAAGTTCTTCACTGAGCGAGTCATTCGTCATTGGAATGTGCTGCCCAGGGAGGTGGTGGAGTCGCCGTCCCTGGAGGTGTTCAAGAGGAGATTGGACGTGGCACTTGATGCTGTGGTCTAGTCATGAGGTCTGTGGAGACAGGTTGGACTTGATGATCCTCGAGGTCTTTTCCAACCTAGTTAATTCTCTTCCCTTCCCTTCCCTTCCCTTCCCTTCCCTTCCCTTCCCTTCCCTTCCCTTCCCTTCCCTTCCCTTCCCTTCCCTTCCCTTCCCTTCCCTTCCCTTCCCTTCCCTTCCCTTCCCTTCCCTTCCCTTCCCTTCCCTTCCCTTCCCTTCCCTTCCCTTCCCTTCCCTTCCCTTCCCTTCCCGCAGAGTTTGTTCCACCCCAGAGGCAAATTTGTGCATGTCTCCTAGCTGAACTTCATGGGTTTTCTGCTTACGCAGTCCTCAAGTCACTCAGTGTCCATTTGAGTTGGAATTCTGCCATTCAGCATGTCAGTCCCACCCCCAAAAGTAATGTGTTCTGGAAATCTGCTGATGACACACTCTGTTTAGCATGTTGGTGATGAAGTTCAGTGCCTCAGACCCACGAGCTATTGCACTCACTGCCAGTTTGGGCTTGTGCAGCCACAGTACCTTCATCCCTTCATTTGTCAGATTTGCTGCAGTTCCTAAGTGTGCCTGACAGCTTCCTGGAATTAACAACAACAACAAAATAAGAGACCCAAGTAGGCAAAATGCACATTGATGCAGCAATTTCTGTTCTTTTTTTTCCCCTGTCCTGCTAATTGCTTGTGAGGGAAATGTCACAATGTGAGGCCATCATAGGCTTCTTCCTGCCAGGAAGGTTTTGCTAAGGACTGGTTGGTTCTCTGCCTTTTTGAGACTTGGTATTACTTGGGAGCCTGTTCCTTGAAAGGAAATGGACTTCAGCTTGCTTTGTTCCTCACCTCAGCAAGCTTTAGGATTATAAAATGTATTGCCAGATGAACTGCCTGAGTCCCTGAAGCTTTTTTCTTCCTTCTTAAATAATTCCTACACAACTACTGAAAACCAGCCCAAATTGAACACAGGCAATTTTCACCTGAACACCAAATGTTGATTTGTCTTTACGGGACTCTTTTTTCTCCCTTTTTTTTAATGTATTTGTTTGTTTTCTGTTAGTTTTTTGTTTGCTTTGGGGTTTTTGATTGTTTGTTTGTTTTCTTTGGAGTTTTTTGCAGCCCTTTTATATCAAATTCTTCCCAGAAAGAGAGATTGAAAACTATCTGAGAAAGCTACCAGTCCTTTGGCATAATTATATGAATACAGAAAATAGGAAGAAATCACAAGTCTTAGAATGGAATGGAATGGAATGGAATGGAATGGAATGGAATGGAATGGAATAGAATAGAATAGAATTAGAATAGAATAGAATAGAATAGAATAGAATAGACCAGGTTGGAAAAGACCTTTGAGATCATCGAGTCCAACCTATCACTCAACACCATCTAACCAACTAAACCATGGCACCACGCACCCCATCAAGTCTGCTCCTAAACACCTCCAGAGATGGTGACTCTACCACCTCCCTGGGCAGCACATCCCAATGGCCAATCTATCTCTCTGTGAAGAACTTCTTCCTAACATGCAGCCTAAACCTCCCCTGGCACAGCAACTTGAGACTGTGTCCTCTTGTTCTGGTGCTGGGTGCCTGGGAGAAGAGACCAACCCCCACCTGGCTTTTCCAACCTGGTTAATTCTATTCTATTCTATTCTATTCTATTCTATTCTATTCTATTCCGTTCCATTCCGTTCCATTCCATTCCATTCCATTCCATTCCATTCCATTCTAAGACTTGTGATTTCTTCCTATTGTCTGTATTCATATAATTATGCCAAAGGACTGGTAGCTTTCTCAAGTAGTTTTCACCTTTGTCTGTGCATTGTGCTTTGAACGGAGCTGTGGCAGGTGGTTAGATCATTCAAAGCAGGGCTATCTAATTGAGAGCTGCAGACATTTAAGCTGGGTGTTAGGAAGAAGTTCTTCCCAGAAAGAGTAATTGCCTATTGGAATGTGCTGCCCAGGGAGGTGGTGGAGTCACAATCACTGGAGGTGTTCAAGAGGGGATTGGATGTGGCACTTGAAGCCACTGTTTAGTTAGTCATGAGGTGTTGGGTGACAGGTTGGACTTAAAGATCTCTGAAGTCTTTTCCAACATTATTAATTCTCTGATTCTCTCTGATTCTCTGATTCTGTGCTGAGTTGCTTTGTAAGAGAGATTTGGGGTTGAAAGTCTCATTCTCATTTTGGAAAATTTAAGGTCTTTGGTTTCTGTCACAGTATGTGGAATTAAATTCCCTTCAAACAATCTGCATTATTATTATTATTATTATTATTATTATCATTAGCATTAGCATTATCATTATTATCACATTAAAAATAAAAGCAATCCTTTTGGTCAAATTAATAATAGTAAAAATTGTACAAAGAAAATAGGTAGGAACAAAATAGGTAAAAATTTTAACACTTTCAGCTAACATGTTCATAAGGTCAATGAAAATGATGGTTTGGCCTTGAACTCTCCAAAAGTCAGGAAAATCAACAGCATGGCCATTTTCTGTGGCAAAATATGGACTGTAATGAGCACATGAAGTTCAAAATCAGCTAATAAAGTTCATCTTAGCAACTATTTTCCATTTAGAATAGACTAGACTAGACTAGACTAGACTAGACCAGGTGGGAAGAGACCTTCAGGATCATCATGTCCAACCTGTCATCCAACACCATCTAATCAACTAACCCATGGCACCAAGCACCCCATCAAGTCTCTTCCTGAACACCTCCAATGATGGTGACTCCACCACCTCCTCGGGCAGCCCATTCCAATGGGCAATCACTCTCTCTGTGTAAAACTTCCTCCTAACCTCCAGCCTAAACCTCCCCTGTTGCAGCCTGAGACTGTGTCCTCTTGTTCTGGTGCTGGTTGCCTGGGAGAAGAGACCAACCTCTGCCTGTCTACGACCTTCCTTCAGGTAGTTGTAGAGAGCAATAAGGTCACCCCTGAGCCTCCTCTTCTGCAGGCTAAGCAACCCCAGCTCCCTCAGCCTCTCCTCACAGGGCTTATGTTCCAAACCCCTCACCAACTTTGTTGCCCTTAATTTTCCTAAGCCGGTGGGTTTTGGTTTGGTAAACTGTTGTATGAGAAACTAACTTTTTTCCCCAATTAAACTCAGCATGTACAATATTTTGAGAAACAGGAGTACAGAGGAAGGCCTATGGAAGGGGGAAAAGGGCTACAAGATACTGTAGAGTTTTCGTTGATGATTTGCATTTGGCTTTCAAATCCCTCTGCCACAGACTGAAATTAATTGTTTGTGCCCAAGGAAACCTGGACGTCATTGCAGTCTCTTCCAGCCTGACTGTGCTACTCCACTCTCATTCTCATCTCACCCCCTTGCAGTACTGTGTCAAAATGTGGAGTCCTCAGCACAGAAAAGACATGGACCTGGTGGCATGGGTCTAGAGGAGGCCACAAAAATGATCAGAGGGCTGGAACACTTCCCCTGTGAGGACAAGTTGTGTTGTTCTGACTGGAGAAGAGAAGGCTCTGGGGAGATGTTGTTGTGGCCTTTTAATAGTTAAATCAGGCTTGTAAGAAGGTTGAGGACAGACATTTTAGCAGGGCCTATTGTGACAGGACAAGGGGTGATGGGTTTAAACTAAAAGAGGGGAGATTTAGACTGGATAGAAGCAATGGATTGTTTATGATGGGGGTGGTCAAACACTGGCACATTCCAGGTCATGTTGGAATGGGCACTGAGTAACCTGATCTAGTTGAAGAGAGCCCTGTCCATGGCAGCAGGGTTGCACTAGCCAAGGTCCTTTCCAACCCAAATCATTCTATGATTCAGCTGGAGGCAGGGTGTCAGCCCTACGTGGCAGGCCAATTCATGACAATGCTCCTTGCCCTTTCCTTCCAGGAGCAGGCACTGATGCCAATGTGTTCTTGATCCTGTTTGGGGAGAACGGAGACAGTGGGACCCTGGCTCTGAAGGAGTCCAACAAGTCGAACAAGTTTGAGAGGAACCAGATGGATGAGTTCAACTTCTCGGACATGTTGAGCCTGGGAGATCTCTGCAAAGTGAGGATCTGGCACGACAACAAAGGTCAGAGCAGTGACTTGGGAGGGTGGGATAGTTTGGGACAATATTTTCACTCAAAGAAACACATCCTCCTTAATGGACACGGTGCAGGCTGAGTGCTGTTCCCAGCTCTGCTGCAGGCTGAGTAATCTCAAGGATTTTACCTGGATCCTGTGTCCCATCTTGCCTGTCTCAACATACCCCCTTCATGCTGGACACTGTACCACTGCCTGCTGTGGTGCTGTCTGCTCTAATGGGTCCCTGGCTTCCATAGGTGCTTATAATCAGTGCTGCAGCAGAGAGTTCCTCCAAAGCAAAACTACCCAGGCTGGAGGTACTGAAAGGTTGAAAGGTTGCTATAAGGTCTCCCTGAGGCCTTCTCTTCTCCAGGCTGAAAAACACCAACTGTCTCAGCCTGTGTTTGTTGGAGTGGTGCTCCAAGCCTTTGTTCACTTTGGTGGTTCTCCCCTGCTCCAGCAGGTCCATGTCTTTCTTGTGTTGAGGGCCACAGGGCTGGACACAGTACTCCAGATGGAGCACCTGGACCTTGTTCGACTTCATGGAGTTGGCTTGGGCCCACCTCTGAGTCCTGTCCAAGTCTCTATGTACGGCATCCCTTCCCTCCCATCATGCCAATTGGACCATGCACAGTTTGGTGTCATTCACAAACTTGCTGAGGGTGCACTCGGTCTCACTGACCATATTGATGACTCCGAGCCATTGTCAGCTACTCTCTGGCTGCTACCATCCAGTCAATTTCTTACCCACCAAACAGTCCACCCATCAAATCCATACCTCTCCAACTTAGAAGGATGTTTTGAGAAACCATGTCAAAGGCCTTGCATAAGTCCAGATAGATGACAACCATTGGTCTTCTCTTCCCCACTGATAGAGTCACTCCATTGTAGAAAGCCACTATGTTGGTCAGACAGGACCTGCCCTTAGTAAAGGCATGCTGGCTGTCTTGAATCACCTCCTGGTCCTCTATGTTCTTCAGCAACCTTCCAGGAGGATCTGTAGAATAGAATAAAATTAACCAGGTTGGAAAAGACATTTGAGATCATTGAGTCCAGCCCATCATCCAGCACCATCTGATCAACTAAACCATGGCACCCAGTGCCTCATCCAGGATTTTCCTAAACACCTCCAGGGATGGTGACTCCACCACCTCCCTGGGCAGCACATTCCAATGGCCAATCTCTCTTGCTGGGAAGAACTTCTTCCTGACCTCCAGCCTAAACCTCCCCTGGCACAGCTTGAGACTGTGTCCTCTTGTTCTGGTGCTGGTTGCCCATGATCTTCCCAGGCACAGATGTGAGGCTGACAGGTTGGTAGTTCCTGGGGTCATCCTTTCCACCCTTTATAAAATGGGAGTAATGTTTCCCTTCTTCCAGTTGCCAAGGGCTTCACTTGACTGCCAGGACTTTTCAAATATCATGGGGAGTGGTCTGGCAACTCTATCAGCCAGTTCCCTCAGGATCCTGGGATGCATCTCATCAGGGTCCAGCACCTGTGTATGTTTGGGTTCCTCAGGTGGTCAGAAACCTTTTTTTTAATTTTGCTTACAGTGGGAGGGATTTTGTCCTCCTGGTCTCCTTCTTGTGGTCCTTCAACTCAGGTGGTGTAAGGAGTGAGGTTGCCAATGAAGACCAAGGCAGAAATGTTGAGAACCTCAGCCTTCTCCTCTTCTATTCTTGCAGCTGCCTTGGTATCGAAGTTGGGAGGGAGACACAGCTCTTTTTAACATTCCCAGGAGTGAAATTCAGGTCATATATCAAGACAAGACTGTTTATTAAAGAGAAGGAGATGGAGCAAACAAAACAGAGAAAGAAAGAAAAGGGAGAGAGAAGGAGAAAGAGAATGGGAAAAGAAAGATCAGGAGTGATAATTACCACCCCATGTTCCTTCTCTGCTGGTGTGGGAGAGATGTCCTGAGCTGCTGCCTCCAGCCTGAGAGGTCCCTGGTGATGTTTGTTCCTCACTCCCAGCCCTGTAAGTTGGCATGGCCCAGGGCTTTTATTATGTTCCCAGTTCATTCATTGTAGCTCCTCCTAGCCACCACCCTTGTCACAGTCCAGGGGGTCTTGCCTGCAAGGATCAGTGCTGAGCAGCCTGTGCCCTTCTTCACAGTCCACTGCCCACCATATCCCCTGGGCACTTGCTGTCTCTGTGGGCAGAGATGACACACCAGACAGGCTGTTCAGCATGACCTTATCTTTGTTGAGACACTTCTCAGTGCTTAATCTAATGGTGACCAAGCTGTGTGATACAGCAGACAGCTGGAGGGAAAGGATCCATCCAGAGGGTCCTGGACAGGCTGGAGAGGACAGTCCAGGACAACCTCATGAAGTTCAGCAAGACCAAGTGCAAGGTCCTGCAGCTGGGTAAGGGCAATCCCAAGCACCAATATAGACTAGGCAGGGAGTGGCTTGAGAGCGGCCCTGAAGAAAAGGACCTGGGGGTGGATGAGAAGCTCAGCATGAGCCAGCAGTGAGCACTTGCAGCCCAGAGAGCCAAGCAGAGCCTGGGCTGCATCAAGAGCAGAGCCAGCAGGTCGAGGGAGGTGATTCTGCCCCTCTACTCCACTCTGCTGAGACCACACCTGGAGTACTGTGTCCAGTTCTGGAGCCTTTATTACAAGAAGGATCTGGAGGTGCTGGAAGGTGTCCAGAGAAGGGCCACAAGGATAAGCAGAGGGCTGGAGCTGCTCTGCTATGAGGACGAGAGAGTTGTGGCTGTTCAGTCTGGAGAAGAGAAGGCTCCCAGGAGACCTAATTGTGGCCTTCCAGGATCTGAAGGGGGCTACAAGAAAGCTGGGGAGGGACTTTTGAGGGTGTCAGGGAGTGATTGGACTGGGGGGAATGGGTAGATTGAGATTGGCTGTTAGGAAGAAGTTCTTCCCCATGAGGGTGGTGAGAGCCTGGCACAGGTTGCCCAGGGAGGTGGTGGAAGCCTCATTCCTGGAGGGTTTGAAGGCCAGGCTGGATGTGGCTGTGAGCAACCTGCTGTAGTGTGAGGTGTCGCTGTCCATGGCAGGGAGGTTGGGACTGGGTGATCCTTGAGGCCCCTTCCAACAATTCTCTGATTCTATGATTCCCTTACCAGCTCATCATTCTCACTCATCAGGCAGGGTATGTTTTCTTAAGTTTCTGGTTGACACACCTGTAGAAGCCCTTGTTGCTGTTCTTCATATTCCTTGCCATGGTCAGGTCCAGTTTTGCCATGGCCTTCCTGACCACATCCCTACACAACTGGGCAGCATCCCTATACTCTTCCCAGGTTAGTTGTCCCTGCTTGAACTGCCCGTGCAGCTCCTTCTTGCTTTTCAGTCTGACCAGCAGATGTTGGTTCAGCCAGGTCGGTCTCCTCCGATCCTTCCCTGATTTCTTATACCTGGGGATCAAGAGCTCTGTGGCTTTATGGAAAAATGTCCAGCTCCACTCTGCTCCACTGTCCCTGGGGTCCTGTTGACTAACTCTTTGAAGAGATGAAAGTTTGATTTCCTAAAATTCAGAGTTCTGATTATACTCCTTGTCTGACAAACTATATGAGGTAATGCAGCCTGGCATAACATAGTGACCTTTAGAAGATAGCAGTGAAGATCTGTGTCTGGTTTTATTAGAATCATTGCATCAGCTGGTGAGTGTACAGTGCCCTGCTGCAAGGGATTCTGACATTTCCTTGCTGCTGGACACCCTAACTTGCCTCACACACAGCAGAGCAACACTGAGTGCCACTCTCACAGCCATCTGTGTTGTTATTCAGGCACCAAGCAGCCTCTTGTAACACGTGTGTCACTTGGTCTGCTGTGATGATCTCTCACTCCATCTCATTTTCATCTAAGAGATGGTCTTGCACTAACAATGACCTGCTCACTAATTGCAGTCCCTTGCCACTGCCACAAAGTTGATGCTTGATGGATCCCATAGGCTCATCTGGGTTACTATTAGCAAGATGGTTTGGTTTGAGGGACAAAAGGCAGCTGCACTACGCAGTATGGCTGTACAGGGGCAGCTGGTTTGTGTCTGGTCTTCTGTGATACATCAGTATGGAAATATCCTGGCCATCACTTCCATGACTTCTCCAAGTTGTGGCTGACAACAAGGGAAAGGTACATCTCATGCAACATTAATATAAGAACGGAACGGAACGGAACGGAATAGAATAGAATAGAATAGAATAGAATAGAATAGAATAGAATAGAATAGAATAGAATAGAATAGAATAGAATAGAATAGAATAGAATAGAATAGACCAGGTTGGAAAAGACCTTTGAGATCATTGAGTCCATCCTATCACCCAACACCATCTGATCAACTAAACCACGGCACCAAGTGCCTCATCCTGGCTCTTCTGGATGCTACCCCTGGATCAGACTCTTCCACTGGAAGTTTTCCTCCTTATTTTAATTAAAAGGAACAAAAGAAAAAAGTAAAATATGTGAAATACAACCTTCCACCTAACATGGCTGTTACACCTTGAGTCCTGTGTCCTGTTCTGGGCTCCTCAGTTTAGCAAGGATGTTGACTTGCTGGAAGGTGTCCAGAGAAGGGCAACGAATCTGGGGAGGGGCTTGGAACACAGCCCTGTGAGGAGAGGCTGAGGGAGCTGGGGTTGCTTAGCCTGGGGAAGAGGAGGCTCAGGGGAGACCTTCTTGCTCTCTACAACTCCCTGAAGGGAGGTTGTAGACAGGTGGGGGTTGGTTTCTTCTCCCAGGCAACCAACACCAGAACAAGAGGACACAGTCTCAGGCTGCACCAGGGGAGGTTTAGGCTGGAGGTTAGGAAGAAGTTCTACACAGAGAGAGTGATTGCCCATTGGAATGGGCTGCCTGGGGAAGTGGTGGAGTCACCATCATTGGAGGTGTTCAGGAGGAGATTTGATGGATCTTCTCTGTGCCAGTGATGATGCTGTTGATACAGGTTGAAGAGCTGTTGATACACATTGGAGCTGAGCTGAGCTATGGTAATTGCTACCTGCATGCTCCTGATTGATGGCAAAGGCAAGTAACAGTGCTCAGCCTTAGGCTAAGCAGTAAATGGGCTCTGTTAGCTTACATTTGCTGTGGGCTAGGCATGTACCCAGGTAGCCACCACAAGCCAGCTAAAAAGTAAACCATGTGTGCAGAGCCTGAGAAATACTTTACATTTATGAATAAAAATACATATCCTTATTCCCTTCATATCAGTGTTTTCCATTTATGAGTAATAGAATCTAGCTAGCTGCAGGGTTAAAAGCCTTGTACAAACAACATGCTCAGGTTTTGTTCAGCAAAAATGACCTTGGTTTTCCCCCAAGAAAGGACAACTGTAGCTTAAATCATAACATATGTTGTATTCATTGTTCTTGCATTAGTCATGTAAAAGGCATATCCTATCTAAAACTTCACACAATGCAGCATGACAGTTTGTTGGGTGGGTAGAGTATTTATTACTGCTGAGATCCCAGGCTAGAGCTATCCTTTGCATATATGCCTGCCCTCTCTATATAATTTATATAAATTGGCTGTGCAGTTGGTTAGAAATCCCTGGCTCTATCCTTTTGTAAAGGAGTAGTGAGGTCAGGGGTTGGAGGGCTGTATGGGTTTTGTCAGATGCTTGGGGGCCTATGGGTATTAAATAAATATGTGCTTGTATTTACCATTACCTTGAGGCATCAGATGTGGATCATTCTTTCCTTAGGGTTTTGTTTTGGTTTGTTTTCTCGTTTTGGACGAAAGAGTTTCCCTGCAAACAGTCTGTGGAAGACTCAGCCTCACACTGGCTTAACCCATTGCTCCTCACACTCTGAATACTTGAACACAGTTGATGGAGATGGGGTTGCTTAGCCTGGAGAAGAGGAGGCTGAGGGGAGACCTTCTTGCTGTCTACAACTACCTGAAGGGAGGTTGTAGCCAGGTGGGGGTTGGTCTCTTCTCCCAGGCAACCAGCACCAGAACAAGAGGACACAGTCTCAAGCTGTGCCAGGGGAGGTTTAGGCTGGAGGTTAGGAAGTTGTTCTTCCCAGAAAGAGAGATTGGCCATTGGAATGTGCTGCCCAGGAGGTGGTAGAGTCACCATCACTAGAGGTGTTTAGGAAGAGCCTGGATGAGGCACTTGGTGCCATGGTTTAGTTGCTTAGATGGTGCTGGGTGATAGGTTGGACTGGATGATCTCAAAGGTCTCTTCCAACCTGGTTTATCTTATCCTATCCTATCCTATCCTATCCTATCCTATCCTATCCTATCCTATCCTATCCTATCCTATCCTATCCTATCCTTCTCCTAATTTTCTTAATAAACAGCCTTAATGGCAACATCAGCCCTTTTAGATGCACATTAAGTGTCTGTCACCTATGGGCTAGTTAAGGGAGCTACTAACCATCACAGAGCTGCTTTTTCTTTCAGGCTTCACCTGGTCCCACCATTCCAGGTAAAACATATTTAAACAGGTTGGCCAAGGTGGCTACTTTGACATGATGTGCAGTTCAACATCCATCCCCATCAGTGAAATTTTGCTGTAGTGGCTTCACTCTCAGCTCACATCCCACTTCTGTTTATCCTTTCACTGAAACGTGACTGCAGCAGGGTGTTCAGAGTTAAGGAGAGAGTAATTGCAACAGAAAAGACTGTCAGAAGGCCTTTAAACTGCAAGCACTGTGTTTGCCTCCTCTGGAAAAGCATGTCAGTTTTATGGTTCCTCTTTAATGCTTTTTAAATGCCATTTTCCCTACAAAAACTGCTGAGTGGCATCTATGTATGAGATAGAAAGGAGGAGCTACGTTCCCACCTAATTTGTTTGACTTCACTAAAATTGATTACTGATGAAGCCAGTGCTCATTGGAAAAGGGGCAATTTGGAGACTTCACAACTGCAATTTCAAGGAACTTGTTCCTGATGTTTGTTAGATGTTTAGAGCTCACCAGTGAGAGCCTGGTAACAATGAATTGCTGCAAATGTAATTTAGTTTAAAGTTTTGCTGCATGTCTTATTGCCTTGCCCCTGTTTACTTTGAGATACTGATGTTCAGCCTAATATATTTGGACTCCCTGAGCAAATTTAATCATTTCCAGACTCCTCATCTCCTGATCTCAGATAGGCACTGTGTATTTTCTCATATCTCAGTTCATTTACTTCTACATTTATGCAAGATCAGTATCTGCAGGTCTTTAGAAATGTTGGCTTTCTAAATATAGGCTTCAATTTTTTCTCTGGTTTAAGGCCTAAATCACCATTCTGGAAGAATGACTTGAAGTTTCTCAGTATCTCAGTAATGGAATTTTTTTCCCTAGGAAAAGCTTTACTTTCCTTTTTTGCTTTTTCCTCCTTAGAACAAGGAGATATGGGAAATCTGGATTTAGCTCCCTCATCTGCCTGAGTAGATTTGAACTCAGATGATAAGAGGTCTTTGTAAAGTCATTAATTTCAGATTCTTGATTATCTCAGTTGCCATCAGCTAAGGGGAGCCAGGAAGAGTCTAATTATGGACAGAGCAGACTATGTTATTATAGCAGCAAAGACAGAAGTAAGTAACAAGGTTATGCAGCCCAACTTCTCTGCCTCAACAGGGCCCTCCATTCAGTTACACCAGCTGCCATGAGGCCAGCTGCCTGCATCAGGAACAGTGTGGCCAGCAGGAGCAGGGAGGTCATTCTGCCCTGTCCTCAGCATTGGTTAGGCCACACCTTGAGTCCTGTGTCCAGTTCTGGGCCCCTCAGTTTAGTAAAGATGTTGAGTTGCTGGAAGGTGTCCAGAGAAGGGCAACAAAGCTGGGGAGGGGTCTGGAGCACAGCCCTGTGAGGAGAGGCTGAGGGAGCTGGGGTTGCTTAGCCTGGAGAAGAGGAGGCTCAGGAGAGACCTTCTTGCTGCCTACAGCTACCTGAAGGGAGGTCGAAGCCAGGTGGGGGTTGGTCTCTTCTCCGAGGCAACCAGCACCACAAGAGGACACAGTCTCAAGCTGTGCTAGGGGAGGTTTAGGCTGGATGTTAGGAAGAAGTTCATCACAGAAAGAGAGATTGGCCATTGGAACATGCTGCCCAGGGATGTGGTGGAGTCACCATCACTGGAGGTGTTTAGGAGGAGCCTGGATGAGGCACTTGGTGCCATGGTTGAGTTGATTAGATGGTGTTGGGTGATAGGTTGGACTCAATGATCTCAAAGGTCTCTTCCAACCTGGTTAATTCTATTCTATTCTATTCTATTCTATTCTATTCTATTCTATTCTATTCTATTCCATTCCATTCCATTCCATTCCATTCCATTCCATTCCATTCCATTCCATTCCATTCTATCCTATTCTCGAATAATTGAGTTTTAAACAGCCTAAATGCCCAGCAACTCCTTTTGGTGGCTCTTCCAAATGAAGAAATACACCCATTTCTTGCTCAGGACCCACCTCAAAAATGTTAGTATACCCTTGTTTTTCCTTTTCCTTCTCTGAAGGAACTACAACATCTTAGATCAGATCTTAAATTGTGTAGCTCTTAAACTCAGAGCTCATGGCCTTCCAGAGATGTGTTGCTGCAATTCACAGATGTGACTCCAAGCCTTTGGGCACTTGTAGGATGTAACTTACTAAAAGAAACCTAAAGGCCTGCTTTTTTTAGCCCTTTGTAAGGATTTGTTTGGCTACCAGACTTGAGAAGGGCTTTTCTAAGATCTCATCTCATTGCTTAGCTGTTGCCTCACAAACTCTGTTGATCTGTTAATATGATTTAAATGAAAAGAGAAAGAGAAATAAATTTATAAAAGTGCTCACATAGAAAAGAATCCATCACCACCCCTCTTTTGCTGATGGCTCTGTATAGAGGAAAACAGTGTGAACTCCTGTATCTTTCTGGATGGACCAGAACAAGAGGACACAGTCTCAAGCTGTGCCAGCAGACGTTTAGGCTGGGTGTTAGGAAGAAGCTCTTCCCAGCAAGAGAGATTGTCCATTGGGATGTGCTGCCCAGGGAGGTGGTGGAGTCACCATCACTGGAGGTGTTCAGGAGGAGACTGGATGGGGTGCTTGGTGCCATGGTTTAGTTGATTAGATGGTGTTGGGTGATACGTTGGACTTGATGATCTCAAAGGTCTTTTCCTAACCTATTCTATTCTATTCTATTCTATTCTATTCTATTCAAGTCAAAGGCGTAGACAAGGTACAAACAGGCATGCAAGCTGGCAGACCTGTGTGGCATGCTGGCAAGTGCCACAGCTGCTTAGTCTTTCACATTGCCCAAACCTGGCCCCTTGGAAGACCTCAACAGCAACACACAGACCCCTCCTCACATGCCATACCACTGTTCTCTTCAGTGGTAATTTTTTCCTTGCAGTCAGTTGTTCTGTCACAAAGATGTGCTACATCATGGCACAAGCAGAAGATGCAGCCAAGATCTCACAGTCCAGATTTGCCATAAAGTAGAAAAAAAGAAAACCAAAAACAAAGCAAAAGAGTAACCCAAAACAGAGACAGAGGCCAATGAAATGGTAGATTTGGAGCGAAGATGAAGACTTCAGTGTTAAACCTGCAGAGTCATTCATTTCTTCTCAATCTCCTGTACTGCAGAGCTCTTCACTTCAGAGTGGAAAGAGCCCAAAAGGTCAAATATAGCTGTGGAATTATTAGTTCTGCTAAAGATTCTCTTCTCTGCAAGCCTTCTTTGCTCCTCTTGGGACAAATTATCCTTCACCTTTGCTAAAGGGTTTTTTTTTTGTATCAAGTATTCCTCAATAAAACACAAAATGTACTTAAGTCATAAGGATCTAATCTGAGAAGCTGCTGTATCTTCTTGCTGAGTTGTTAATTCATTTTTGGGGGGAGGAGTTGGGGGGGGGGTTTGGTATGTGTTTTTTTTTCCATCAAAATAGTTTATCTGTAGGATGGGGGTGGATTTTTCTCTGAGAGTAATTTATGAGCAGTTTTGATGTGAGTCAAATCCTGGACTGAACAAGTCAAATAGACTACAGAGGAGGGGGAGCAGGGGACCTGTTTTCTAAAACTGTCCCAAGTGCTAATCTCTTGCTTTGTCAGAGGCTGTGAGAGGTTTTGCATTGCCTGTCTTCTTTGATGAGAAATGTGGTGGTGTGAACTAACATGATCCTGAAGGAGAGATATACAAAAATGAATCTATTTTTATGCTGCCACTGGCTTGCTGAATGACCTTGTGTAAATCACATCCCTGTACTTCATTTTCAATTATGTAAATTAGGGATAAAAATTATTCACCTTCTTAAAGTGTTTTGAGATGTACTGATGCAAAGCTAGATGCCATGATTTTAATGCCTCACAATTAACACTCCATTCCTAGCAACCTGACAGTGCTATCAAAACTCCCACCATGTTCATAGAATCACAGAATGTATTAGCTTGGAAGTCAAAAGCCATCTTGGCCAACACCACTGCAGTGAGCAGGTACATGTTTAAGTAGATCAGGTTGCTCAGGGTCCCATCAAGTTTGACCTTGAATACCTCCAGGGATGGGGCCTCCACCACTTCTCTAGGCAGCCTGTTCCAGTAGGTCATTACACTCATTGTAAAGAACTTCCTCCTGCTGTCTAGCTTAAATCTACTCTGCTTCAGTTTAAGCCATTGCCCCTCATCCTATCACTACAAGCTCTTCTTAGTTGTCCTTCCCCAGCCTTCCTGCAGGCCCCCCATCAGATACTGAAATGCAGTTTTGAGGTGTTCCTGGGAGCCTTCCCTTCTCCAGGTTGAACAGTCCCAGCTCTCTCAGCCTGCCCTCGTAGGAGAGGTGCTCCAGCCCTCTGATCACTTCTGTGGCCCTCTTCTGAACCTACCCCCTATCTTCCTTGTGTTGAGGGCCCAAGTGCTTGACACAGGTAGAATTTCACCAGTGCAGAATAGAATGGGCAGAATCACCTCTCTCAACCTACTGTCCACGCATCTTTTGATGCAGCCCAGGATGTGACTGGCCTTCTAGATGCAGCTGCACATTGCTGGCTTATGTCCAGCTTCTCATCCACCAGTTCCCCCAAGTCCTTTTAAACTGCAGGACTATTCTTGATCTCATCATCCCCTAGCCTACAATGCTAGAGAAGATTGCTGCAACCTAGGTGCAGGATCTTACACTTTGCCTTATTGAGCCTCATGAGGTTCACCTGAGCCCACTTTGCCAGCCTGTCTAGGTCTCTCTGGATGACATCCCATCCCTCTGGCATATCAGCTGCAGCAGTCAGCTCAGTGAAATCTGCAGTCTTGCTGAGAGCCCACCCAGTCTTGCTGTCTGTATCACTGATGAAGCTATCAAACAGCACTGGCCCTAATACATACCCCTGAGGGACAGTGCTTGTCACCAATCTCCATCTGGACATCAAGCCATTGACCACTACCGCTTTGGATGTGACCATCCAACCAATTTCTTGTCTACCAAACAGTCCACCTATTGAATCCATGTGTCCAGTTTAGAGAGATGGATGTTGTGTGGGTCTGTGTCAAAGGCTTTACAGAAGTCCAGATAGGTCACACTTGTTGGTCTTCCCTTGCCCGCTGATCAGTCAGGAGGGAGCTGCCCTTGGTGAAGCCATGCTGGCTGTCTCAAATCCCTTCTCCGTCCTCTTTGTGCTTCAGCATACCTTCTAGGAGTATCTGTTCCATGATTTGCCAAGCACAAGTCAGTAACCTGCAGAGTCCTCTTTTTCACTTTTTTTCAAAATGGACACAACCTTTCCCTTCCTCCAGTCCCCAGGGACCTCACCTGACCCCCATGGCATGAGTGGCTTGACAACTACATCAGCCAATTCCCTCCATGCTCTTTAGATTTATGTATTTATGTATCTTCAGGTTCTTCGGGTGGTCCCAAACCTGATCTTCCCTTCCAGTGGGAAGGGACCCTTGTGGTCCTCACCTATTGATCTGTCAACTCAGGAGGTGTGAGGAGTAAGGTTGCCAGTGAAGACCAAGACAAAAAGGTTATTAACCCAGCCTTCTTCTAGTCTGTTGACATCAGCTTTCCATTTCTGCTCATTAGAGGGTGTTTGCTTTCTCTCACCTTCCTTTGCTGGTAGAAGCCCTTATTTTTCTTTACATCCCTTACCAAGTTCAGCTCCAGTTCTGCCTTGGCCTTCATGACCTTATCCCTAGACAATAAGGCAGTGTACTTCCCAGGTTACCTGTCCCTGCTCAGACTACCTGTACAGTCCCTTCATGTCTTTTAGTTTGACCAGCAAGTCTCAACTCAGCCACGATGGTCTCCTCTCTTCCTTGCCTAATTTCTTAGACCTGGGGATGGAGAGCTCTTCTGCTCTATGGAAGACTGTCCTTGAAAATCTGTTCTGCTCCCTTATCACTGAGGACCATTTCCCAGAGGCTCCTATTGATTAACACCTTGAAGAGCTGGAAGTTTGCTCTCCTAATATTCAGAGCAGCTTGGCTATCTCACATCCCTTAGGACTGCAAATTCCACCAGTGCCTGATGACTGCAGCCCAGGCTGCCACCAATCTTGACATCTCTGATAAGCTTACCTGCATTGCTCACCATCAGATCAAGCATTGAATCCCAGAATAAAATAGAATAGAATAGAATAGAATAGAATAGAATAGAATAGAATAGAATAGAATAGAATAGAATAGAATAGAATAGAATAGAATAGACCAGGTTGGAGGAGACCTTCAAGATCATCGCGTCCAACCCATCAACCAACACCATCTAATCAACTGCACCATGGCACCAATAGGGCTGTCTATTCCCTGGCTTAAGAAATCATCATCAGGGCACTCCAGGGGTCTCCTGGATTGCCTACAGCTTCCAATGCTATTTTTCCAGCACATGTCAGAGTAGCTGAAGTCCCCAGTAGAAGAGCCTGCAAGTGTGATACCTGCTGTATCTGGAGCAAGAAGGCTTCATCAGTGGCTCCTTGATCAGGTGGCCAGTAGTAGATGATGACCACAAGGTTCCCTTTGCTGCCTTTTTCTCTAATTCTTACTCATAGACTTTCTACCTGCTCATGGCAGTTCTTCAGGGGCATCTTTTCACACTCTATCCATTTCTTGACACAGAGGGTAACACCTACTCCCCTCCTTCCTCACCTTGTCTCTTCTGAGCAGCCTGTTACCATTGATAGTCACACTCTAGTCGTGGGATTCATCCTACCATGTTTCAGTGATGGCAGTTGGGTCATAGTTTTCTAGCAGCACAGTACCTTCTAACTCCTGTTTATTGCCTGTGCTGCCTGTGTTCTTGTGGAGGCACTTCAGCTGCACTGTTTGCTGCATCACTTTCTTAGTAGAATGCTCTTTGATTCCCTTTAGGTATTTCATGGGAGTTTCCTCTTTAACTTCTACTGTCTCAAGAGCCCCCAGCTCACCTCCACTGGATTTTGACTGTGTTTCAGTGTCCCCAGCACATCTTGGCATGGGGTCCATACTAGCACCATCTCCCTCTAACCACTGTGAATCAACCCACTGCTTGTCACAGGCAAGACTGATTTCTTCACCCTCCCCTTCACATATAGTTTAGAACAGAATAGAATTAACCAGGTTGGAAAATACCTTTGAGATCATCAAGTCCAACCTATCACCCAACACCATCTGATCAACTAAACCATGGCACCAAGTACCTCATCCAGGCTCTTCCTAAACACCTCCAGTGATGGTGACTCCACCACCTCCCTGGGCAGCACATTCCAATGGCCAATCTCTCTTGCTGGGAAGAACTTCTTCCTAACCTCCAACCTGAACCTCCCCTGGCGCAGCTTGAGACGGTGTCCTCTTGTTCTGGTGCTGGGTGCCTGGGAGAAGAGACCAACCCCCTCCTGTCTACAACCTCCCTTCAGGTAGTTGCAGAGAGCAAGAAGGTCTCCCCTGAGCCTCCTCTTCTCCAGGCTAAGCAACCGCAGCTCCCTCAGCCTCTCCTCACAGGGCTGTGCTCCAGACCCCTCCCCAGCTTTGTTTAAGGCCCTGTGAATGACTTAGGCAAGTTCCTGGACAAAGACCTTACTTCTCCTTTGAGAAAGGTGACTCCCATCTGACACCAAAAGGCCTGGTGCCCTGTAGGCTAACCCATTGTCTAAGGATCCAAAATGGACACCAGGCATGTAGGCAAGTGTTAATGGATTGGATTTGCCTGTGAAGAGACTAAAACCAAGAATTCATTTAGGGAGCTGAGCAGTGCTGGTCTACTGTTGTAAATGGCTGGGCAGCAGCAATTCTTTACTGGCCCCTCAGCAGCCAATGTCTCAAGCAGGACTTTTCTTTTCCTCCTGTGGGAACAAAAGCACCCTTAATGACTATTATCCTTGACCAAGCATCAACTGCTTTCAAAACCAAACTAAAGAAGATCTGCTACAGAGAGAGAGAGAAGGGGAAATCAACAAATATGGCTGCAAACAGTGGAGAAAGTTTAACTTTCATGGAGGTGTCTGCATCCAAGCATGGACGTGGTTTTTCCAGCAATGACTGGATCCCACCAGCTGTCCCTTCAAAACTTACGCTTAATATTCACTAAAGCAAGGTCAGGAACCAGGTGCCTGGTGAATGGTGAACTCAGCAGACATAGAATAGAATAGAATAGAATAGAATAGAATAGAATAGAATAGAATAGAATAGAATAGACCAGGTTGGAAGAGACCTTCAAGATCATTGCATCCAACTTATCACCCAACACCATCTGATCAACTAAACCATGGCACCAAGTGCCCTGTCAAGTCTCCTCCTAAACACCTCCAGTGATGGTGACTCCACCACCTCTCCAGGCAGCTCATTCCAATGGGCAATCACTCCCTCTGTGTAAAACTTCCTCCTCACCTCCAGCCTAAACCTCCCCTGGAGCAGCTTGAGATTGTGTCCTCTTGTTCTGGTACTGGTTGCCTGGGAGAAGAGACCAACCCCCACCTGGCTACAACCTCCCTTCAGGTAGTTGTAGACAGCAAGGTCACCCCTGAGTCTCCTCTTCTCCAGACTAAGCAACCGCAGCTCCCTCAGCCTCTCCTCACAGGGCTGTGCTCCAAACCCCTCCCCAGCCTTGTTGCCCTTCTCTGGACTCGTTCCAGCAAGTCAACCTCCTTCCTAAACTGAGGAGCCCAGAACTGGACACAGGACTCAAGGTGTGGCCTAACCAGTGCAGTGTACAGGGGCAGAATGACCTCCCTGCTCCTGCTGGCCACACTGTTCCTGATGCAGGCCAGGGTGCCATTGGCCCTCTTGGCTGCCTGGGCACACTGCAGGCTCATGAGTTCTTTCTCTTTTTCCCCACCCCTCCCATGTTTCTGCATGTGTCAGAAAAGCTTCATATTTTATGAGTGAACACATGCTGGGGAGAGTGGTGGCTGCTTCCAGGAGGTGCAAAGGAAACTTCTTGTACTGCAAGCTGAAGTTTTGGTGAAATGAAGAGGTGATGTCCTTGTCTGTGTTACATCTACTGCTTCTAAAATCAGACTCAATTGCATTAATCACTGCAGAAATGCATGACAAGGAGCCTGCAGTCCAACCTGTCTGTCCAAATCGGGAAAGCATCACCTGGGAAAAAGGCAAGATGGTCCTGTGAAGACTTTAAACATGCACACAAAGGGTCCTTGCAGGGCATCCCCTGTTTGTCAGCTTGGACTCTTTTAGAAAGGAGGATAAATGGTACAAATAACAGCCCTCCTGGATAAGGCTGCTTGGGGAAGAGAATGCATTTCCCTGCGTGACACTAAATTATGCAACTGCCAGCATCAAGCAGGCAAAGTGATTCCATTTGCCCCAGAGCTCTTCTCCTCCTCTAATTACATTTGAAATGTTTTGCATGCTACTGAAAATGTCACTTCCAGCTGCAGACCATTAAGGGGCCTGCATGGCACAGACATGTGTTTTCTTAGGGCAGGTTTGCTGTTGGGGATTTTGGTGGCAGCTGAGCAGATCTGGAGTGAAGTACCTTTTGTTACAGGCGTTGAAGACTCATTATGGTTACAGAAGACCTTCTACAAAGGCACAGTGGTGGCCAAACTATTCTAAATACCAAAACCTGCATAATCAAGCACGAATGGCTCAGACATGTGCTCTTTCTTTCTTTCTGCCCCAGAGGAGGGTCACTGCAGAAAATGACACAACGCTCTCGGAGGCGTTTGTGCGGTTGTTTTTTACCTGAGCCCTCGTTCTTCTCATACTGTTGGTTGAGGTGCCAACAGGATTACAAACAGGTCTGCTCTGGCTCTTCTGCAAGCATCAGAAGTTGAGTGGGAGAGCAGCTGTGGCTTTCACAGTGGGTCAGGATCCACCATTGAACAGTATTTAAGGAGCAGAATAGAACAGAATTAACCACCTTGGAAAAGACCTTTGACATCATCAAGTACAACCCATCACCCGATAAAGCCTGATGAGCCACTGCTGCAGAGATCCTCCAGTTTCTCCTGCACAGCCAGACTGTGTGACCAGTGTACAGGAGCTAGAAAAGTTCTTCCACACTGCTACATCCACACCACTTTCCTGGCTCCTCTTCCTCATTATTTTATTGATGCCTACTCCACAAACCAGCTTACCCTGAGGATTTGGTGCCTTTGGTGTTACCTCCACATGGGATGTAGTTCCCTTCCATTTTGTTTGTGGTTTGTGTTTTTAGGTACTGTAATATCCCTGAGCCCATTGCTCTGCCAACACCACACAGGAACAAGAGTTTCACCACCTGAAAACTGGTTCTGCACACACAGTTTCTCTGCTTCCAGTGATGTTTTGCCCGACACGCAGATTCAGTTCAGTGGAGGGGAAATCTTGCATTTAGACTCTGGGCATTACTAAACTTTGCATTTTTTACAGATCAATGCAGAAATAAATTAAATGTGTATTACCCTGGTCTGCAACAAGAGAAAAACAATACCTTGTGTACTTAAACAAAATTATTTCCTTCAGCCCTGAACCAATCCTTCCATTTCCATACCAGCTTTTAAATGGGGTTTAATGCTGTGGCAATGAAGCCTTTGATGTGGCATCTTTTCTGGCACCAGGGGACATGGATGGGGTAAGAAGATGTGTGGTTCTAGACACAACCAGGAAAACATTTCCCTGGGGTGAATTATTTCTCTTGAGAAATGAAAGGCAGTATAGGACACTTCTACAGCTTCCAGGTCTCTTAATGTAAGCTCCATCAGGAAGGAAAATGGAGAAAACAAAAGGATAGTTCTGGTGAGAGGGAGGAGAAGTATGTTTTTTTTCTTCAAAGCAGGCAGGAGGATGCTTTGAGGCAGCAGCACCAGTTTTCTACCAGCAACTAGCCAGCTCCTTGATTTCACGCAGCATCACAGTATCACAGTATCACCAAGGCTGGAAGAGACCTCAAAGATCATCGAGTCCAACCTGTCACCACAGACCTCATGACTAGACCATGGCACCAAGTGCCACATCCCGTCCCCTCTTGAACACCTCCAGGGACAGTGACTCCACCACCTCCCTGGGCAGCACATCCCAATGGTGAACGACTCTCTCAGTGAAGAACTTTCTCCTCATATCGAGCCTACACCTCCCCTGGCACAACTTGAGACTGTGTCCTCTTGTTATGGTGCTGGGTGCTAGAGAGAAGAGACCAACCCCTTCCTGGCTACAACCTTCCTTCAGGTAGTTGTAGAGAGCAATGAGGTCTCCCCTAAGCCTCCTCTTCTCCAGGCTAAGCAACCCCAACTCCCTCAGCCTCTCCTCACAGGGCTGTGCTCAAGGCCTCTCCCCAGCCTTGTTGCCCTTCTCTGGACACCTTCAAGTGTCTCAATGTCCTTCTTAAACTGAGGGGCCCAGAACTGGACACAGGACTCGAGGTGCGGCCTAACCAGTGCAGTGTACAGGGGCACAATGACTTCCCTGCTCCTGCTGGCCACACTGTTCCTGATGCAGGCCAGGATGCCATTGGCCTTCTTGGCTAGCTGGGCACACTTCTGGCTCATGTTTAGGTGGTTGTCAATCAGCACCCCGAGGTCCCTCTCTGTTTGGCAGCTCTCCAGCCACTCTGACCCCAGCCTGTAGTTCTGCATGGGGTTGTTGTGGCCAAAGTGCAGCACCTGGCACTTGGACTTGTTGAATGCTTGGATTTGTTGAATGCTGAGGTACCCTTGTGTCACAGGTACCCTGCTGGTATTCGTGTTTCAGTGTCAATCTCCTGACAGAGCCCAGAGCTTGCTCTTTAAATATCCCAGAGTTAATAAATACATCTTTTGTGGGGAACACCAGGAAAAGCTGCACGTTGTGCTTGCATTGCCCTCAACTCCATGTGTTAGAAAGTCAGCTTTGGTCCACCTCCCCCTGCAATATAAAAGTAGTTTTCTTTGTTGCATCTCTCCTGGTGAGCAGCTGCTGGGACCAGGCTGGAGAAGGAGGATGGTATGTGCATGTCATTCACTTTTCTGATATAGCTTCTTAGCACTGATCCTGTCTTGATCTCATTGCTCACTGCTTTGTCCTACTACTGGAGCCTGGAAGAACTCCTGCATGTTCGGTTGGTGCATCCAACTCCCCTGCCTGGGTGTTGCACCTGTGGTGTTTGCACGGGTCTTGTCACTGGCACATGGCACTGTCCTCTTAATTCAAGAGAGACAAGGATAGAGTCTAGTGAAACACCACAAGGATGACTGAGGAACTGGGACATCTGGCATGCATCAAGAACAGTGTGGCCAGCAGGAGCAGGGAGGTCATTGTGCCCCTGTACTCAGCACTGGTTAGACCACACCTTCAGTCCTGTGTCCAGTTCTGGGCCCCTCAGTTTAAGAAGGACATTGAGACACTTGAATGTGTCCAGAGAAAGGCAACAAGGCTGGGGAGAGGCCTTGAGCACAGCCCTGTAAGGAGAGGCTGAGGGGGCTGGGGTTGTTTAGCCTAGAGAAGAGGAGGCTCAGGGGAGACCTTCTTGCTGTCTACAACTACCTGAAGGGAGGTTGTAGCCAGGAAGGGGTTGGTCTCTTCTCTCTAGCACCCAGCACCATAACAAGAGGACACAGTCTCAAGTTGTGCCACTTGGTGCCATGGTTTAGTTGATTAGATGGTTTTGGGTGATAGGTTGGACTCAATGATCTCTGAGGTCTTTTCCAACCTGGTCAATTCAATTCAATTCCATTCCATTCCATTCTATTCTATTCTATTCTATTCTATTCTATTCTATTCTATTCTACAGACTTCCTCAAAAGCATGGGCTGACTCTAGAAGGGGGGTCAGATTATGGTCTTCAATACGTTGGCATCGCTTTTGGTATCAGGCCAACATTGTGCTCACTGGTGACATTGTCTGAAGCAAAATACCAGCAATTTCTAGCACCAACAGGGTGCTACCAAGGAAAGGTATCACACCCAAGCTCTATGAAAGTATCAAACCCTTTTTTATTTCATTGTTTTGCAAGGTATTGCTCCAGGGTGGCACTTGGAGTATATTGACGTGACGGATTCTGCCATGGACAAGACTTTTCGCTTCCAGTGTGATCGCTGGCTGGCTAAAAGTGAAGATGATGGGCAGCTCATAAGGGAACTGGCTTGTGCCAATAATGACATCCTGGAACTGAAGGAACGCACTTGTAAGTGTAGAGCTGTGTGGTATTTGCTTTTGCAGCTTTTCAGGCTGCAGGACCACGTTTCCTGCAAGCTGCTCCACCAAGGGCTCCCATGCAATAACCATTTGTATTTGCAGGCTGTAAGGGTTGGATTATTTAAGGTACTCTTTAGTTCAAAAGTGCAATGCTGTGATAAGAAAACAACAAATCAGGATTTATGAGGAAGAAGATCTCATTCTGGGTTGAAACCTGAGAGAGGCCCATCTGCAGTGGTTCAATTCAACTGTAAGCCATAAGGGCTCATTAGAAATAATGGGCTCAAGTCTTTGAGGTGGAAAATAACTTCACTCCTTAAAGCTTTGTGAGTAATGTTGCTCCAGCTTCCTTCTTAACATGTTCTGAAGAGCTAGCTCAACTATCCCAGCTGAATGTGATGGCTGAGCTTAACACTCCATAGTCCTGGGTCTGCTCCAGGTAATTCCCCTGAGCCTAAGGTAACTACAGTGGTATTTAATGTGGTGAGCAAGCAGCAAGAGCTATTTGACTGCACCAATGATATGCAAAGTGCATCTCAAAAAATACTGCCCCATAGTGCTCTTCTTCAGAAGAGTCCTGGGGAGTCAATAATCACATTACTTCAGAGGGATTTCAATCTGCCTTTGCAACAAATAAATCAATAAATCAGCCTTGAGATTGCTACTTTGGGTACTTACATGCCACCACAGCATCTGAGCACATCGTGTGATGCACATGGATACTCTCACTGTCTCTGTTAGGAGTGGTGGTGTAAAAACTGCAGGATCTAGGCTGCATTATAAAGAGAGTGCTTAGGACAGCAGGCAGCTGGACACAGCTTGTTCAAGAGGGACCTTGCCAGGCTGGACAGATGGGCAGAGTCCAAGGGCAGGAGATTGAACACATCCAAGTGCAGGGTTCTGCACATTGGCCACAGCAACCCCATGCAGTGCTACAGGCTGGGGTCAGAGTGGCTGGAGAGCAGCCAGGTAGTGAGGGACCTGGGGGTACTGGTTGGTGGTAGGCTGAACGTGAGCCTGCAGTGTGCCCAGGCAGCCAAGAGGGCCAATGGCATCCTGGCCTGCATCAGGAACAGTGTGGCCAGCAGGAGCCGGGAGGTCATTGTGCCCTGCAATCAGCACTGGTTAGGCCACACCTTGAGTCCCGTGTCCAGTTCTGGGCCCCTCAGTTTAGGAAGGATGTTGAGTTGCTGGAAGGTGTCCAGAGAAGGGCAACAAAGCTGGGGAGGGGTCTGGAGCACAGCCCTGTGAGGAGAGGCTGAGGGAGCTGGGGTTGCTTAGCCTGGAGAGGAGGAGGCTCAGGGGAGACCTTCTTGCTGTCTACAACTCCCTGAAGGGAGGCTGTAGACAGGCGGAGGTTGGTCTCTTCTCAGAGGCATCCAGCACCACAAGAGGACACAGTCTCAAGCTGCACCAGGGGAGGTTTAGGCTGGAGGTTAGGAAGAAGTTCTACACAGAGAGAGTGATTGCCCATTGGAATGGGCTGCCTGGAGAGGTGGTAGAGTCACTATCACTGGAATTGTTCAGGAGGAGACTTGATGGGGTGCTTGGTGCCATGGGTTAGTTGATTTGGTGGTGTTGGATGATATCTTGTACATGATGATCTTGAAGGTCTCTTCCAACCTGTTTTTTTCTTTTCTATTCTATTCTATTCTATTCTATTCTATTCTATTCTATTCTATTCTATTCTGTGAGCAACTCCATCCACTCTTGCTGGCTGACTGAGCAGTACTCATATTTTCATGTATTGCATCCCTGTATGGAATTCAAAGCACGTAGAAGTCAAGAGTCCCACAGATTCCTTATTTTGCAAATGCTTTCTTGTGTGCTTTGACAAATATTAGGAAGACAGTTTTTAAGCACAGTGACAGCCAAATGAAGAGATCTTTCTGGCCATCTGCTCTTCCTTTCCTGGTTAACATGTGTGTTATTGATGCTTTGAAGCCTATGAGATTGTCACAGTAACAAGCGACAGAGAGGATGCAGAAACAAAGGAAAGCATCTGGATTATCTTAGAAGGAAAGCTGGGACGCTCGAAAGAATTCCTTATGGAAAACTCCTCCAAGAAAAGGAGATTTGAAAGGTATGGGACAGGAGGGTGGGCTAGAGGAACTCCCCATCTGCTGCGTCTTCCACCAACACCACCTCTTCTCCCGGATGGTCTACAGAGTTGCATTTGTGCCATGCTGTTTCTCATCCACCTTCCAAAAAGCCTAATGCCTTCTCACCTGGAGTCAGAGCAAGGTGTGAATTTAGTGTCTGTCAAACAAAGACAGAGCAGGTTTTAAAATGCTGAGAAAAGAAGTTTGGAAATGTAGATGATGTATGTGTGTGCATGTGTCCTGTAGTATTAGTGCACACAATCAGGCTTCTGGCGAGCCCCTGGGCAGGCTATGTATTTTTTGAGCCAGGATGAGCAGAAGGAAGCTGGAGGTGTTTTTTAGTTCCTTTTACAGCTCTCTCACTGGCACTGGGAATCAGGGAGAAATGTAAAAATAGTCAGAGGTTTATGTTGTCAGAACTGCTCAAAATTGGCTTTCCAGACAAATCTGTGGGGCGATGCTGAGAGATCTCTGTCGTGTGAGGAAACCCTTGTGCGCAGGTGAGCTGGAGACGCATCTGTGCAACACGGGGCAGGTTCCTTTTCCCATCTGGGACCAAAGTGTTCCCAAAGTGTGGTGGGTTTTTACTCTGTGCTGAAGGACACAGCACACCCTTAGGAGACAGGAACCTCTTCAGTGTCACAGACACTGATGCTGTTGTGTTGGTTTGCAGGGAGGGAAGGTTTTTCTTGTGGCTCTCTATGAGAAGGTTACGTTACAGCTGAGGTGGATTCTAGTATGAATGACTGAGAATTCATGAGAAACATGAAAGACTGGGAGGAACTTCCTCCTGACCTTAAGCTGATAGTGGCTACAGTAGAGTTGAAGATGTCACTCTCCAAAGCAGTCCATCCTTGCAGGAAGGTTGGAATAAAGACCAGCCCAAGGAGATAAACCTAACAGATACACAACAGACATGACAGGAATCCAGCCAAGGGATTGACAGAGACCTATTGTTTTTCTACACTGTTTTCAAGCTGAGATTCAGGAAGGGTGGCTGAACTAGCAAATTTAAAACAGCTATGGTGGGTAGATGTGTAGCAGATACAGTATCTGTCAGGGATGAATGAATAAGTGCTGGAGGGGAAATTAGTCATTCTTTAGCTTTATCTGTAATGAGGTAAATTGATTTTGTATGTGGAACAGCTTAGGTTTATCCTAGAAAGTCCTAGTGGCAACAATTTAATGTGTCACCCCTAATCAGAGAAAATACTAAATTCAAGCATGGAAATTATACTTTGTGTTGAATGATTGTAGGTTGAATCAAATGATTTTAAATGGAGGCTTATGTTCTGTCTCCCCTAGTCATGTGTAAATTACTTAATGTCCATATGAGCTGAGTGAGATGAGCCACTGCCAGCCTCCAAGACACTAACTGAAACTCCTCCCTGTCTCCTGCAGGGGAGCAACAGACACCTTCCAGTTTTCTTCAAAAAACGTTGGTGATATTGCAGCCATCTGTGTTGGTCACTGCCCAAAAGATGGGAAGAAGTCTTCTGCAAAAGCTGATGTCTTCTGGCACGTCCAAGAGATCATCGTAACGGAGATGGAGCTTTGCAACAAGTAAGTGTCTTCTAATCCACAAGGAGCTGCTCTGGGAGAGCATGGGGAAGCTGAGCAGCTCTGCATGTGTCCTCTGGAAGCATTTCAGATGTAAGCAATAGCAGAAAGTCTTACCAAATCTTCATCCCTTTCTGAAAGCTAAGATTGCTGCTTAGAATAGAATAGAATTAACCAGGTTGGAAAAGACCTCTGAGACCATCAAGTCCAACCTATCACACAACACCATCTGATCAACTAAACCATGGCACCAAGTGCCTCATCCAGGCTCTTCTGAAACACCTCCAGGGATGGTGACTCCACCACCTCCCTGGGCAGCACATTCCAACGGCCAATCTCTCTTTCTATGAAGAATGTCTTCCTAACCTCCAGCCTGAACCTCCCCTGGCAAAGCTTGAGACTGTGTCCTCTTGTTCTGGTGCTGGGTGCCTGGGAGAAGAGACCAACCCCCACCTGGCTACAACCTCCCTTCAGGAAGGTGTAGACAGCAAGAAGGTCTCCCCTGAGCCTCCTCTTCTGCAGGCTAAGCAACCCCAGCTCCCTCAGCCTCTCCTTACAGGGCTGTGCCCCCAGACCCCTCCCCAGCCTTGTTGCCCTTCTCTGGACACCTTCCAGAATCTCAACATCTTTTCCTAAACTGAGGAGCCCAGAACTGGACACAGGACTCAAGGTGTGGCCTAACCAGTGCTGAGCACAGGGCAGAATGACCTCCCTGCTCCTGCTGGCCACGCTATTCCTGATCCAGTCCAGGATGCCATTGGCCTTCTTGGCCACCTGGGCACACTGCCTACTCTCAACCAGTACCCCCAGGTCCCTCTCTGCCTGACTGCTCTCCAGCCACTCTGACCCCAGCCTGTAGCTCTGCATGGGGTTGCTGTGGCCAATGTGCAGAACCTGGCACTTGGATGTGTTCAGTCTCCTGCCCTTGGACTCTGCCCATCTGTCCAGCCTGTCGAGGTCCCTCTGCAGAGCCTCTCTACCCTCCAGCAGATCAACTCCTGCCCCCAGCTTGGTGTCATCTGCAAATTTACTGATGATGGACTCAATGCCCTCATCCAGATCATCAATAGAGATACTGTGTGTCAGGTACAGAATGTCCCTGCCTGACTTGCCCGTGCAATTTCTGAGTTGTTAGAGAGGGCATTTTCATGTGCAGATAGGTTTATAAACAATGTGGCCTGAGTGCTCCTTGCAGCAGTGCCAAACTAACATCTCAGCTTGTGGGAAGTACTTTGGCTGAAATTTAAGGGGTTTGTAGGATATTCTGTGTAAACTGGCCTTTAGTAAGCCCTGTAAAAAGAGCTCCTAGGGAAAAAAAAGCATGATAAAACCCCAATCTCTGATTCAGACCAGCTTTGGTGAGAGTTCCTTCTGGTACTTTCTGATGGACCCACCAGAAATGTTGCAGTTGCCCAGCTACTCTGGCTGGAATATGACTGAAACCTTCCCATGGCCAAGCAATGAACATCTGAATAGCCTTGAGCACATCAGATCTCGCATGCTTTGGCCAGAGCCCCATCTTTGGAAGGGGTGATGTTCACCACTCAGTGAGCAGACAGCATGAGGGAGTGTGCAGGAAGTGGAGAGCATGCATTTGCAAAAGGAGCTGCTCTCCAGAGAAAATGCCCAAAGTGTTAACTGTGGATTTCTTTTCTTCTCCAAGATATTTCCGTCGCTGCTAAATACAAGAAGTTGGTTCCAAATGAGACAATTGAGTGTATAAGAGGAAATCCTTGAAGGGCTGTGTTGTTTTTTTTTCCAAAGCTAAGAGTCTCTTCTAGCAAATTAATCAGCCAGTAGAAGAGCCACAATAATATTTGCTGAATGAAAACTCAGGCAATTACATACCAAAACATGTTCTTTTCTCCTGGTGGGTAAAAACCTGGGACTCTTGAAGTCCAGCTGTGCAATCAGATCTGTGCACTAAACTCACTGAGAGTGTGCTGAAACTGTGTGTGTGTGTTTTAAGGGCCCAAAGATCTTCTCATAAAGCCTCATTTTATAAGAAGTTGTTTTAAATTCAAGAGGGCAGCCAGGAGGTACTGGTGAAGCCTGCATTGGCAGAGCATTGAAGCAGAGCTCCAGCCCTGCAGGCTTAACACTTAACAGTGGGGTTTGTTCTGCAAATGATAAACTGGACAAGATTGCACCATGAAAATAAGGTGTCACTTCAGGTATTCCTAGTCCTAAACATAAAAAAACAAATGCATTTTAAAAGCCTGTAACATCCATCCAATCAAGCAAAAAAGGCAAACCAAGAGGCATGAGATTGCTGCAGCAATAATTTGAATTATAGTGGGTTTGTTTTTCCATTTACCTCTAGATCTTTGTATGTGAAAGGACTATATCTAGGTGCTTTTCCTGGAAACTCTCAGGGCTAGGTCATCCTTTTTCTTCTGGCTCCTCACAAAGACTGCCATGCTCCATAATTCCAGACCATGCTCCATAATTCCAGACCATCAGACACTACATAGTTCAAGAAGCAAAACTCCATCATCAGGCAACCCCTCTGCCCACCCCCACTCACTTTTTCTGTCCCCGAGCCTAAAATCTCACTCCCAACAGAATTTCTCATTTACAAAGCTTCTTTCCAGAGAAAGGAATGCTTTACTTTGGCTGCAGAAAATGTCACAAGTGTTGGAAGTGCTTAAGAAGCACGGTACTGCTGGAACCCCAGGAACTCTTCCTCCAGGTGTTTGTTTTGCACACATGCACTGAAACCCAGCTACATGCTTTCCAGGAAAACCTACTGCAGTTTGGCAAAGGGGGAGGAGGGGGAAAAAACTCAGTTGGAAGTGATCTGCATCATTGGAAATGAAATACATCATTAAAAGTGGAGTGCTCTAGCCCCTGGCTGGGTGCCAGGTACACTGCAATTTATGGACCTGCTTTGTGCGCCCTGCACATTATCAGAGACAGCACTGTAGAGCCAGGGGCTTTCAGCATCTGGTACCCATCTTTTCTGTGCTCAGTGATTTTTCTTCCTGTTAAAGGATGGGATAGAATAGAATAGAATAGAATAGAATAGAATAGAATAGAATAGAATAGAATAGAATAGAATAGAATAGAATAGAATAGGCCAGGTTGGAAGAGACCTTCGAGATCATCGTGTCCAACCTATCACCCAACACCATCTAATCAACTAAACCATGGCACCAAGTGCCTCATCCAGTCTCCTCCTAAATACCTCCAGGGATGGCAAGGTGTTTAAGAGGAGACTTGATGGGGTGCACAGTGCCATGGTAATCTAGGTAGGTAGGTAATCTAGATGAGGAAAGGAGGCCTTTAAAGCTTCTACTCCTCCCTATCTTTCCCATTTCCTTTTCCTAGTTCCTAACCCAACCCCAACCATACCATTAGTGAGGATAACTGCTGATGTCCCTGCTCTCAGACCAATTACACCCAGCTGCAGCAGGGTGGATGCACTAGCTGTGGATCTGACTGCTTGTCTTGTTATAGTGGGTCTGTAAACAGACATGCCATTGCAGGGGCAAAAGAGGTAACAAATACCCCACACCAATCCTGCCACATGCAGGGTGTCTGTGGCTTTCTGGAGAGATGATGGATTTGCCAGCTGCATGGCAAGTTTAGCCATGGCTTTCTTTCTAAGAAGGAGCTTTGGTGCTAAGATAGATATGAAAAAATACTGAAACAGAATTAATATTGGGCAATTTAATAGCGTGGTACTGCTTGACTAATCAGATCTCTTTCTATGACAAGGTCACTTGCTTAGTGGATGGGGGAAAAGCTGTGGATGTTGTCTTCCCAGACATTAGTAAAGCTTAGAATCATACAATCATAGAATTGTTAGGTTTGGAAGGGACCTCAAGGATCATCTAGTCCAACCCCCTGCCATGAGAAGGGACACTGTTTCCCACAGCATTCCCTGGAGAAACTTGGCATCTCATGGCTTGAGTGAGCATAGGCTTTACAAGGTAAAACACTTCTTGGACAGCTGGGCCCAGGGAGTGGTGGTAAACAGAGTTAAGTCTCTTCAAATGGCCAGACACAGGTGGTGTTCCCCATGGCTCAGCAGCAGGGCCAGCCCTCTTTAATGTCTTTATCAGTGACCTTTTTGAGGGTATTCATGATGGCATTCAACAAGTCCAAGAGCCAGATTCTGCACATCAGCCACAAACCCCATGCAGTGCCACAGGCTGGGGTCAGAGTGGCTGGAGAGCAGCCAGGCAGAAAGGGACCTGGGGGTTCTGGTTGACAGCAGCTGAACATGAGCCTGCAGTGTGCCCAGGTGGCCAAGAAGGCATCCTGGCCTGCATCAGGAACAGTGTGGCCAGCAGGAGCAGGGAGGTCATTCTGCCCTGTGCTCAGCACTGGTTAGGCCACACCTTGAGTCCTGTGTCCAGTTCTGGGCTCCTCAGTTTAGGAAAGATGTTGAGTTGCTGGAAGGTGTCCAGAGAAGGGCAACAAAGCTGGGGAGGGGTCTGGGGCACAGCCCTGTGAGGAGAGGCTGAGGGAGCTGGGGTTGCTTAGCCTGGAGAAGAGGAGGCTCAGGGGAGACCTTCTTGCTGTCTACAACTCCCTGAAGGGAGGTTGTAGCCAGGTGGGGGTTAGTCTCTTCTCCCAGGCACCCAGCACCAGAACACAGTCTCAAGCTGTGCCAGGGGAGGTTCAGGCTGGAGGTGCAGAGAAAGTTCTTCCCAGTAAGAGAGATTGGCCATTGGGATGTGCTGCCCAGGGATGTGGTGGAGTCACCATCCCTGGAGGTGTTCAAGAGGGGTTTGGATGTGGCACTTGAAGCCATGATTTCTTTAGTCATGAGGTGTTGGGTGACAGGTTGGACTTGATGATCTCTGAGGTCTTTTCCAACCTTACTGATTCTATGATTCTATGTCTAGAGGGCAGCCTCAATGAGTTTGCAGATGACACCAAGTTCAGTGGCTGTGTCAAGCTGCTTAAATCTAGGGAGGGTATAGAGGAATCTGGGCAGGTTGGATTGATGGTCTGAGGACAATGGTAAGAGGTTCAACAAAGCCAAGGGCTGGGTCCCTCCCTTGAGTCACGACAACCACATGCTTGGAGAAGAGTGGCTGGAAAGCTGCCCAGATGAAGGGAAGCTGAGAGTGTTGGTCAGCAGGCAGCTGAACATGAGCCAGCAGTGTGCCCAGGTAGCCAAAAAGGCTAAGAGCATGGTGGCATGCATGAGGAATCATATGACAAGCAAGATCGGGGACATGAATAATCCTCTGTACCCTGCACTGGTGTGGCCACACTGCAAATACTTTGTTCAGATTTGGGTTCCTCTCTATTGGAGAGATATTGAAGCTCTGCATCAAATCTAGTGAGGGATCCAGTGCACAATGCTGTGAGGAGCAGCTGAGGGAACTGAAGCTGTTTAACCTGGAGATAAGGGGCAGACCTTATCACTCTCTACAACTACCTGAAGGGTTGGCCTCCTCTTCCAAGTAAGAAGCAACAGTACAAGCTGAAGAGGCCTCAAGCTGACCAGGGGAAGTTTAGTTAAGAACAATGTCTACACTGGAATGGTTGTCAAGTACTGGAAGAGGCCGCCCAGGGAAGTGGTGGAGTCACCATCCCTGCAGGTATTTAGGGGATGTGTGGGTATGGTGCTGAGGGACATAGTTTAGTGGTAACCTGGTAGTACTGAGCTAATGGAATGGGCTGCCTCGGGAGGTGGTGGAGTTGCCATCACTGGAGGTGCTTAGAAGGAGACTTGATAGGGTGCTTGGTGCCATGGTTTAGTGGATTAGATGGTGTTGGATGATGGATTGGAGACGATGATCTTGCAGGTCTCTTCCAACCTGGTCTATTCTATTCTGTTCTGTTCTATTCTATTCTATTCTATTCCATTCCATTCCATTCCATTCTATTCTATTGCATTCCATTCCATTCTATTTTATGCTATGCTATGCTATTCTATTCTATTCTATTCTATTCTATTCTATGCTATTCTATTCTATGCTATTCTATGCTATGCTATGCTATTCCATTCCATTCCATTCCATTCTATTCTATTCTATTCTATTCTATTCTATTCTATTCTATTCTATTCTATTCTATTCTATTCCGTTCCATTCCATTCCATTCCATTCCATTCCATTCCATTCCAATCATTGGATCTGATGATTTTAAAGGTCTCTTCCAACCAAGATGTTTCTATACCTTCCTGACTCTATGCCCAGGCCATAACATTTGGCCAGTGTAGTGGCCATTCATACCATTAACATGCTGCTGATTTTCCTGTGGCAGATACTTCTTCCGATGCAATGTGAAGATCCCCCTGCGTTACAAGAGACGGGACTACAAAGTCTTCGAGTGTGCCAAGGTCATCGAGAGCTTTGCCAGCAGAGCCCGGAGCTTGGTGCCAGTCAAATATGAGACCATAGTGGTCACAGGCTTTGAAAAGGGTGCAGGCACCGATGCCAATGTGTTCATCACCATCTTCGGGTTGAACGGGGATTCGGGGAAGCGGGCGCTGAAGCAGAAGTTCAGGAACCTCTTTGAGCGAGGCAAAACCAACAGGTTTTACCTGGAGACACTGGACATGGGGGAGCTGAAAAAGGTCCGGATCGAGCACGACAACACCGGCCTGGCACCAGGCTGGCTGGTGGAACGGGTGGAGATCACCAACTCTGCGACTGGTGTGACCACCATATTTCCCTGTGGGAAGTGGCTAGATGAAAACAGGGGCGATGGGTTAATCTGGAGGGAGCTCTTCCCTAGGTACTGAGGAGGGCTTCAGGCACTTCTGCAAGCACATGTGCCTCCCTGCACTATTTTGCATGCTGTTTCACTTTTTCAAGTGCTGCCTTTTATATTGACAGATTTTCATTAGCAAAGTGGTACTTCCTGCAGTAACATTGGGGAAAATTACACTGCCTTTTTTTTTCCCTTAAGTGCACATTGTGAATTAAATAAATGCATTTCTCACTGGTTTATTATTAGAATACAGCTACCTGAAGGGAGGTTGTAGCCAGATGGGGGTTGGTCTCTTCTCCCAGGCAACCAGCACCAGAACAAGAGGACACAGTCTCAAGCTGTGCCAGGGGAGGTTTAGGCTGGAGGTGAGGAGAAAGTTCTTCCCAGTAAGAGAGATTGGCCATTGGGATGTGCTGCCCAGGCAGGTGGTGGAGTCACCATTGCTGGAGGTGTTTTAAAAAAGGATTGGATGAGGCACTTGGTGCCATGGTCTAGTTAGTAATGAGGTGTTGGGTGACAGGTTGGACTTGATCTCTGAGGTCTTTTCCAACCTGACTGATGCTATGACTCTATGAAAATCCATGACTAGCAAAGCCATAAACTGTTCTTAAATGGCTCAGATGCCATTTCCTGTTTGCAGTGTATTGCCCTTCCACAGCTGCTGCCTTCTACCCCTCATGGGCTTCTGTCTTAGATGAGTAAAGAGGATAAGATATAACTAAGAAAACTGAGCTTAGAGATCCCAGTTTTTCCCACTTCTGGCAACAGTACACTCTGTCTGTCCACACACATGCATGCACACCACCAGAAGGCCAGGGGAGGTTTAGGCTCGAGGTGAGGAGAAGGTTCTTCACAGAGAGAGTAATTGGCCGTTGGAATGTGCTGCCAGGAAGGAGGTGGAGTCACCATCCCTGGAGGTGTTCGAGAGGGAATTGGATGTGGCACTTGGTGCCATGGTTTAGTAGTCATGAGGTGTTGGGTGACAGGTTGGACTTGATAATCTCTCAGGTCTTTTCCAACCTTATTGATTCTATGATATCACAGACAAAGCAGTGGGCACAGCAGGGCTTTCTTCAGGAAGATTGGAAAGGACTCAAGATGTGGTATCTGGGTGGTATTTTCCACACATGGACATTCCTCCTCTCAAGCCAGATCCAGCCTGAAGTCTTCTGGGTCCAGTCAGTGGGATCTACAGTGATGGAAACCAGAGCAAAAGACCTAAGAGGTAATCAATTCCACTTCAAGGAAGCTGTGAATAGCTTATTCAAAGCTGTCTCAGGATAATCGTACCATATATGGCCTGAATATCAAGTCTGTTTCAGAGCAGCTGCCATTCATTTTAATTTTTGTCTTTTAATACAAACTGCTGCTCTGATTTTTAATTTGATGGAGGAGGGGGTTCCTGGCTGCAGTAAGGGCCAGCACTTCTTTAGACGAGGTCTTCCCAGCTGCCCACATTTTTACAGATACCAGCAAGGAATGCTTCTGGAGCCCCATTTCCCTCCCCAGGAAGCAAAGCAGTGACACATCTTTTGGAGGAGAAAGGATCATATTTGAGCTGTTGTGAGAAGACCTTCCTCCTAGCCCACCCGTGTCCTAGAAGAGATCATTCCCCATCCCAGAAGCTGATATGTATAGAACCATAGAGTGGTTCAGGTTGGAAGGGACCAACCCTCTATTTCCACCTCCCCTGCCATGGGCAGGGACATCTTTAAATAGATCAGGTTGCTCAAAGCTCCACCTAACTTGGGCTTGAACACATCCAGGGATGGGGCATCTACCACTTCTGGGCCACCTGTTCCAGTGACTCACCACCCTCACTGTAAATAATGTTGTCTGAATATTTCATTTAAATCTACCTTCTTTCAGTCTAAAGCCATTGCTCCTTGTTCTGTTACTACACTCCCTTATGAAGAGTCCCTCCCCGTCTCTTCTGTAGGGCCCTTTTAATACTGAAAGGCCTTCTGGGTTGCAAGTGCACATTGCCAGCTCATGCCCAGGTTTTCATCCACCTCTGTCTCCAAGTCCTTCTCCACTGGGCTGCTCTCAATCCTCTGATGGCCTGGCCTGTGTTTGTAGTTGGGATTTCCCTGACCCAGCTGCAGTACCTTGGGGGATATCTGCCCATCTTCCTGCGTGGCAGGAATGCAGGTTAATTTGATGTGCTGCTGGAGGAGGGACAAGATGACTACAGCCAAGAGATGTGCGTGTTAGCCCTGGAAACGAATATCCATGAAGCTGGCCTGCCAAGCAGCTGAAGGTGGGAGACTTGTGAGCTAATAAGCAAGGCTGAAACAACAAAGCATGCAGCTTCAAAACAGATTTCAAAGGCAAAGACCTTTGCCTAATTAGCTGCAGTTCTAACATTGAAGTTGACACCAGCAGGTCAAGGGAGGTGATTCTCCCCCTCTGCTCAGCTCTGCTGAGACCCCACCTGGAGTACTGCCTCCAGTTCTGGAGCCCCTATTACCAGAGGGATCTGGAGGTGCTGGAAGGTGCCCAGAGAAGGGCCACGAGGATGAGCAGAGGGCTGGAGCACCTCTCCTGTGAGGACAGACTGAGGGAGTTGGGGCTGTTCAGTCTGGAGAAGAGAAGGCTCCCAGGTGACCTCATTGTGGCCTTCCAGTATCTGAAGGGGGCTCCAAGAAGGCTGGGGAGGGACTGCTCAGGATCTCAGGTAGTGCTAGGACTAGGGGGAATGGAATGAAGCTGGAGGTGGGGCGATTGAGGCTGGAGGTGAGGAGGAAGTTCTTCCCCAGGAGAGTGGTGGAAGCCCTGGAATGGGTTGTCCAGGGAGGTGGTCGAGGCACCGTCCCTGGAGGTGTTTAAGGCCAGGCTGGATGAGGCTCTGGCCAGCCTGATCTAGTGTGGGGTGTCCCTGCCCATGGCAGGGGGGTTGGAACTAGATGATCCTTGTGGTCCCTTCCAACCCTGACTCATTCTATGATACTATGACACCCCTCAGTATGACAATGAGTCAAACAGAGTACATGCCTAACATATATTGTTGTGTTACTTTGTTTTCCACCCAAATCATGCTAAGCACCACCTAAAAGGCAGGGAAAGCAAGTGCTGGGGTCTAAAAAAGCACAAGAGGAACTCCTGTCTCTGGCTGAAAAGCTGGATTTAGCAGAAACAAGAATAGTCAACAGGCTGTGCTCCCCTTCTTCCACCCAAGACAGTGATGGCTTTTCAGTAAGAACTGCACATCCAACACTCAGCTTAACTTTTACTGCATTACTGTTACACTCCAGCACTGTTTCATAGATTTGTATCTCTGACTTTGTTGGATGCTACCCAGGATTCATTAGTAACCTGAGCTCTCCACCACTTGCAGTCAGTGCTTCCCATATCTGTTGTATCTGTTGTTTAATGAATTAAATATATTTATCATTTTAGCTTTCTGAATCTGTTCCAGTGCAAGTCCTCACTGGGGCACTGGAAAAGAAATGCAAATGTAATTTTGCCTAAGTTTCAGTGAGAGTCCTGGTGCTCCCAGACAGGCAGATGCTGGGGTCTGACCCGTAATGTGACCATCCTTGGCACCTGGCCTTGTTCTAAACAAGCACTTTGTGCAAATGGAAATCAAATGGGTCAAGGGTGGGTCAAACCCACCAAAACCTTCCACTGTGACATGACAGTCCCAGGATGTGCCTGTTTGCTGCTGCATCCTTGCCTGGTCATGGGCGATGGAGTTCCCAGCAAGTGCCCGGCAGGTGCTGCCAATTGCTTCTGGATGTTTGGAGGCTGCAGCATCCCACCAGGGAAGTACTGCATCCTCATTTTCTGCATCAGGCACCACCAAAGAGATGTGAGCTTATTCAGGGCAGCTTGTGCCAGCTTGCAAATAATAATAGCTCAGACTAATTCATTTTAGAAGCCTTTATTGTAACTGATGGTTTTGGAGAAGAGCAGTAATCAACCTCATCAATGATCAACTACTCGCTGATGGGATTCATAATAGAAGCCTTTACTGGGTATATTCTTCCTCCTCACTGCACAGTGAACCAGGGACTAGGAGCTCATAGGAGGAGCAGAGCTAACCTCTGGAGGACTGAAGGTCCATGCTGTCATCAGCAGGCATCTTGAACCCATGGCACTCTGCTGGGATGGACCTTGGGCTCCTTAGACAGCGACAAGGTCCCACAAGAAGAGTTTGGGGAATCTGCTTTTGTTGTGCTTATGCAGTGTCATTGCAAAGCAGCAGCTCCCCATTTAGTGTTTTGAAACAAACAAACAAACAAAAAGCTCAGGCTTTTGATCTCTTTGCTTTCCCTCCCACCCAAGCCTGCCAGAGCTTGTCAATAGATTCATCCGGTTTTAGATGAAAGTGTGCTGCAGTAAAATAGGAGGTTTTCCCATTAAAATACGTGGTCCCAGTGTTTCCAGTCAGCTCCAGTCAGCAGTTGGTGTGAAGATACCAGAGACACAGGTTTCACAGCATCACTGTATTGCAGCATTTTAACCCCTGCCAGCTCCTGAGCATATTCAGTGTGGCAGGCATGGGGCCTGCATTGTGCCATGCTTCCAGTCCTTGAGTGCAGTGAGACAGCTCTTGATCCACACACTCTGGGGCAGAGAGGAGAAACAAATCCTTATCTTTGGGGGATGGCAAAACTGAGAGCAACCCTGCAGAAAAAACATGTGGGTAGTGGTTGATGAGAAATTGGGCAAAGCACACTGGCAGCCCAGAAGGCAAGTTGCATCCTGGGCTGCATCAAACAAAGTGTGGCCAACAGATTGAAACAGCTGCCACGCTGCTCTGGTGAGACCTCTTCTGCAGTATTGTGTCCAGTCCTGGGGCACCGAATCCAAGAGGGACATAGAACTGATGGAGTGGGTCCAGAAGAGGGCCACAAGCATGATCAGAGGCTGGGGTACCTCTCCTATGAAGAGAGGCTGAAAGAATTGGGATTGTTTAGCCTGGAGAAGAGAAGGCTCCAGGGAGACCTTACAGTATCAGATGGGGATCTACAGGAGGGCAGGGGAGGGTCTGTTTAGAAGGGCTTGTAGAAACAGAACAAGGGGCAATGGTTTCAAATTAGAGCAGGGTAGATTTTGGTTGGGCATAAGGATGTAAAAGTACCTCTTCCCACATAAGGAGGAAGTTCTTTACAGTGGCAGCAATAAAGTACTGGAACACATTGCCCAGGGATGTGGTAGAGGCCCCCTAGAACAGAATAAACCAGGTTGGAAGAGACCTTCAAGATCATCACGTCTAACCCATCAACCAATCCAACACCACCTAAACAACTAACCCATGGCACTAAGCACCCCATCAAGTCTCCTCCTGAACACATCCAGTGATGGTGACTCCACCACCTCCCCGGGCAGCACATTCTGTATAGAACTTCATCCTAACCTCCAGCCTAAACCTCCCCTGGTGCAGCCTGAGACTGTGTCCTCTTGTTCTGGTACTGGCTGCCTGGGAGAAGAGACCAGCCTCTGCCTGTCTACAACCTCCCTTCAGGTAGTTGTAGAGAGCAGTAAGGTCACCCCTGAGTCTCCTCTTCTCCAGGCTAAGCAGCCCTAGCTCCCTCAGCCTCTCCTCACAGGGCTTGTGTTCCAAACCCCTCCCCAGCTTTGTTGCCCTTCTATGGACACCTTCCAGCAACTCAACATCCTTCCTAAACTGAGGAGCCCAGAACTGAACAAGAGGACACAGTCTCAAGCTGTGCCAGGGGAGGTTCAGGCTCGATGTTACGAAGAAGTTCTTCATAGAAAGAGTTACTGGCCATTAGAATGTGCTGCCCAGGGAGGTGGTGGAGTTACCATCACTGGAGGTGTTTAGGAGGAGACTTGATGGGGTGCTTGGTGCCATGGTTTAGAAATGGGTCTTTTACCACCTCCTGGGCAACCTGTGCCACTGTTTCACCACCCTCAGTGTAAACAATTTCTTCTTTATATCTAGTCTGATTCTCCCCTCTTTTAGTTTGGAACCATCACCCCTTGTCCTGTCACAACAGGCTCCCTATCAAGATATCCCCGTCTTACTTATAGGCTCCCTTGAAGTACTGAAAGGCCACAATCATATCTCCCCTGAGGCCTTCTCTTTTCCCAGCTGAAAAAGCCAAATTCTCTGTGTGTTTTTGGTTTGGTTTGGTGTGTTTTGTTTTGTTTTGTTTCTGTAGAAGAGGTGTTCCAGCCCTCAGATCATGTTCGTGGTCTCCTGAGGACTCCACATCTGGATAGAGCACTACAGGTGGAGTAAATCTCCCCTGCTCCATTTTTATGTGTAAAGGCCAATTTTAACACAGGGGAAAAAAAAAAAAAAAGCTTAATTTAAAAAAAAAAAAAAACAATTAAAAATTTTATGTCCTGATGGGACTGTTCAGCTCTGAGCTGCAACCTGTGGTACTACAAAACATAAATAAGGGCTGAGCTTCTCAAACCTGGGCAGCTCACAGATGCTCACAGCGAATAAAGACTTTGCATCTCGGCTTGTGCTGTTACAGCTGAAGGGGGGCACCCTCTCCCCACGCCCAGCACAGCTACCAGTTGCTGCTGGCCACCCTGGGCAGAGCTGTTATCGGATCGTGGAGGAGTGTTTGCTGCAGCAGCTTTGAAGCAAATCCAATTGCCATCTCGAGCAACTCTCCCAGAGCTGTTAACTTTTTGAAGGACATCAGAGAGAGATCAGTAGGTAACAGATATTTTCCCTGCCTGCACCAGCAGGTCATTTTAACCTGGTTTCTGAGTCTGTGAAAGCTTTCTATAATGAGAGCTCTGTGTTGTTTGAATGTGGTGCATCCCCTATGCAGCCTTTGCTGGATGCTGGAGGAGCTGGCAACTCCCTCCCTTTGGCTGTGGGAACCAGATCTCTATGATAAACAGCCACCTGTCTTCAAGGCTTATTTAGTTTAATCACATAGTCAAGGCTGGGAGCTGGTCTTGGCCTTTCTACATGAAATGCATGAAGAGGAACAGCCAAATTGAGAGTGAATAGGAGCAGAGACTGCCACCATTTTTTTGAGGGAAAAATAAAAGTGTGAAAGGACTTACAGAATGAGCTGTGCAGAATACAAAGTTGGGTCACAGAACCACAGAATGATTTGACATAGAAAGGACCTTTAAAGGTCATCTAGTCCAAGCCTCCTGCAGTGAGGAGAGACATGTCCGACTACATCAGGCTGCTCAAGAGCCCTACCCAGCCTCACCTGGAATGTTTCCAGGGATGGGGCTTTTACTACCCCTCTAGGCAGCAGCCTTTCATGTTGCACTACCTTCATGAAAAATAATTTCTTCCTTCTATCTAGTCTCAATCATCCCTCTTTTAGTTTAAAACTATCACCCTTTGTCCTGTCACAGTGAGCACTTCTAAAAGGCTCGTCCCTATTTTTCTCATGGGCCCCCTCTAAGTAGTGAAAGGCTGCACTAAGATCTTCTCAGAGCTTCTTCTCCAGGCTGAACAACCTCAGCTCTCTCTCTCAGCCTGTCCTCACAGGAGAGGTGTTTCAGGCCTCTGATCATTTTTGTGGCCTCCAACAGGTTCATGTCTTTCTTGTGTTATGAAAGTTGAGTGTATGCCCCATTGGATTTTCCAACAGGTAACAAAAGGATTGAAAACAGCCTTGAATATATCTCTATTCCTTTGGAGGGCTTGGTTTCCTTTACTCTTAGTAATTTTGTCTTTCCTTACTTGTTAAACAGGAGACCCACAGGGAGAGAGAGGTTTCTCTGCTGTAAGGCTCACTGGACCACAGGATGTTAGGGGCTGGAAGGGACCTCTGGAGATCTTCAAGTCCAAGCCCCCTTCCAGAGCAGGGATGAGCAGGATGAAGGACCTGCCAATATCTCTGTAGAACCTGCTAGAGGTATCCTACAGGCACTTAGGGTCTTTTTTTAGAGGAGAGATCTCTCTTGAACAGGCCATCTCCAGCCTTGTTCTAGAAAGTTATTTTGATATCTAATCGCTAAACTGGTGCTGCAGGAACTCATGCGTGTTGGTGTGCCTGGTGTAGAGAGTCTCACCCTGCTTCTGCCATGAAGCCCAAGCACCAACAACCCCTGCAGACCAGCTGGCAGAGTATTGTGCACCCCCACAGCATCTCTTTTGCACATCAGAGTTCAAAGGCATAAGCAGTGAAAGCAGAATTGACTCTGACTCAAAGAGACGAGGAGTCAAACGGTAAATAAAGACCAAGTGACTGCCCTCCTAGGTGGCTTCTGTGTGACACAGGTTTATAGTTAGCAATGCAGTTTGTTTTATTAGTTATAAATAAAGTACAAAAAATCCACCAAAAGTGAATCTAAGCATTTACACAATTTCTAATGTCTTTTCATTTCTTCAATGCACTATTGCTTTAATATTAATAATAAATATTTTTCTAGCTTTCTTCTATAAAATAGTCTATGTAGCAAAATGTTGCACAGCACAACAGAACAGCAGTAGGAGTACAAAAATGTGGGTGATCCTTTCACCAGCCTAGATCATTAAAGGGAAGCATTTTTGTTCACTCACTCCTTGTTTTAATTATCCCTTTTACAGTGTCTTTGCAGAGCGGAACAACTGACCACCTGTCCCCACGTGGCTCAGACCTTAGCTCCGGGCTACAGGGGAGAAGTATTGCAGAGCAGCAAGGGAGAAAACATAGACAGGTTTTTAAACCCAGGGTAAGGCAAAGTCAACAAAGCAGAGCAGCACCCTGAAGGGACAGAAAGAAAAAAGTTAAGGTAGAGTCACTTTGTGCCTTTCTAACCCAAGAGAAAAGTCTATCCAAATTCTATCCTTTTCTATCCTTTTGGCAGGGTAAGGGAGAAGGGGGAATGGCTACTGCCTGAGCACATGCATTGAGCCCCACTTCTGTACATACCTGGCCAAGCATCTGTGCTGACCAGTAACAGTTATGGCTTAAAGCTTAAAATATTGTCAAAGATGTCCTAACCCTCTTGTGTGGCCCAAATGGTTGATATTCAGGAGCCATTTGGGATAGGGCAGTGCATCATGAGAGCAGCATGGAGATGGAGATGCCTGGCCACTACTGCAGGAGTTGGGTGTCTGCTTGGGGCTGACTCCCCCTCTGGGGACAGGAGAGCTCCAGTGCAGATCCTAGCTCTGCGATGGGTTAAAAAGGTTCAAGTCGAGGTTTCCTCCTCTACAGAGGGGACGAAACCAAATGGAAGAGGAATTCTACTCCATGCATGTTTTACAGTTGGACACAGGCAGAGAGTACAAAGAACCAGAGCAATCATCAATAGGCACCAAAAACTGGATAGAACCACCAAGCCTGGGCTTCCTTCCTCAGCTTCTGAAGCACTTCACAGAGTCTGGCACAACATGCATGCATTGCCCCAAGCACAGCCTCGTAGCCAGCACCTGATGGGTGTTATTGCAGGATGACACATGCAGCAAGAGCAGCAGCACCGCCAGCATCGTCGGGGACAGGGCAGTAGCAAGAATCAACTGACATGTTTTGGGTTTTGCAGAGCGTCATTAATTGCCTTCAATGCACAAGGACACGTGTGAAAGGATCACCAGAGTTTGATTATGAGTGCAAATAATAGTCATATATATGTGCTAAACACAGTCACTATATTGCAGTTTTCCACTATGTCACAGCATACAGAATCAAAGGTTTGCATTTTTATGGAATGTATCCAAGGTAACAGCACCACAGTAATACAGTTGGTAATCACACACCCTGATTTTTTTAATCTTTTTCTTCTTTTTTTTTTTTTTTTTGACAAGATAAGCATTATCCCCCATATCCCATGTTTAATTTCCTCTTTTTTTTTTTTAATGCTTTTAAGTACCGACGCATGCAAAGCATTCCATTCCCAGAAACAATGCAAAAAATGAGGTAATAGGAGTAATAATAATTAAAAAAAAAAAATTAGTATTAATTTCTAAATAAATAAATTATAAGGAAAAAAAAAATTTAAAAAAAAATTAAAAAAACAACAAAACTATACAAATAATTAAATAAGAACCCACGATATCTACAAGTTAGTCATAAATTATGATTGTTAAATATAAGGCATTTAAACTCACGAAACCCTGTAAACTATCAAAAGTTCTGTCCCTAGAGATTTGGGTGTGTGTTGTTTTGTTTTTAAGCCCACCCCTATTGTCTCAACTGACTAGTACAAACTACTCAAAAGCAAAGGAACCTGACACACCAATGCAGCTCCAGGCGCTGTAAATTCTCACGCATCTTGGGATCACTCACTCACACGAGACCATGGGAGTTTGGTGCTTTTCTTCACCAAAGGGGGTTGGTTGGTTTGTTTTTTGTGGTTGGTGGTTTGGTTTTTTTTGTGTGTGTGTGTGTTTTTTGTTTAAAAACTGTGCTTGTTCGTTAGGCAAATAGTAATACTTCTGGTAGGCTTTAAGAAAAAAAGACGCCGTTTGGAAGCGCTCCTCATTGCCTTCCCACCTGGGCAGGGTCCCAGTCGCCACGTTCCTCCCTCTTGCTTCATCCCCAGCTCGTGTCTGGACAGATCAGACCAGCTTACAGTGTATTTTGCCAGCAAAGCCTTGCTTCTCCATATTATTAGTAGTATTTGTACTATTTTTAATGCTGCTTCAATCTGCTGCTGCTGGAGCAGGCCCCCTAGGAGCTGATACATCACTCCTTGACCTGTGGACATCAGGGATGGGACCACCACATCCCCCAAGAAGCCATTGCTTGCACTGGATGGCAAATACATCACAAAACCAGACAATCATAGAATGATTTAGGCTGGAAGGGACCTTTAAAGCTTATCCAGTTCAATGCCTTTCAATGAACGAAATTAGGTTGCTCAGAGTCCCCTCCAACCTAATCTAGAATGTTTCCATGGATAGGGATTCCACCTCCTTTCTGGGAAATTTGTTCTCGTGCTTCACTGCTCTCATCATAAACAATTTATTCTTTGTCTCTTCCTTATAAGCCACCACATATCCTCTTCCAGTCCCTCCCAGATGCGCTGGCACAGTGAGAGAGGGGCTCCCACACCTTTGCACACCTTAGGGCTTCCCTCTTTTCCTCCCTTCTCCAGATGAGAAAGAAGAAAAGAATGCCTGGAGTGTTTTCCAACTGCAGCTCATGGGAGTCCTGGGATCCCTCAGATGGTGATTTATGGTTGTTTCTACTTGGAGATCATTGCTCGGTTCCAGTAAAACAGAGGCTCAGAGGAGCCAGAAATCATTCCCCCACATCAGCATTTGTAATGTATAATGACCCTGATTAACAACTAGTTCCCCTTGCTCCTCTGTATCTCTCTTTTGCTTCTCTAGTATTAAAAATAATTATTATTTTTTTTAAACCCAACAACAGAAAGCACACCCCAAAACAACAACAACAAAACCCCCTTAAACCAGAGTCTTCAAAAATATAGAGATAAAAAACAAGAAGAAGAAGAAGGAAAGGGTTTTTGGTTGTGAATGTCAGTCCTCCAGAGAGTTTTTTAGTTCAGTCCCTGGGGTCAGCCTGCTGAGAGCTTTATTTCAGGGGGAGCTTGGATTGCAACAGCTCAGTTCTTCAGGGACCACCTCCTAATTCTGTTTTGAGTGCTGATGCAATTAAAATTTTGTTTCAGTAACCACTCCATTGGCCATACGGATACAACCTGAAGTGAGTACACAAAAGCAGGTGAGTGAAGGTGCACTTGCTTTGGGACAGGGCCACAGCCCCTCCAAAAAGCAGCATACTTTCCTTCCACCTTGTCTTCCTCATGGTCTCAGCAGTGCCTTGTGAGCACTGGATTTTCTCTCATCCTGCTATCACCCTGCTTTTGCATGGGAGAGGAGTCAAGAGGATACATCTCTTAGCACCTCTCCAGCTTATTTATAACCCCAAAGCGCAGCTATAGGCACTGACCCCAGTAACCATCCTCTGGGACCAGTGCTGGCAGTCTCATAGCTCACAGGAGAAAGCATCATGGACAATGGTGATCACGAAGACAGCCCTTCCTTGGATTCCGATACACCAAGCTACTTCATAAAGACACAGTAAGCAAAGAAACAGCATCTACTTCAATATTGTGCTCCTACAGAAACTGTCCAGCACCAGCAGATAAAGCAGGAACGAATCTTCTGCCTATTGCTTCATTCATTTAATGCCTAAATTTTATTTCATTAAGCTTATCTAAATTTGCCACACACTGTAAACGCAAGGAAAGGAAGCACGCGCGGCTGAGGCAAAGAGCGCAAACCCTTCTGACTGTAAACAGGATTTTGCTTTTTCACCTCTTCATCCCCAAGGGTGGGAAACCTTGACTTTTGTATTTCCCCATCTGCAATGTATTAATCAGGCACCAAAATAAGGAATCTAGGAAAAAATATTTGGTGCAAATCAGGTAACAGCAACATGTCCACCACAAGATGAGTAGGGCATCAAACACAACATTTCTTAAGCTAACATGCTCCAGCTGCCATCCATAGAAATAGCTAAAGGACCCCTAACATGTGTCTACGTATTTGAGAGGTATATATACAATCCTCATGAAATGCAGGATTGACAGGCCAGACTATCACAACTAGTTCCTTCATGTTCAATACTAAATCTTCTGCAGCACGGGGTCTCTGAGCTCCGGGAATGCCAGCTCCCTTTCACCGGGCCCACATTCTGCATTATGTGCAATATCTCCTAGCGCTAGATATTGTACTGCCACTCCTCCTTCTCCTCACTAACGTGCCTGCAGACTTTTTCTCTTAATCAAATGGCTCAGAAGGCAAAAATTTTGCTGCAAGGGTTTATGGCCATGTGACCTGGTAAGGAAAATGGTGTGTCCAGCCAGTTCTTTCAGCTGTCCGAGCCGAGCTGTGTTTCAATGTCCACCCTGCAGATTGGGCACTTCTTGCTGGTGGCCAGCCACTGGTCCACGCACACTTGGTGGAAGAGATGCATACAAGGCAACCGCCTGCAGAGAGAGAAGTACCACCCTGTTAGAATGGAAGAGGCCCAGGGTACCAAGAAGAGCCAGAAGACAGCGGCCAGGACTGCTTCAAACATGGAGAAGCACCAGTGCCGTGCCATCAGTGCTGCTTAGCTCCTAGAGCCCTCCCCAGCCATGCCGGCTGACATAAGGCAGTAAGTCAGAGATGGCATCCCTCTTGGTTAAAGGCCTTTTGGAAAACCCCACACTCTCCTGCACAGAGCTGTTCTCATTAGTAATTACCCTGGCTTCTGCTTTTTAACCTTTCAGGACTAATAGGTTTTGCTCCAAAGGTTCTTCATCATTGTGGCTCGTTAGCAGTCAGGTCTCGTTAGCATAGGTGCTGCTATGCAGGTGTCTGATATGCCTCAGGGATGTGGTTGCTTTTCACCTGCATCACCTTGGTCATCTCTTTGCACACCCAGAAGGGATTTGAACTACAAGGACCCACAGCAAGAGAATCAGAGTTTTATTGATAGTTTAAAGTAATTAAAGGGTGAGGAGCAGGACCAGGTAGTGCAGCTGCACTGCCTACCTGCAGCTCCTTCAACCATGGTAGTTCAGCCCTTTGCAAATGCTTTTTCCCATCCTCTGTCACAAAGCATAGGTCTGAGTCAGATGAGCACCTGGGGATGTCTGTGGGGGAGAACTGGGACTGTGCTGTGCGCTCAGGATATCCCCCTTAGTTGCAGGAGGGAATACCATAAGGAAGAGGTCAGCAGCTATAGTCAACAAGTGGCTTAGAGGCTGGCACAATCAAAAGAACTCTGGGTTTTTTGATCTTGGAAAACTTTCTACTGCACCAGGCCAGCTGGCAACAGATGGAGCACATCTGTCCCAGAGAAGGGGAAAGGTCACAGTGTATGAGAACGGCCTGTCCCCCAAAGGTAAAAAGATCCTGGGAAGGGAATTGGCAGCTCTCATCGACAGGGCTTTAAACTAGTTTCAAAGGGGGAAGGGGCTGAAACTAGTCCCCTCAGGCAAGAGTCTGGGGGCAGTAAGCTAGGGTCAGAGGTGAAACCAGCAGCCCAGCTGCAGTGCAGGGACACTAATGCACAAAGCATGGGAAACAAATAAGTGGAGCTGGAAGCCTTGCTGCAGCAGGAAAGTTATGACGTAGTTGCCATCACAGAGCCGTGGTGGGACGGCACACATGACTGGAGCACTGCAATTGATGGCTACAGGCTCTTCAAGAGAGACAGGCAAGGAAGAAGGGGTGGAGGGGTGGCCCTGTACATCAGGGAGGCACTAGATGCCATTGAGCTGGAGATAGGGATCATCAGATTGGGTGCTTGTAGGTGAGAATTAGAGGGAAGGCCAGCAGAGCAGACATCCTGGTTGGAGTCTGTTATAGACCACCCAACCAGGAGGAAGATGTTGATGAAGCATTCTATAGGCAGCTTAAGGCTGTCTCAAGATCTCCTGACCTTGTTCTCATGGGTGACTTCAACCTGCCTGACATCTGCTGGGATCTCAACACAGCAGAGAGGAGACAGTCTAGGAGGTTCTTAGAGTACATGGAGGACAGCTTCTTATCCCAGGTGCTGAGTGAGCCTACCAGGGGTAAGGCTATGCTTGACCTCCTCTTCACCAACAGGGAAGGGCTGGTGGGGATGTGGTGGTCGGAGGCTCTTTAGGGGCCAGCGACCACGAGATAATTGAATTTTCAGTACTCAGTCAAGCTAAGAGGGGCAGCAAGAAGACCTCCACTCTGGACTGCCAGAGGGCAGACTTCAGGTTGCTCAAGGAACTAACTCAGAAGATTCCTTGGGATAAAGCCCTTAAAAACAAAGGGGTCCAGGAGAGCTGGGACTACTTCAAGGAAGAACTCTTGAAGGCGCAGGATCAGGCTGTGCCAATGTGCCGGAAGAGGAGCTGCCGGGGCAGACGGCCAGCCTGGATGGGTGATGAGCTTCCAATAGAACTAAGGGAAAAAAAGAGGGTGTATCATCTTTGGAAGAAAGGGGAGGCAACCCATGAAAAGTTTGAGGATGTTGCTAGGTCTTGTAGGAAGAAAATTAGGGAGGCAAAAGCACATTTGGAGCTTAGACTGGCCTCTGCTGTGAAGGACACCAAAAAGTCCTTCTATAAATACATTAATAGCAAGAGGAAGGGCAAGGACAACCTCCACTCCTTGGTGGACATGGAGGGGAATGCTGCAACAAAGGATGAGGAGAAGGCAGAGGTATTTAACACCTTCTTTACCTCAATTTTTACTAGCAGGACAGAACGTCTTCCAGACAGCTGGCCTGCAAAGCTGGCAGAAGGAGCCAGGGAGCTGCATAGTTTCCCTATATTCCAGAAGCAGGAGATTGGATCCCCAAAAGTCCATGGGACCAGATGGGATCCATCCTAGGGTGCTGAGAGAGCTGGCAGATGAGGTGCCAAGGCACTCTCCATCATTTATCACCAGTCCTGGCTCACTGTAGAGGACCCAGAAGACTGGAAGCTGCCAACATGGTGCCCATCCACAAGAAGGGCCGGTTGGATGAGCCAGGGAATTCCAGGCCTGTCAGCCTGACCTCAGTGCCAGGCAAGATCATGGAACAGGTCATCTTGAGTGCAATCACACAGCACTTACAGGATGGCCAAGGGATCAGGCCCAGCCAGCATGGGTTTAGGAAGGGCAGGTCCTGCCTGACCAACCTGATCTCCTTCTATGCCCAGGTGACTGCCTGGTGGATGTGGGGCAGGCTGTGGATGTAGTCTGCCTGGACCTCAGCAAGGCCTTTGACACCGTCCCCCACAGCAAACTCCTGGCCAAGCTGTCAGCCCCTGGCTTGAACAGCAGCACTCTGAGCTGGGTTAGGAATTGGCTGGAGGCTGAGCCCAGAGAGTGGTGGTGAATGGTGCCACAGCCAGCTGGCAGCCAGGCACCAGTGGTGTGCCCCGAGGATCAGTGCTGGGCCCTGTGCTCTTTAACATCTTTATTGATGATCTGGATGAGGGCATTGAGTCCATCATCAGTAAATTTGCAGATGACACCAAGCTGGGGGCAGGAGTTGATCTGCTGGAGGGTAGAGAGGCTCTGCAGAGGGACCTCGACAGGCTGGACAGATGGGCAGAGTCCAAGGGCAGGAGACTGAACACATCCAAGTGCCGGGTTCTGCACAATGGCCACAACAACCCCATGCAGAGCTACAGGCTGGGGTCAGAGTGGCTGAAGAGCAGCCAGGCAGAGAAGGACCTGGGGGTGCTGGTAGATGGTAGGCTGAACATGAGCCTGCAGTGTGCCCAGGCAGCCAAGAGGGCCAATGGCATCCTGGCCTGCATCAGGAACAGTGTGGCCAGCAGGAGCAGGGAGGTCATTGTGCCCCTGTACACTGCACTGGTTAGGCCACACCTTGAGTCCTGTGTCCAGTTCTGGGCCCCTCAGTTTAGGAAGGAGGTTGACTTGCTGGAACGAGTCCAGAGAAGGGCAACAAAGCTGGGGAGGGGTTTGGAGCACAGCCCTGTGAGGAAAGGGTGAGGGAGCTGGGGTTGCTTAGCCTGGAGAGAAGGAGACTCAGGGGTGACCTTCTTGCTCTCTACAACTCCCTGAAGGGAGGTTGTAGACAGGCAGATGTTGGTTTCTTCTCCCAGGCAACCAGCACCAGAACAAGAGGACACAGTCTCAAGCTGTGCCAGGGGAGGTTTAGGCTGGAGGTTAGGAAGAAGTTCTACACAGAGAGAGTGATTGCCCATTGGAACGGGCTGCCCAGGGAGGTGGTGGAGTTGCCATCATTGGAGGTGTTCAGGAGGAGACTTGATGGGGTGCTTGGTGCCATGGGTTAGTTGTTTAGGTGGTGTTGGATAATAGGTTGGACCTGATGATCTTGAAGGTCTCTTCCAACCTGGTTTATTCTAGTCTAGTCTAGTCTACTCTATTTAGTACCATGGTTCACTTGATTAGCTGGTGTTGGGTGATAGGTTGGACTTTCTGATCTCCAAGGTCTTTTCCAACCTGGTTAATTCTGTATTCTGTATTCTCTCCCTTTGATTGTGTGGGCAGACTAATATCCCTTATTCTACAATAAAGCAGCTCCATACTGGCCACAACCCAAACTCCACTGAATTTCACACCCACATTCCCACTTATTTTACTTTGGTCATCTGTCAAGCTCAGCCATCAGTGTCCCTGAGTTCCAGAGTTCCAGTTTATTCTATTCTTTGCTATGCTATGCTATGCTATTCTATTCAGATGTCTGCCTGGGACCCAGGACCCATCCTCCTCTGACATTTTCCACCTGGCCCATTGGCACATCACTGAAGCAGGTGATCCAAATCCAGCAGACACTATAAAAACTTGGCCCTTCTGCAGAGCTCCTCCTACCTATAGCCCATACCAATATCCATCCAGTTGGTATTTGGTTTCCCATGTCCTGCAGTAGCCCAAGTAAGTTTGTCAGGGCAAGTATAGAGAAAGTCTCACTAGTGCACAGAGGCATTAATCCTAATAAACACAACTCAGATGGCATCAAGAAGCTGAGGAGCAGATGGAAGGATCATACCTGACATCTTCTCCATCTTCAAGCATGGACAAGCAGATTGTGCATTTCTCATCCGTATCTGATTCCTCTCCATCCTCTTGCTCACCCTTGCCCTCCTGTGGTCTTCTCTGTAGAAAGGTTAGAGGCATCCTTTGGTTAAGCCTTGAGTTTCTAGTGCTCTCCCAAGTCTGGGTGGTTGCAGGACAGCAAATAATAAGAGCTTAATTTACCAGCCAGATTTTCCAGTTTGTGGAAGCCAGCCCAGGCAAAGCAGGCAGTGAGGGGAAGATGTCAACAACATGCTGCTGGTCAACACATCTCTTCCTGGGGCTGGTGGTAGTGCCCCAAGGAGTAGTCTATTTTCTGCTGCCCTAGCACAGCCTGCTGACACTTCCTTCATCCTGCCTGCAGCGAGGATGGCCCCATGGAGGCATTCTACCAGAGACTCAAAGGCATGTGGTATCACTATTGCTAGGAAGGGCAACCACTACGTTCCATGCCAGCTTGGCTACTGGTCCAGCCCCAAACTGCATCATGGGACAATAGTTAGCCTGTCTACCTCTTTTGCTCCCCCTTTCCCCCACCCCCAACCCCTGCCTTACTGGTATCACTTTTCTGGATCCACTGCAGATGTGTTCAGCAGCAGTTGACTCACTTCCAGATTGGGCAGTGCCACCATGTCCCTGCTTGTTACTGCCCATCTGGGAATGAACAACATGTGGAATTACTACACGTGCAAGGAATCTTCCCATTTCCTATTTGGAAACAGAGGAAACCTCTGTTGCAAAATGCCACAGAGCCAGTGCCCTTGTGGCTTGGCACACAGGCAGTGCTACTTGCATGCAGAACAGGGCTAGTTTGCATCCATGAAGCCCCCTTGGTGTGTGCTCTTTCTTACCAAATGCACAGGGGGGGAAATTGTGCCTGCTGAATGGGAGAAGACTGAGATCCCTTTGAAAATTAGGCCCACAGCTTCTTAGCCTAGAAGTGAGAAACAGCCAGCTGAGAGCTACACTGCTTCTTTGGCTCAGGGGCCCCACCAGGTATTAAAGTACCAGCTCTGGATTTTACACTTGTCGCCCATTCCAGGGAATATTTTGACTGAAAGTTTGCCAACCCTGAGGACTGCAACTCACCAAAGCCCTTTGTTCTGCCTGCTGCATGCCCACAAACCTTGGCCAGCCAAGACAGGCTGGCAGCTGTACCACAGATTCAGAGTGCTTACCTTCTTGTACTTGTGGGGGAAGGTGAACCTCTCAATGGTGTTCTGGACGGCACCTCGGCTCACACTTCCCAGCCTGTCCTCCAGCTGCAGCAGCTCCTGCGTCACAAGAACAGTAACACAGCACTGTCAGCATTGCTCCTGGGGCATGAGAACACACCCATCCACTCTACCTGCTCCCTCCTGCCTCTTCCTCAGTGGAAATGTCTATCAAACCAAATTCAGTCATGTTTTAATAATGAATCTGAGCCCTGGCTCATGGATCGATAATTAAGGGTGCAAGGCAAACAGCAGGCAGCTGAGCACCCAGTATTTATCATAGCAGCATAGAAACATAGAATGTTTTGTGTCAGAAGGGGTCTTTAAAGGTCATCTAGTTCCAACCTCATTGCAACAGGCAGGGACATGTTCAGCTAGATCAGGTTACTCAGAGCCCTGTCCTACCTGCCCTGGAATTTCTCCAAGGATGGGGCTTCTACCACCTCTCAGGTTATTGTTACGCTCCAGTATAAACAATTTCTTCCTTCTATCTAGTCTAAGTCTCCCATTTTTCAGCTTAAAACCATCACCCCTTATCCTGTCACAATAGGCCCTGCTGAAAAGATTCTGAGAAGTCCTTATCTTCCTTGCAGGCCTCCTTGAAATAACTAAAGGCTGCAACACAATCTTCCTGAAGCCTGTTTTTCTCCAGGATGAACAATCTCAACTCTTTCAGTCTGTCCTCACAGGAGAGGTGTTCCAGCCCTCTGACAATTTCTGTGGCCTCTTTAGGAGCAGGTCCATGCCTTTCCCATGCTGAGGACTCCAGATCCAGACACAGCACTGCAGGTGGGATCTCACCAAAGCAGGCAAAAAGGGCAGAATCACCTCCCTCCACCTGCTGACTGCACCTCTGATGCAGCTTAGGATGTAGTTTGCCTTCTGTGTCTCAGCCTTAGAAATTACAGTGAAATTTAATCTCCTTTTGACAGGCTGAGAAGTAAAAACCTGCAGAACTGGAGCACTTTGATCTCAGACATGAACTGAGACAGAGTCTACCCAAGCTAGACTCAGGCACCCTGGAATCAAGCATTATTTAAAAACCTCATTGACTCCCAGTTATTATCATTATTGCTGCAAAACTCAATGCAACTTCCATACCACAAAGCAGTCTTAAAAGCTTATGCCAGAGCTTGCACAGATTCCCAGCATTTAGAAATTTAGTGATAATTCCAGTCCCCAAGAGAAGTACCTCATAGCTCTCCCGCACAGCAGACGTGTGCCTGCTTGGGTTCAGTCCCTGAAGAGCAAGCAGCTGAAGCTGAGGGTAAGGATAACTTCTGATTTCATGAACAACCTGTGAGAAGTGAGGGTAAGAAATTAAACCACCTGTGCTTGCACACAGAAATCCTCTGTGTGTCCTGACTTACATCTAGTGCTTTAGAAATGCAAAATGAAAGAGCAGGCTGACACCTCCCCCGGTAGAAACCTTTCAATAACCAAACAATGAGGCTTCATTCAGTAGATCTCCTATAAATGATAACTAAGGACAAGTATTTCTTCTGACTAAGCTGTTACAGTGATTCCTGTTGCATCTATAACTTTGCAGTTCCAAGCACTCAGTATGGATTAGCTTGAAAAGAGGTCATATTTTATTTATTTGTGAGTGGATTTTGCTTCATCTAAGCTTTGATTTTTATTAAGCCTTGATGTAAGAGGTGTCAGAGTATGACTATGGGCAGAAGGCAAAAATACTCTTGTGGGATTTCTAAGGATGTTTTAAGGGTCAGCAGCACTTGGCACAGCTCAGCTCCAAACACAGCACCCTAGTAGGAGAAGGGTCAGAAAATGACCCTAGTCAGCCAATCCGCTCATCAAACCCTATCTGTCCTAAAGGTCATACAAAACCTTTACAGATGGCATCAAGGCTGAGGTAGAGAGCAATGATGCAATGAGGGATGGTCCTAGGGACTGAGCCCAGGGAAGTCAGTCACCTACTGCAAATGCTTCTGCATACAAGAAGTCCTGGGATCCCACAATTTATTCCAATATTAATGATATTATTTGTGATAACTGCTGCATCTCTCACATCCTGCCAAAATCTTGCAGGCCAGGGGGTGAGCACGGTGCTGCATGTGATGGGCAGAGTCTTCCCAGAGCAGCTGAGCTCGTCTTTCCTCTCTCCTATCCAGAGTGCAATGATGCAGCATTATTCTTTCAGACACTCCCTCCCACGGCCGGAGATAAGTGGGATTCACAGAAGACAGGTGATAGAAAGATAGAAGCCTTTATTTTGACTGCCTTCTGGCAGACAATGCATAAAACATTTCTCAGTGAAAGTGTTTCACTTACCATCTGTGTCGAGGATGTGCTTCTGGGGAAATGGTGCATCCGAGGTGTAGCTAAGTAATGCTGGTAGGGCTGAGGGAGTGGACGAACATGGAACTGGGTGTGAGTCAGTCCTGCATCAACACTGAGGTCCCTGGGGGCAGGAGGGTGAAGATAAGGCATGGGTTACAGCAAGTCAGATCATGCTCACAGGACAACATAGCATAGCTTAGCATAGCTTAGCATAGCATAGCATAGCATAGCATAGAATAGAATAGAATAGAATAGAATTGAATTGAATTGAATTGAATTGAATTGAATTGAATAACCAGGTTGGAAAAGACCTTTGAGATCATCAAGTCCAACCTATCATGCAGCACCATCTAATCAACTAAACCATGGCACCAAATGCCTCATCCAGGCTCTTTCTAAACACCTCCAGTGATGGTGACTCCACCACCTCCCTGGGCAGCACATCCCAATGGCCAATCTCTCTTTCTATGAAGAATTTCTTGCTAACATCCAGCCTAAACCTCCCCTGGCACAGCTTGAGACTGTGTCCTCTTGTTCTGGTGCTGGGTGCCTGGGAGAAGAGACCAACCCCCACCTGGCTACAACCTCCCTTCAGGGAGTTGGAGAGAGCAAGAAGGTCTCCCCTGAGCCTCCTCTTCTCCAGGCTAAGCAACCCCAGCTCCCTCAGCTTCTCCTCACAGGGCTGTGCTCCAGACCCCTCCCCAGCTTTGTTGCCCTTCTCTGGACACCTTCCAGCAACTCAACATCTTTCCTAAACTGAGGGGCGCAGAATTGGACTTCCACTGGTGGGCTCTTAGCTGCTGAGTTACTCAACCTGGCACAATGCTACTGTTTGGAAGGGAGTTTCTTCCAGTTTGGGCAGTTCTCCACCAGGCCAGCAAGAAGGAGTGGCTGTTTTCATGACAGTTACTATTTGTGTTACCTGGAGTCCTGAATTGCACATGTGCAGCCTACTAATCTCAGAGAAGAAACATTTTGGTGTCTCAGATTGCCACTCAGCCTTGGTAGATCAGCCTGGCCTGAACAGGTCCTCCGGTGCTGCCACACTGCAGAACACTTTTCATCTTGAATATGTTTCAGGAGTAGAGAAAACTACTCAGGGGACACACAGATGAACTGTTCTGCATAGTCGTTAGGAGTACAGGGCAGAATGACCTCTCTGTTCCTGCTGGCCACACCATTCCTGATGCAGGCCAGCATGCCACTGGCCTTCTTGGCTACCTGGGCACACTGCTGGCTCATGTTCAGCTGCTGTCAACCAGTACCCCCAGGTCCCAACTTGCCAAAGCAAAGCTAATTACAGCACAGGAGTGGGTTCCCATTTCAGTTTCAAACTTCCATTCCATTGGAAAGAGGACAGCAGCAGCAAGTGCCATGGCTTGTTAGGAGCAACCCAAATGTGTCCTCCAGCAGCTGTGAAACTACTTTCACCCAACAGCTGATAACAAATGTGAGGGGACAGTAAATATAGGAATTCTTTATCCAGAACAGCCTGTGCACCAGGCAACGACTCCAGTGGTCCAGTACCCTCTAATGAGGCACCTCTCATCTAATCCAAGCAAAGAGGGGGACTCTCTTCACTGACCTTGTGCCAGCCATACGCTAGAGAGACAAAACCTGCCAAAGGATAACACCCAGCAGGTGACTGGCAAGAACCAGCTGGAAGGAGAGTTGCATTTTCCAGCTCCCATGACACAATTTTGGAGGTTCACCTGATTGCTGAAGTCTGTTCCCAGGGGGCTGGAAGGCTCAAGTGTTAAAATCAGGAGGCTTTGGTTTCGGTCCCAGGCTAACACTGGCCTGATGTGTAACCTGACCACTTCTTCTATGCCCTCCTGTATCCCCTGTCTACAGAATAGGTGTGATAATACACAGAGTGCTTTGGGGCCAAGGACTGAAGGCATCTCTCAAAGTCCAGTAGCCATCATTTACTTGCATAAGTAATTGCAACAACATCACTGCTGAACTGTTTGTTCACCAGTCCATTCTGAGCCTCAGAAGCAGACGCTGAGTCTCCTGAAGCAGTGCTGTGGGTCTACAGAAGGTTCTAAAGCAGAACACTGCATGGAATGGTGTTTTCCCATGGTTTGGTGCTTCACAAACACAGCACATTATCTGAAGGAAACCAGAACAAACTATCACCTTCAGGCCTGTGCTACATGGAGAACTGTCCAGAAATTTGATGCTCAGAGGTGGGTTTCAAGAGCTGTGATGCTCACGGTACACAAGCTGCCAACAAGTAGAAGTGAAAGATAAGGCTCCAGATAACAAGGTGGATGGTCATCACCAAAGCAGTATGCAGAAGATTATTGACCTCATTTCAGCTGGGATAGCTATTTTTCTTCTCACTTGCTAGTATAGAGTTGTGGTTTGGATTTCATATAAGGGTAATATTGAACATTTCAGTTGTTACTAAGCTGTGTTTATACTAAGCCAAATATTTTTCAGCTTCTCATGTTCTGCTAGATAGAAGATTGTAGGGACACAAAAGTTAGGAGGGGACACAGCCAGGACAGCTGACCCAAACTGGCCAGAAGGATATTCCATACTATGTGGCATCATGCCCAGTATATAAACTGGGGGCAGTTGGCCAAGAGGGACAGATTGCTGCTTGGGGACTGGCTGGGCATTGGTCAGCAGGTGGTGAGCAGTTGTGTTGTACATCACTTGTCTTTTCTTGGGGTTTATTTCACTCCTTTTTTATTATCTTCCTTTTCATTACTATTATTACTATTAGCACTATTACTATTATTGTATTTTACTGAAATGACTAAACTGTTCTCATCTCAGCCCACAAGTTTTACTTATTTTCAGTGCTTTCTCCCATCCCACTGGAAAGGAAGGGCAGGAGCGAGCCAGTGGCTGTGTGATGCATAGCTGCTTGATGGGGTTCAATCACAATAATGATTAAAGGAAGCCAATGGGAGGTTATTTCTCCTTCACCAGAAGATTGTAATTGAGGTTGGGCTGTCTGAGATGGCTGATGAACTTCAGATCTTCCTTCCATCCACATTTCCTGGGACAGAGCCTGGCATTTACCACCTCCAAGTAAGTGTCACTGCTGTTCATGTGGTGGTAACGTATTAGAAGGAAGTTTTTGTATCTGTCACTGGGCAAAACTGTACATGTGCCCCAAGGGGAAATGAGTCACCCAAACAGACACACACAGCATATGATTTCTGTCACCCTCACTCCTTAGTTTCTACAATGTGATGGAGCAACACAGGGGGATAAAGGATAGAGGAGAAGGGGAACATAAACAATGCTTTATCAGATCCTTCTAATGATTATAATTAAACACTCTGTGCCAAAAGAGAGGCAGGAATAATGGCTCTAGACAGATGGTACATGAACCACTGTGCAAACTGATCTGAACAATGTCAGCCTGGACAAATTCAGCTCATGGCGGTGCCAGTAATGGGAACACCTGAGAAGAAAATGGCAGAAGGATCTGGCCATATTTTAGGTTGTGTGTTACTGCCCTGGAGATGGGAAAAGCTTCTGTGTCAAAAGGACCCTCCATTTGCAGCACGAAGTCCTCAGAGGTTAGGAAATGCCATAATTAAGATTTCTTGGGCTATTTTATTCCAGCCCCTTTCTCATACACGTTGTGATTGTCTCTAATTATATGTTCACATGCCCTTTTTTTTCCATTCGGTGCAGTGAAGGGACTTTGCTCAGCTAACAAGCAGCTACTCAGAAGTATGTTCTTATCTTCTCACTCTTCCAAACAGGGCCATGTACCTTACTAAATGGGCAAGAGCTGAAAACCTGCTCTGAAAACTAAATGATCAATTCCCTGCTCAGCTTTTTCAGGGTATCGAACACTACAGTGGGAGAACGATTAACAACTATTAAGTCATTCACAACACCCTTCAGGGCAGAGCAGCACAGCACTCCCAAATTTACATCACATTAAAAGGTGTGGCCACTGCATTTGAGTGTCTAGTGGACAGCAGAAGATCTGGTTCAGTCAGAGAGAAGAATCTATGGGAAAAAGACATTGGCTGTGCCCTGAAGTAGGAAAAACCCCTGTAAAAGTCTGATGCCTGGCAGCACTGTACATGTATGGATGGAGAGTCATGGGCAATATCAATGCCTCAGTACACATGCATAAAAGCTTTAGCACCTACTCATGGTCCTCCCAGAGATGAGTTTTTCCTATGGCACACTTCCAATGTTGTATCTCTGGAGCTGAACCTCTAGCTGTCATGAAAGCATCGATCTGTGATCACAGTATCACAGTATAACTAAGGTTGGAAGAGACCCCAAGGATCATCGAGTCCAACCTGTCTCGACAGACCTCACGACTAGACCATGGCACCAAGTGCCACGTCCAATCCCCTCTTGAACACCTCCAGGGACGGTGACTCCACCACCTCCCTGGGCAGCACATTCCAATGACGAACGACTCTCTCAGTGAAGAACTTTCTCCTCACCTCGGTTCTAAACCTCCCCTGGTGCAGCTTGAGACCGTGTCCCCATTTGCCAACCCTTGCAGCCTCCTCAGGGCTTTTCAAACACCTCATTCAATGCACAAGCTGTATGTGGAAGACTTACCAATCTGTGCCTTCGGCTAAATACCTGGGCTGGGCCCCCATGGGTTGTGGAGTTTGCAGTTGGTGGCTGAAGTCAAAGCTGGGGTGTAGGCGGTGAGGCTGGATGGACATGCGCTCCTGAGCCCGCCTGTGGGAAGAAGAACATGAGGAAAGTTAGTTGTGTGGCAGACATGGGTAGAGATAGCTCCTGCTTCAAGCCTGTGTCAATGAACCAGGGAAAACCCAAGTAGTTATCCTTGTGAATATGTGTCCAAGAGAAGAGTCCAGGGAGGTGTCAGCAATGATGGGAAGAGAAACACTGAGCTAAATCATTTATTTGTGGTCATAGAACCATAGAATCAGTAAGGCTGGAAAAGACCTCAGACATCATCAAGTCCAACCTGTCACCCAAGACCTCATGACTAACTAAAGCCATGGCTTCAAGTGCCACATCCAATCCCCTCTTAAACACCTCCAGGGATGGTGACTCCACCACCTCCCTGGGCAGCACATCCCAATGGCCAATCTCTCTCTCTGTGAAGAACTTCTTCCTAACATCCAGTTTGAACCTCCCCTGGCACAGCTTGAGACTGTGTCCTCTTGTTCTGGTGCTGGGTGCCTGGGAGAAGAGACCAACCCCCACCTGGCTACAACCTCCCTTCAGGGAGTTGGAGAGAGCAAGAAGGTCTCCCCTAAGCCTCCTCTTCTCCAGGCTAAGCAACCCCAGCTCCCTCAGCCTCTCCTCACAGGGCTGTGCTCCAGACCCCTCCCCAGCTTTGTTGCCCTTCTCTGGTCACCACAGACATAATTATCAGAGACCTCCACTAACCTCCTGTTGCATTCCCATATACTCAGTTTGCAGGTGATAAACTGGTGGCCACATGGAGAGAAAAAGAGAAAACCAAACAGCTTCTTTCTTAGCAGCTTTGTGCCATTTGCACCACTTTCTTTTTCTGCACTGCGAGTCCCGTAAGCAACACACAAGATGAAACGTGTCTCTGCTTCAGATGTTATCCATCATCATAAAGAAGCTGCATGTTGTCTCATCTCCCTGTGCACTCCATAAACTCCTGGGGAACCTCATTCATAACAGGTTTACTCAGGAGTAACAGAAAGCAGAATTTACTCTCACTGGCTTTTGCCAGCATCTCTCTGGGTGATGGACAGGCCAGGCTGGGATCCAGCTTCTTCTTCCCCAGCCCTGCTGTCTTTGCAGGCAGGGATGAGAAATGAGTAGAATATATGGCAATGTTTTTCTAGGGATTTGAGTCTCTCCTCATGATTATCACCCTTTTGAACTGCACATGGGGACAGCATGTGCTGCTTGATCAATGTCCACATTTGGAGAGATACAAGGTGGATATACGAGCAGGATTTGCACTACAGACTCTTACCTCCTGCTCCCTGTCAAGTCCCTGCTTACCAGTGGAGCCAACACAAAGCAAAGCTATGGGGAGCAGGGAACTGATAGATAAAGAATTTTTCATGCAGCCACAACTCAGGGGCTTCACTTTTCAAGGCAAAATCCAAATTCCCATTACTGGGATGTCAAGCCCCACAGCTGCAGGGTTTCTGACACCCTCCTCCAATGCAGCTGTGCTTCCAGAAACAGGCTGTGGGATCAGGCAAGAGGTTCCTGCCCTTTCCCACAGCACAGCCCACTTGCAAACACAAAACTGACAACATTTACCAAAGCAGCTTCTGTGTGGAATTGTGCTCCTTGATTGTATTTGAATTCAGCTTATGACTAAGAGATAAACACTTATATCATCAATGCCTCAGCCTCACACATATTTGCTACCCAATTATTAACTAATCATTAATCCACCTTAAATCCAGCTCATGCAAAACAAAACAAGGATGCAAAGAACACACGATTTCCACTCAGAAGGGGTACAGAAAGAGTTTTCTGTCTGCAGCATTCTTTCCAAATGAAGCATTACTGCAAAGACTTATCCTCTGATTCTCGAACAATGGGTACAACCCACAAATAGCTTCCATATGTTTCCAAAAAAACCACTCCTCTCCTACATGCTACCTAAAGCTCTCTTGTAGGTCATGGCCAGGCATCCATTTCCACCTCTGCTGGGTTACTGTAGATCGCTATGCAGTTGTGGTATCACAGAATGGTTTGGAAGCTGCTGGAGGTGTTTAGGAGGAGACTTGATGGAGTGCTTGGTGCCATGGTTTAGTTGATTAGGTGGTGTTGGATGATAGGTTGGACACGATGATCTTGGAGGTCTCTTCCAACCTGGCTTATTCTATTCTATTCTATTCTATTCCATTCTATTCTATTCTATTCTATAGGACCATTAACAGTCATCTAGTCCAAATCCCCCAGTCATCATCCCAGTTTGAATTTAGGCTTCTTTCCATGACTAATTACATAGAATAAACCAGGTTGGAAGAGACCTTCAAGATCATCGCGTCCAACCCATCAACCAATCCAACACCACCTAAACAGCTAACCCATGGCACCAAGCACCCCATCAAGTCTCCTCCTGAAAACCTCCAGTGATGGTGACTCCACCACCTCCCCAGGCAGCCCATTCCAATGGGCAAGCACTCTTTCTGTATAGAACTTTTTCCTAACATCCAGCCTGAACCTCCCCTGGTGCAGCCTGAGACTGTGTCCTCTTGTTCTGGTACTGGCCGCCTGGGAGAAGAGACCAACATCCGTCTGTCTACAACCTCCCTTCAGGTAGTTGTAGAGAGTAATAAGGTCAACAGCTGCAGCTGCAGGTCAACAGCACTGCTCCCTCAAGTTGCTGGGAAACCTGCACAGATCCAGAGGAGCAAGCTCTTAATGTGCAAAATCTGCCAGGATGGGTGAATACAAACCCTGACATGATTTTGAAACAGCAGGTGCAAGGAGGAAGCTCATGCATGCAATTTATCACACTCTGTCATGCCAGACAGGTTCACTGCATCACCAAGGTGTTACTATTATGATATTATCAGCCTCTAGGTGACCTTGGGACATGCTAGATGGTCACAATCCAGATCCCCATGGAAAAGAAACACAGCAGCAACTTGCCCTGCAGCTTCTCTTCTGCTGGATGCATTCCAGATGAACGAGAAGTGGGTAGGTTCAGATTGGATGTGAGGAAGTTGTTCACCATGAGGGTGGTGAGAGACTGGCACAGGTTGCCCAGGGACGTGGTGGAAGCCTCATCCTAGGAGGTATTTAAGGCCAGGCTGGATGTGGCTGTGAGCAACCTGCTGTAGTGTGAGGTGTCCCTGCCCATGGCAGGGGGGTTGGAACTGGCTGAGCCTTGAGGTCCCTTCCAACCCTGACAATTCTATGATTCTATGATTCAGACTTGATGAGGCACTTGGTGCATGGCTTAGTTGATCAGATGGTGTTGGGTGATAGGTTGGACTCGATGCTCTCGAAGGTCTCTTCCAACCTGGTTAATTCCATTCTATTCTATGATTCTCTCTTGTGAAGAAAACCCAACATTACCAGCAGACACTGATAACCCTGCAGGCTTTGCAGCAGTGAGGCTGGTGCAGCTTGTCAGCCTCCTCCAGGAAGAGTAAAGCCCTCTCACCTGGGATGGGGCATGAGCCGGCGATGCTGTGCCTCGAGGAGCTGCTGCTGGAGGAGGTATTGCTGGTGAAGCGCCTGAGGTAGGAAGGAGGGTCCGGTCACATCCTGGAAGGGAAGGGCTGGCACCGGTGCCAGGGGTTGGTGCAGGGGGCCGCTGTGCTGGTGCGCCGGAGCCATGTGCGGGGTCAGCCCCGGCTGGGGCTGCACCGCGTGAGGCAGGGTGAAGTCAGTGGAGAGCTGAGGCTGGGGGCCCAGGTGGAAGTGCCGGCAGGAGGTAGCATGGGCATGCTGAGATCTTTGAAAAGGAGCACCTGGAAGAGAAGAACACAGCGGTGATGAGGGCCAGTGGCAGCCAGGCCACCCGAACCTGGTGGCTGCCCCTCCACAGCAAGAACTGAGCAAGCAGCTGTTTATCTGCTCTGCCAAAAGAGTTCAAAACAACAACAGCAAAAAAGAGAACAAGTCAGTTAAGGTCAGTTACATGGAAAAATGTTTATTTTGACTAACAATTTTTCTCCTCCAAAAGATACTGGATCCAAAAATATGGGATTGGGTTTGGAGTGACTTTTTGGCTCCAAATTGAAGTGTGTCCTGGTGAAAACTGCTGCAGCTTGGGTTTATTTCCCTGTCTTAAAAAGAAAAAGAGCATAATTTCTAGTAAGGCTTGTAGCAACAGGACAGGGGGTGATGGCTTTAAACTGAAAGAGGGGAGACTTAGTCTAGAGATAAGGGAGAAATTTGTTTACAGTGAGGGTAGGGCAACTCTGGCACAGGTTGCCCAGTGAGGTGGTAGGGGCCTCGTGCTTGGAAACACTCCAGGTCTGGTTGGACGGGGCTCTGAGCAACCTGATCTAGTGGAAGATGTCCCTGCTCACTGCTGGGGTGTTGGACTGGATGACCTTTACAGGGGCATTCCAACCCAACCTATTCCATGATTCTGAGGAAAAAAAACCAACAACATTTTAGAAAAGGGGGGAAAAATTACATCTGTTCTCAAAAATACATCCTCATGAGGTACAAGCTCACCAACATTCCCAAAGCTTGCTGACTTTCCATGTCATTCAAGGTATTTCTTTCTCTAAAAATATCTCATAGGCAAGGAAATAATCTCTGCCCTAAGAAACTGTCTCTCTCTTATTGCAGGGCAGGAATGAAACACCTTGCACCTCTGAGAGCCATGCACCTTCACTGAGACCTTTCCTAATCCTGTCTTCATGAGCTGCATGCAGAGAAGAGAGTGGTTGTGGGAAATGCAAGATGGATTGCCATGAGACCAGCCAAGAAACTCATGGGGATAAGGAAATGAGATGTGAAATATACCCATAGTGGAGGCTTTTCAGAAAGCGTCTGGCCATGCCTTGCACCTCCCTCAGGGTTCGCTGGGATGGGCCCTTGGCCCAATCTGGCACATTCCCAGGGCATTTTCAAGCACCACAGCAAAACTTTCAGCTCTTCAGTTAAAGAGAGAGGCAGCTCAGAGGTGAATGAAGAAAAGGGGAGGGGAGGGGAGGGGAGGGGAGGGGAGGGGAGGGGAGGGGAGGGGAGGGGAGGGGAGGGGAGGGGAGGGGAGAGGAGGGGAGGGGAGGGGAGGGGAGGGGAGGGGAGGGGAGGGGGAGGGGAGGGGAGGGGAGGGGAGGGGAGGGGAGGGGAGGGGAGGGGAGGGGAGGGGGAGGGGAGGGGAGGGGAGGGGAGGGGAGGGGAGGGGAGGGGAGGATTAACCAGGTTGGAAAAGACCTTTGAGATCATTGAGTCCAACCTACCACCCAACATCTAATCAACTAAACCATGGCACCAAGTGCCTCATCCAGGCTCTCCTGAAACACCTCCAGTGATGGGGACTCCACCACCTTTCTGGGCAGCACATTCCCATGGCCAATCTCTCTTGCTGGGAAGAACTTCTTCCTACCATCCAGCCTAAACCTCCCCTGGCACAGCTTGAGATTGTGTCCTCTTGTTCTGGTGCTGATTGCCTGGGAGAAGAGACCAAACCCCACCTGGCTACAACCTGCCTTCAGGGAGCTGTAGAGAGCAAGAAGGTCTCCCCTGAGCCTCCTCTTCTCCAGGCTAAGCAATCCCAGCTCCCTCAGCCTCTCCTCACAGGGCTGTACTCCAGACCCCTCCCCAGCTTTGTTGCCCTTCTCTGGACACCTTCCAGCAGCTCAACATCTTTCCTAAACTGAGGGGCCCAGAACTGGACACAGGACTCAAGGTGTGGCCTAACCAGTGCAGTGTACAGGGGCACAATGACCTCCCTGCTCCTGCTGGCCACACTGTTCCTGATGCAGGCCAGGATGCCATTGGCCCTCTTGGCTGCCTGGGCACACTGCAGGCTCATGTTCAGCCTACCATCAACCAGTACCCCCAGGTCCCTCTCTGCCTGGCTGCTCTCCAGCCACTCTGACCCCAGCCTGTAGCTCTGCATGGGGTTGTTGTGGCCAATGTGCAGAACCTGGCACTTGGATGTTTTCAGTCTCCTGCCCTTGGACTCTGCCCATCTGTCCAGCCTGGCAAGGTCTCTCTGCAGAGCTCTCCCACCCTCTAACAGATCAACTCCTGCCCCCAGCTTGGTGTCATCTGCAAACTTACTGATGATGGACTCAATCCCCTCATCCAGATCATCAGTAAAGATATTGAACAGGATGGGGCCCAGCACTGGTCCCTGGGGGACACCACTGGTGCCTGGCTGCCAGCTGGATGTGACACCATTCACCACCACCCTCTGAGACATCAGGGAAGCTATTAGAAATGACTCTTTGCTGAGGGTCAGCTCCAGGGTAGGGCACACTTTTACACATTTTGTTGAACACTTCATCTTTGTAGAAATCTCACCTTTTTTTATCCCACCTCTTTCTTTTTCTTTTTTTGTTTTTAATCCAGGGACAACAGCACCAGGAGACACTGAGTGTCATCCCAAGACACAGGCCAGATGTGGCCATGGTGCCTTCTTTACATCTTCCTTCTTCACATCTGCCTTCTTCTGGCAAATCCAGTCCATCACAGCAGCTCAGGGAGCCCTGAGCACTTTCTGTTCATGTTAGTATAGGAAACAGGAGATGTACAAAGGAAGCCAGATGCCAGCAAGAGAAATAACAGGAGGTGACCTAACAGAAACCAATGGTTTGCAAACTGTACTACACACAGCATCTCTTAAACAAAAAATCCTCTCTGTTGTCCCTTGGGGAGAGGCACCAGGTATCAAATGCATGTGCCAACAGCAGCAGAATCTGTTACAGTGATCTTTTCTCCTGCTGTCAGGCGACAGCATGATTTGGTTAACCTATTAATTAAAACCAGAGGAGGTGGGGTCAGACTTGTCATTCCTCAGTGACAGAACTGCAAACCCAGACCTAAGAGCCATTGCCATACCCTGTTCCCCCAGAACTGCAGCTTGTATTTGCTGCTGTCTGTTTGGCCCCAATTCACAGTACTCACCAACAGGTAAAGCCTGAGTAGTTAAATGGGGACCCTGTGCCACCTTGGCCCATTCCTCAAGCTGAGCAATGCTGTAGTCATGGGCAGATGCCTCCTAACAGTTGCTTTTGATGGGTACTTGCAAAGCAGCTCATGGTGAAGTGGCCAACCCCAATCCCATGCAACACTGCAGGCTTGGGGCTGACTGGCTGGAAAGCTGCCCAGCAGGAAAGGACCTGGGGATGTTATACTATGATAGTATGTTGATCAACAGCAGGCTGAACATGAGCCAGCAGAGTGCCCAGGGGTCCAAGAAGGCCAACAACATCCTGGCCTGTATCAGCAATAGTGGGATAAGCAGGACCAGAGAAGTGATTGCTCCCTGTACTCAGCACTGTCAAGGCCACACCTTTAGTACTGTGTTCAGTTTGAGGGCACTCACTACAAAAACAGAACAAAAAGAAAAGAAAAGTCAAAAAGACTTCAGGGTCCTCAAGCAGGTCCAGAGAAGGGCAACAAAGCTGGAGAAGGGTCTGAAGAACAGGTCTTATGAGGAGCAGCTGCGGGAACTGAGGCTGTTCAGCATGGAGAAAAGGAGCTTCAGAGGAGAACTTATTTTCTACTGCTACCTGACAGGAGGTAGTAGCAAGGTGGGGCTTGGTCTCTTCTCCCTGGTAAGAAGTGATAGAATGAGAGGAAGTGGCCTCAAGTTGCACCAGGGATGCTTAGATTGGATATTGGAAGAAACTTCTCTACTGAAAGGGCTCTCAAACACTGAACAGGCAGCCTAGGGAGGTGGCTGAACCTGCATTCCCAGAGGAGTCCAGTCCTGTCCTGGACAAGGAGTCCAGTCCAGTCCTGTCCTGTCCTGTCCTGTTCTATTCTATTCTATTCTATTCTATTCTATTCTATTCTATTCTATTCTATTCTATTCTATTCTATTCTATTCTAATTCTACTCTATCCCATCCCATCCCATCCCATCCCATTCCATTCCATTCCATTCCATTCCATTCCATTCCATTCCATTCCATTCCATCCCATTCCATTCCATTCCATTCCATTCCATTCCATGGGTACTCCTAATGGAAAACAGCTACAGCAGTGATCCATTTTTAACCTCTAGGTCTTCAAAGCAGCTGAAGACATAGTGTGAGATAAAGTGCTGGTCCCTCTGCACCCCTAGACACAACAGCGTGGGCCACTGGGCAGCACTTAGATTTTGTTTCAGGTAAGACTGACTTAGGAGGACACAAAGCAACGAAGCTTAGTGGCATTCCCCCACATTTTGTAGCACATAAGCAAAGCAGAAAAAGCCAGTCTCTCATCTGCTCTCAAGTCTTGATGCCTGGTACAATCTTAGCCAAGGATTTTCAGCCTTTTGCATCTTGGGAGGCTTTAGCCTGATTTAGTGAAACATCTGCAGGTGATGCCTGAGCCATGATGAACTAGAGAGCACACAGTGGGCAGACTATTTTGTCAGAGCTTTGGACTTGAGTTTTACTTCTCCCACCAAGACAGTCCTTGCAAGGAACTTGGTCATACACCTCTCTGTGTTCCAGAAAATGCAGAGTTCATCTCTGTTATCTGGGCAAGAAAACAGACAGGACCTAAAGTAAAATCCTAATCCATTTTACTTTGGTACAGAGAGTTAATTTGCCTTATTTTCAGGCATAGTCAATTAAAGGAAGCAAATTTTAGTGGGTCTTTTTTGTTGTTGTTTTGTTGGTTGGTTGGTTTTGCTTTTGCTTTTTTGGTGCCTACTGGTGCAATGATGCATTTCCCTCTACAGGAGAGATGCTGTCAAGATGTGATCAGGACCATGTGATTAAATAAAACACATCAATTTGTCTTAACAGAATACACTAACTTGTATAGTAATTGTTCATTCCCTGCACCTAATCCAATTGCTGATGAGGATTTTGACAGCCAAGCAAAGACTTTAGGGAATGCTTCCGCAAATCTATGCTTATTAGCAGTCATCAAATGATACAGCTGGCATAACTGAGCCAGCTTGCACAACAAAGAACCAGCACTTGCTAAGAGTGATTCTGGTGAACCCCAGGAAGGCCTGGGCAAACAAGTAACAGTGCAAACCAGAACATGACATGTAAGAGTATTCACATTTACCCACTTCTGCTCACCATACCTAGCTGCAAAGAACCCTCAGGCAGGCTGCTTTCCAAGTTCACATGTGGGTCTCTCACACACAAGTTAAATCCTGTGTCACCCTGCTGACAAAGCAGCCTTACTCCAGGTAACTTCATCAAGACCAAAATCTGGCTCACAGGCACTCACTCACAGTCAATGCAATAGATGGTCTCATGCTAGCAGTGTCTAGTAATGATTGCTCTGCTAGCACATCTTCCTTCTCCTTCCTTAGCCATGATTCAGTCCTAAGTCACTTTTGCATTGGGAACGACAGTCGTTGCCCATGAAATGCTTCAAGAAAACTGATTTTTGCCTGGACAATACTATCTGCCACAGCAGAGAGCAACCCAAGACTTAAAATGAGTCCAGATACCTTGCTCTAGCTTTTGTTTTCACTCCCCAGAGCAAGGGCAGGGCTGACATTTTCAATAGCTGGGTTTGAGGACATTTACACAGCAAAGATGATGAGGTTGGGAAGTGTACCTATCAAACTCCAGAGCCACTAATTGCATCCTCCACAAGTCATGTTCCCCACTACCTGCCCCAGTGATGATGTTCTAGGATCAGTAAGGTTACCTTATTAATTACCTTCTCCCAACCCAATGAGATCAAGTTTTGGTCCTCAGTGTCCTGCTCCATTGAGGTGCTTTGATCTTTCAGAAAGAGGACCAGGCAGATCTTGGATGTTGCTCCTTTTTTAAGGCCCAGTAGATTCACCAGCTTGAGTGGTCTACTCCTCCCTCCATGCACCAGGGGTACAGGATATGGACTGACCTCCTGGAAAGCAGCTTAGTGGAAAAAAGACCTAGGAGTCTTGGTGGGCAATTGGATGACTCTGAGCCAGCAATGTGCCCTTGTGCCCAACAAAGCCAATGGCATTCTGGAGTACATCAATAAGCATCTGTCCAGCAGCTTAAGGGAAGTTCTTCTCCCTCTTCTCCCTCTCTACTCTGACTTGATAAGGCCTCATTGGGAGTATTGTGACCAGGTCTGAGTTCCCCAGTTCAAAAAGAACTGTTTGAGAGGGTTTCAGTGCTGTAAGATGATTAGGGGATTAGAACATCTGTCTTATGAAGAAAGTCTGAGGGACTTGAGGCTTTTTAGCCTAAAGACTGAGGGAGGGATCTTATCAATGCTTCTAAATGCTTAAAGGCTGCATGTCAGGAAGACAGTGTCCAGTAACAGGACAAGAGGTCATGGGCACAAATTTGAGCATAGGAAGTTCCATCTAAACATGAGGAAGAACATCTTTGCTTTGAGGTTGGTAGGGCGCTGGAGAAGGACAAAAGGTGCCACTGGCTTCATCCCTGGAGTCACTCAAAACCTGCCTGGACACTGGCCTGTGCAGCCTGCTCTAGGTGAACCTTCTCCGGCAGCAGGGTTGGACTAGGTGATCCCCAGACCCCTATTATTCTGTGATTCTGTGACTGATTGCTACAAACACTTGTCTGCTACAGCTGAAGAGGGAGAGGGAAGTCCAGTGCCCCTGTGGCAGAGGTAATGCAGTACTTACCATCCCTCAGAGGCTTTTGACGTGAGATCAGCCTGGAAACATGTCTCCCCATGTTCAACCTGATGGTCAGGAGGAGAGTGTCCACCTTATTGTGTGAGGCTCATTGACCTCCTCACAGCACAAGTAGCTCCAGCTGCTCGTATCTGGAACTGTGGAGGACTGGTTTCTCTGGGCTCACTGTCAGGCTGCCCACTAGCCAATCTTTCTTTTCTTGTCCTGTTGGTTCTTCCTCTCAGTTAAATGCTGCTGCTGTGGCAGACAATGACAGCTCACAGCGACATCAGGTCAACAGCTTTGAGATTAACAATGGGCCACATCTGCTTCAGCAAAGCAAACAACTTATTCCAGTTTTGTGCAGACCTCTATCCATCAACTGTTCATCCATCAACTGGATGGGGTCAAAAGTCATTAAAAATCAGAGACCTCTATCTCAATTCAAGCATCTAAATGGAGTTATTTCTCAGCAGAGCAAGGGGTATTCCTTCACTCCCCTCCTTTGCCTTTCTCCTCTCTCCCCCTATTAGTTCTTCATGCTCTTCTGTTGACCACACACATTTGTAAGGTCTGCTGTCTTTCTCAGCCTTCCCACACAGCTACCCAAGCTTATAGCTTGGATAATCCTTGTTGCCATATACCCACCTAGCCTCAGCTAAGCCCCAAAATCAACTAACACCTGAGCCTAGATAATCCAGGCCTAAGAAGTGCCTTGCAAGTCCAAAAGTTTGCCCTAAGGCATGGAGGCAAAGACAGGACCTGATGGAGAAGTGAATCAGGACTTGGCCAAGCCAGGCTATATGTGGGGTGGAAATGAGGAGCTCCATGCCCTTCTGGCATGCCTCAGACCAAGCCTAGGCCAAAAGAGGCTATGCGGTGATGGTGGAAGACCATGCATGCCCCACCCACCTTGTGTCTTTGGGTGAGCACCAACATCATCTCCTTGCCTTATGTGATGCTCTGTAGCTACCATATCCATGCTTTCTAAGCTTCTTCTGTCATGTCCCAAAGCCATGGTCAGCACCAGGGATCAAGGTGCAGGGAAAGTGATGCTTCATTAACTCCTGCTGCTGCCACACTATGAATGCAGATCACAAGCTGCCCCAACCAGTTTGGCTCACCTCTGCTATCACAATGGATGCTGTAGTTTCACACCATGATTCCAAGGACTCACCATGGACCCGGATCCCTACAGCTAAGCAGCTCAGCAATGCCATGGCCTCATCTCCCTACCTGCACCGAGAAGATGATCTTCAGCCAAGAGGCCTGCAGGTAAGATTGCTTAACAACTAATTACAAAGGACCCAAAGCACCTAGCTGGGAGGTGGCATTGCAGGCTGCAGGCTGCAGACTCAGACTGGGGAGGTATAAATCAGTTTTTAGAAAGCCAACAGACGATGCAGGCATGTGGGTAGATGAACCTCTTCAGCTGCTCACTGCCTTGCCGTTTCCATGCTTTGCTCACACAGGCTCCAAACACAGCGGAAACCCGCAGGGAAACTTATCACATCCTCCTCCTCCTCCTCACTGCTTTTTCACTTCCACAGCTTTTCCCTTTTTTTTTTTTTTTTTTTAATTTTATTTCTCCTTTTCCCCCCCTCTTTTTCTCAGTTCTACAGCTATATTTATTGTTTCTATACATTAGCTAAAGCAGCTTGGACTTCTTTTTTTTTTTTCATTAAAAGCATTTCTCCCACTTCCTTCACACCCTGGGATGAACCCTGCAATCCTTGTGTTCACATATTTTTGAAGGCTAGTCTGTGACTCTGAGTGGCAGAAATGTGCTGGCCTGACACTGGATATTTTGGTCACTGGGGATTCTCCCTTACTACCATTTGCATAGGCACATGCAAATTTACCCATCCACAAGTGCTTCACCCAGAAAGGCTGGAGGGATCTGAGTACTCATTAAACACTGACCCATCTTGGAAATGCAAATCCCTGCGGAGAGACAGAGGATGCTACGGGCTGTCCGAAAAGAAAAGCTCCTGAAAGCACAACAGTTTATTTTCGCCTCCTTTCTTTGTGGCAGCAGTATTTTTGATGCATCAGGCTACTGGTAAGGGATGCAGAATCAGGCCTGGAGCTGGCACTGGGGATAGGTATCTTGGGCAGGCAGCTGCAGCCCAGTGAGGCCAGCCGCCTTCAAGAGGAAAACAAAATCTGTCTTATGCTGTTAAACTGCACGCGATGCATGTGAATTCTTCCCCTGGGTAAGGCAATCTGGCCGGCTCGTTGAGGCATTCACGGTCTGTGTGCGAGCATGTGGGGGCTGGCGGAGTGGTGAGGAGTCTGGGGCTGTTTATACATCTCGATCCCACCACAACAGAGAGGGAGATGGCAGCTTTTAGAGAGCCCTGGCTTCACTCACTGACAGATTTTGCATCCGTGGAAGGTCTGCCCGCCGCAACTGGCCGAACCGAGGAATGGAGCCGCTCTGTCTTGGCCATTTCGTCCTGATTAGAGCCCCCACAGCTCCTTCTCCTGCCCTGGAAAGGCAGATAAACCCCATAAACAGGAGCCATCCGTGATGTCTCTCGGAGCACCGGAGCCTGGCAGGCTTTTAATAGCCCAGGCGCCTGCAGCTTTGTTTCCCTGGATGTGCATTAAAATTCCCCTTGGAGATAGCAGCGCGGTGGGAAGTTAGTATCCGTCCTGACAGTATGCAGCAGATAAAGGCTAAAATCATGGGAGCAGCTCTGGCTTCGAGTGGCACACAGAGAAGGACCACCACGGGGACTCACACCACAAACAAGCTGCTAATTGCCTGGTGCCATCGGTTATTTGTTAACCCTTTGCCAATTATTTGTGAGTATGCTCTTAACAAATCAGTTACACTGATTTACTAACTGCAAATGAGGGGCAGCAACACACCTGGAAAATTAAATTTTAAACAAGTAAACCCACAAATCAGATCCACAGTATTTCCAAACCCACAGAAGAAAAAACCAAAAAAGGCAAAAGTAGCAGTCCTGTACAGTGGGAGATATCTTGCTGCCTCCCTCCCTTCACAGGACAGCAAGCTGCAGGGTGAGGAGATCAGGGAAGGGAGGATGGAAGAGAAGGAGAAAAGAATTTGAGAAGAAATTATCAGGCAAGAAGGAATCTGCCTCACTTTCAGCACCTTCACCAACAGCTTTCTCATTTCTTTTAGCAAAAGGCAAGAACTGTGCCAAAAATAACAGGCAGCCAGCTCAAGTCCAGCCCAAGGTGCAGCCCATTGTCCCACGTGTCTGGTGCCATGCAATGGGGCCTGTGTCTGGCCAGGAAGCAGCTCCAGCACACATTAGCAATGGATGAAACCAAGCAGTTTCATTCTTCTTTGCTTGGCTAAGCTCTACAGCACCAAGAACTGAGTGAGGATGGAGGCCTTGTGGTGGGCAAAGGACTGGTCTGCGGTGGTTGGTAGATCGTGATTGGGTCCTGGGGGGAACCTGAGGTTATGGAGATTTATCATCCTTCTGTTCAGTGTGTTGCACATTAGATGGAAAAAGGGCTGCAAAAAAAAAAAGTTTAGTATGACAGGGCTGAGATGAGCTTCCTGCTGTTCTGCAGTGGTTTGATGATCACTGCCACACAACAGCCCTTACTGCACCCAGCCTCTATGGACCCCTCTGCAGGCACAGCAAAACATAGCTCAGGTCATCACAAAAAACACATACACAGATCTCAGAGACTACCACTTGCCCCTGCCTGATTGTATGATCCTAAATCAGCATCACTAGAAGTGAGCAGATTCAGATTGGCTGTGAGGAAGAAGTTGTTCCCCATGAGGGTGGTGAGAGACTGGCACAGGTTGCCCAGGGAGGTGGTGGAAGCCTCATCCTTGGAGGTGTTTGCAGCCAGGCTGGAGGTGGCTGTGAGCAACCTGCTATAGTGTGGCAGGGGGGTTGGAACTGGAGGATCCTTGAGGTCTCTTCCAGTCCTAGCAATTCTATGATTCTATGATCCTCACACCCTAATGAAGCCTTTCATTAGTTACTGAGTGACATAAGATGGTGTGGCTGCAGCACAGGCTCGTGGTCCCTCACACTGAGCAGAGCATTTCCTCTCCTACATACCACAGGGTGGAACCATGCACAGCCCTGATACATCGCCACGAAAAATGGTACTGAGGTGAGACCACATACAACTGACAATAACCAGTGTTGGTCAGCATCTTTATACCAGGGCTGAAGCCATGATGAGCAGTGGGAATAGGGAGCAGCAAGAGGTATATAGCCAGGACATTGAGACACTTCAACATGTGCAGAGAAGGGCAACAAAGCTGGGGAGAGGTTTGGAACACAGCCCTGTGAGGAGAGGCTGAGGGAGCTGGGGTTGCTTAGCCTGGAGAGGAGGAGACTAAGGGGTGACCTTCTTGCTCTCTACAACTACCTGAAGGGAGGTTGTAGCCAGGTGGGGGTTGGTCTCTTCTCCCACGCAACCAGCACCAGAACAAGAGAACATAGTCTCAAGCTGTGCCAGGGGAGGTTTAGGCTGGATGTTAGGAAGAAATTTTTCCCAGCAAGAGAGATTGGCCATTGGAATGTGCTGCCCAGGAAGGTGGTGGAGTCACCATCCCTGGAGGTGTTCAAAAAAGGATTGGATATGGCACTTGGAGCCATGGTTTAGTTAGTCATGAGGTGCTGGGTGACAGCTTGGCCTTGATGATCTCTGAGGTCTTTTCCAACCTTACTGATTCTGTGATTCCAGGATCACAGGAGAAAGACAAGCTGAGGGCTTTTTTCCCTGCACCTCTCTTCCACTCGCTTCAGGGCAAAGACAAAAAAAGAAAATAAGTTTTGTTGAAGATGGTGTTTCACAGGAATGTGTTGAATTCAGCAATATTTTCCAAGGAGGAAGGAGAAACACTTCAGCAGTGCTTGTTACACTTTAATTCGTCTTTTTGTGTTCATACTTTGCACTTTAATTATAGCTTTATTCTCATGTAGGGCATTCGAGGGAGTATTTATGATCTTTGGATCATCACACCAGAAAAAAAATACCACCCCAAACCATACTGCAAGAATTATGTTTTCTTAGATATAATGGTCCCAGTTTCAGCCCTCCCCTCCCTGGAGGTATGGGTGGCCTCAGCATCCTGGCTCGATCTTTCCCTGGCTCTACCTCCCCAGACTGCCCCATTTGTCGCGGTGTGGGACCAGGTCTGTGCATCTGCTAGAAAGGGGTACTGGAGGAAATGTGGCTTTGGAGATGTTGCAAAAGCCCTCTGCACATTTTTGTAACATGACTCATTTCTGCTTGTTCTGAAGGTGCTGTGAAGGATGGAGAAAGAACAGCAAACAGGGTTCGCTTGCCTTCAATGTGTAGACTCAAAGCAAAGGTCATATCTAAGGTGTCACCAACACTTTTAAGCTGCTTTGCTGTTTGCAGGGTTTTGATGATGCCCAAGCAAAACCCTGATGCTGCCAAGGGCAGAGAGGGTTTGGCTAGTACCTTTAGCCTGGAGAAAGGAAGATTGAGGGGAGACCTTCCTGCTCTCTACAACTACCCGAAAGGAGGCTGCAGTGAGTTTGGGGTCAGTTTATTCTCCCAAGGAGCAAATGATAGGATGAGAGGAAATGGCTTCAATTTGCACCAAGGAAGGTTGGAAAATTTTCTTCACCAAGAGTTTTGTCAAGTCCTGTAACAGTCCAGAATCACCATTCCTGCAGGTATTTAAAAGACCTGTAGATAGATGTGATGCTTAGGGGTGTGGTTTAGTGGTGGATGTGCTGAGTTAACAATTGGACTTGATGATCTTAAAAGCCCTTTCCAGGTAAAAGAGTTCTATAATTCCATGAACACACTTTGAGTACTGTGTCCAGTTCTGGGCCCTTCAGTTTAGGAAAGATGTTGAGCTGGTGGAAGGTGTCCAGAGAAGGGCAGCAAAGCTGGGGAGGGGTCTGGAGCACAGCCCTGTGAGGAGAGGCTGAGGGAGCTGGGGTTGCTTAGCCTGGAGAAGAGGAGGCTCAGGGGAGACCTTCTTTCTCTCTACAACTCCCTGAAGGGAAGTTGTAGCCAGGTGGGGGTTGGTCTTCTCCCAGGTAACCAGCATCAGAACAAGAGGACACAGTCTCAAGTTGTGCCAGGGGAGGTTTAGCCTGGATGTTAGGAAGAAGTTCTTCCCAGCAAGAGAAATTGGCCATTGGAATGTGCTGCCCAGGGAGGTGGTGGAGTCACCATCCCTGGAGGTGTTTAGGAAGAGCCTGTCTGAGGCACTTGGTGCCATGGTTTAGTTGATTAGATGATGTGGGGTGATAGGTTGGACTTGGTGATCTCAAAGGTCTTTTCCAACCTGGTTCTATTCTATTCTATTCTATTCTATTCTATTCTATTCTATTCTATTCTATTCTATTCTATTCTATTCTATTCTATTCCATTCCATTCCATTCCATTCCATTCCATTCCATTATATCCTGTTCTGTCCTGTTCTGACTTCAAGACTTTGCCTATTGGCCATGCACCCCTCTTTTCTTGCACATCCCATTTCCTCCACCTTCATCACAGTCTGTTCTCTGCATAACCCAAACCCACCTCTTTGTGCTGTACAGTGGGAAAGCCAAAGATCATTGGAGCTTTTCCCAGTTTATTGGCAGGCACCTGTGCTCAGTGGCCCTTCTCCAGTGTTTGATCTGCTAAACCAATTCACAGGGTAAGTTGAAAAGGGGATCAGAGGGGGGCAGGAGTCCCTTTGGTCAAAGGCAGCAAGAGACCTAATCTTTTTGCAGTTACACATAGCTAGCAGGTTGTTATATCCACATGGATTACTCTCCAACCTGCAAGAGAAGATTAAGCAGGAGAAGGAATTAATCCTCAACTTAAAAAATTAAAGCTGAAAATCCTGATGTGACAATGGTCTCACTTGGCAGTGCATTCCCTGCCCTTGGGAATGTACAAACATGATGACTGGTGCATGCAAGAGCCCTCAGCTTTGACAGGCAGCAATATGCTGCAGCCAGTTGTTTGGAAAGGGAAATTCAGTGCTTCAGTTTCCAATCTTTCCTTGCTTTCACAGTGTCCAAAGCCCTCCTCAGACACTTGGAACACTCAACACCTGCCTTAAAGCCCTCTTAACTGCTCCTGATGACCATCCAGGGGTGGCTTGAGGCAGTTGCCTCCTACCAGTAATGCTAGGCAGGACATTCAGAAACAGGCAAAAAGCCAAAACCATGGGGTAAAAACACAGCTAGACACTGCCAAGCCCTGTTAGGATTGTGCAACCTGCAAAGCACAGCTCGTGAAGCCCCTTAATTTTATGACAGCCGAAATCAATATCCTCTACCCAAATGTTGCCAGGCCTGGTCAGTCTCTGAGATCCAAATGCAGCTTTAATCCTCCAGAGAAGAGTCAACCTGAGCCCTCCTCCATGCTCTCAACTATCTCTTGTCCCTGTTTAGGCAAAAAGCCTTGTGATCCTACCTGGTCTCAAACCTGCATCTACTCAGCTCCAATCCATGCTGTGTCACAGTGACTAAGGCAGGAGCAGATCGCCTGTACCCTGTGGGCAGCTGGGAACCAGGGCTTGTCCACAGTCATGGCACAGCCCAGGAGAGGGGACTGCTCTGCCTCATAAGGCTGTGAGGAATCAGCAGCAGGACCCCAATCCTGTGGCTGCCCAGTATCTCCTCCCTTCTCAGCAGACCTTCGGTGAGGAGCAGTGGTACTGGTGCCAGGCCTCTCTACATACCTGGTCTCCCCTATACATAAGAACTTGCAGTGAAGATTTCCATTCTGCTCCCTTTTTATCATCAAAGAGGGGAAAGATCCTTTTTGGTACATGGTTTCTGATGTGCTTTAAACCCTCCTGCTAGGGAGAGATTTGAACATTTGTAAATCTGAACCTTGTCCTACAAAAGTAGAGGATACTATTTTGTGAGGGGTTGGAACAGAGTAGAATAGAATAGAATAGAATAGAATAGAATAGAATAGAATAGAATAGAATAGAATAGAATAGAATAGAATAGAATAGAATCGACCAGGTTATTCTGCACTGATCCCATCCCTCTCTATTTCACATGCAGTGACTTCCCCCACCCTCTGTTTCAGATGGGGATGCAATTACCAGCTGGGTCTTCCTGCTTCATTTATTTATCTGCGGCTTAAGCTCAGAGGTGGGAGACACATCCACACAGCACCAGAGCAGTGATTTGTGGGGGGCAAGTTTGGGAAGCCAATGGAGTGTTTTGTCTTCTCTGGGAACAGCACATCAGGTTGGATGTGGGTTATTTTGCACTGCAGCCTTTCTATTGTGTTGGCTCTGGCAAATTATCCCCAAAGGCAGAATTCATTGACAGCAGAGCACAACTCTGAGTTTTGTTCTTCCTAGAAATGTGCCACCCAAAACAGCTGTCTGACCTTACAAGAGAGACCACAGCCTTGGAAAGCAGCAGGGAGCCAGACTGGCTGCTAAGGAAAGGGAGGTAGCAGGTGCTGAGAATGTCATTAGCGCCACACGTAATGCCAGAGGCTAACAGAGTTTGTAGAGGTGAGAGACAAGGATGTGAGTCAGGACATGGGGCATCCACTTGCATCCCATGTTGCATCTCACCTTCTAGATTCTACTCTCACATGTGGTATTAGGTTGTACCAGACTGCATGAGGTCCTCCATGGGGCCATGAAGGCAAAGCTGCACCACATCTTGTACCTGCTGTGCAGGCAAGCCAATGTACTCCTCAGTGCCCCTCAGCCTTCTGAAGAGACCACCCAAAAATCACACCAAAAAATACCCCTCCTGATCCCACAATGCAGAAGGCAGGAGCCATTCAGCAGCTGACCCTTCTTCCAGGTGATGATACACAGAAGACAAGAGTCTTACAATTGCTTGTGTACAAAACCATGAAGATTATCTCTCCAGAGAGAGAAGAAATGCAGTAGGTGAGTCTGTAGGATGCAGTGAATGCAGAAAGGTTAGCAAGTCCCTTGTACAGTGCTTTGAGGTCCTAGCTTAAGTCCACAAGTTCAACCCCCACAGCCCAAGAGCAGCCCCCCACCATGGGGGCTTGCAACCATGGAGCTTCTGCAACTTCCCAGCCCCCACTAGAACTCTTAATTTAAATAGTTTAGAGGACTTTGAATATTCAATCATCACTGTGCATTGGTTGGAGGTGCCATGAAGGGACCTGTTTGAACCTCCAGCACTGCAACAGCAGCTGGGACCGTGGTCCATCTCAAGGACCAAGGCTGAAAAGCAGCCACATGAGATGCAGTGGGTGCCCATGGTGAGCTGACAGAGGTCTGGGAAAACTCCAGCTGCCACAAGTCCTGCTGTACCAGATCCAGGCAATTCCCCATTTAGGCTCCATGAATAAGAAATCTGCAGCTAAAAATCAAAGGTCCTGAAAGCCTGTTCCCTACTAAACTTAATACTCCAAAGTTCATAGGCAAGTGTCACTCCAGAAGAGGGAGACCTGTGTTGAAATTACAAGTTTCTCCATGCAGAAATATCTCTTACTTTGCATTTCTGCTAGAGGTCCTAGCAAGAGTTACTGCCACTGTTCCCTCCTATAATAATACATGGGTTGGAAGCGATGATCTTGAAGGTCTCTTCCAACCTGGTTTATTCTATTCTATTCTATTCTATTCTATTCTATTCTATTCTATTCTATTCTATTCTATTCTATTCTATTCTATTCTATTCTATTCTATTCTATTCTATTCTATAACCAGCTTGGCAAAACCTGAGCACCCAATATCCACAGTCAAAATCCCTTCCTCAGCATCAGGGCTGGATTGTTTCCTAAAGGATGTCCTCTTGCTCAGGCAGGACTTAATTTTGGGATGTGAGTTGGAGAAGGTGAAAACAGCTGTCCCTTCCAGCATGGAGATCCTCCCACTTGTGGATATTTCCTCCTCTCACTGAAGCCAAAGGAGGCTGATTGCAATGGACTCACTTTTCCATAACAATGGGAACAGGAAATCGTGTTCCTTCTTATTCCATCAAGAATATCCTGTAGGGCTGCAGGTGGCCCAGCAGCAGACAAGCAGATGCTGCAGGTACAGCTCCACATTACAGGCAGCACCTCATCTCTCTTCAATCAGCTTCTGAAACATCCCAACAAGCATCTGGCACCCCTGAGAGACTTTAAGATTAAGATCCCTGAAAGAGTTAAGGTTAAGTCAATGTTTCTTTCATCAACCTTGTTTTCGAGGGGCTCATAACTCTCAATGTTTGCGCTCTCATGAGGCCAAAGCTTGGCACAGAAGCATATGGCCCAGATACAATTTTATTTGGTAATAAATAGTTCAAATCTCATAAGGTCTTTTTTGTTTTCATTTTTTATTCCCCTTCTCTTTTCTTGTCTTTTTTTTTTCTCTTTTTGGCTTAAACAATCAGAAAAATAGGTGCAATTTCTCCCCCCCTACCTTCTGACAATGTTTGGGGAGCAGCTTACCCTGAATACAGGAAGGTGGTGTTTTTTTCCCAGATACACACAACCCACAATGCCATTTCTCAAATATCTTGACTTGTTAATATCCTCTCTTCAGCAGGATCGATGTCTTTCCCCCAGCATGGGGCCAGCATCTCAAGCTGGTATTTCCAGGGATGACTCCCAACACTGGATTATTCAACCCTTGGCACACCCAGCCTGATGTTCAGGAAGAGTTAAAAAGGTGGCAAAATTTCCCAAGGCCAGCAATGTTTTGAGAATGGATCGCTGTTTTAATTGTGTCCCCATGACATACCAACTCTCTGCAGTTCGAGCAGCTACTGCGGCCCAGCCCCTGCCTAACCAGCCCCTGGGTGGGCACTGGGTTTGTGTCAGCTGTCCAGCAGGATTTTAGCTCTTTATGATTTACCCCAGACTCAGATTTTTGCTTTATGGAAGCCAGCTACTTTCTGGTGTCCAAAAGCCAAGGAGGAGCCTCAAGATCCCAGCCTGAGGGCTTGGCTGCCCTTCAAAAGTTCACCTCAGCTGAGCAAAGAGAAATAGCTGTGCTTTTACTCATGCAGCCAGTTTCAGACATCTGAGGGTCCCCAGTGGGATGCTGGGCTACTGTCCATCTGGTGCTATTATTCAAATACTTTGTTATCTGCAGGGCTGGGAGTTTTTTTGCAGGAGGACACAAGGGGCTGGAAGTATGGGAATACTGCACTGGTATGGGGAATTGTGCTGATGTTGAGTCAGGGTCATACAACGTGACCCAAAAAGTGTCCTGCGGATGTCACCTTAGGAAAATGTCCATTCCATGAGGTACAGATCCTCCACCCACCGTCCACTCTGAGCTGTGTTCCAGTCTGGGAAGAGAGAGGACTGAAGGCAGCCCTATAGGGCTGGAATTTTTCCCCCAAAATAGCCTCTCACCAAGTTCTCCATCTCAGTATCAGACTTGTAGCATACACAGAGCCTCCCCACACATTCATTCCATATCTCAGCCTCCCCAGAGCCCATCAGACTCAATGAAGAATTATTTACAAGAGACATATGGGGAATTTGCTGGCTGGAAGGAAGGCAGACAGCTTGTGCTGCAGAGCCCATCCTTTGTCCAGAAGGTCCCAGCCTGCCATCAGTAGTTTGTACATGTAGTCCCCAGGAGACACAGGGTAGCCCACATATGATATGGGTTTGCATGAGACCCAGGTGACTCACTGAATGAGGGAGTGATGAATCAAAAGAAAAGCTCCCAGATATACAGGTATGCCTTGGTCCATCTGTCCTCCAGCAGCACCAGCCAAGTAAAGTATATAGGAGATGTCACAGCAGGAAGTCAGCATGTGAAACTACTCTGACAGGGCGTATCAGCTGCACCCAAGGAAGAAGTTTCCTTCTGCTACAACAAGGACATTGCAGGAAGTTTTAGGTGGACAATTTGCAACACTGCTCCTGAAATCTTTTTGCTTTCAAAGACTTAGACTAGGCAAAAAGAAAACATTAATGTTTTTGTTATGAGAGTAGTGAAACACTGCACAGGTTGCCCAGAGATGATGGATGCCCCACCCCTGGAAACATTCCAAGTCAGGTTGGATGGGGCACTGAACAACATGATCTGGATAAAGATGTCCCTGTTCACTGCAGGGAGGTTGCAGTGGGTGACCTTTAAAGGTTCCCTCTGACCCAAAACATTCTGTGATTCTGCAAAAGCTGTCTCCAGCCAGAGCAAGGTCTTCTCAGCTCTTGATTAGAATTAGAATTATAATTAGAGTTAACCAGGTTGGAAAAGACCTTTGAGATCATCAAGTTCAGCCTATGACCCAACACTAATCAACTAAACCATGACACCAAGTGCCTCATCCAGGCTCTTCCTAAACACCTCCAGGGACGGTGACTCCACCACCTCCCTGGGCAGCACATTCCAATGATGAACGACTCGCTCAGTGAAGAACTTTCTCCTCACCTCGAGTCTAAACCTCCCCTGGCACAGCTTGAGACTGTGTCCTCTTGTTCTGGTGCTGCTTGCCTGGGAGAAGAGACCAACCCCCTCCTGGCTACAACCTCCATTCAGGTAGTTGTAGAGGGCAATGAGGTCACCCCTGGCTAAACAACCCCAGCTCCCTCAGCCTCTCCTCACAGGGCTGTGCTCAAGGCCTCTCCCCAGCCTTGTTGCCCTTCTCTGGACACGTTCAAGTGTCTCGATGTCCTTCTTAAACTGAGGAGCCCAGAACTGGACACAGGACTCAAGGTGTGGCCTAACCAGTGCAGGGGCCAGGGGCACAATGACTTCCCTGCTCCTGCTGGCCACACTATTCTTGATGCAGGCCAGGATGCCATTGGCCCTCTTGGCCACCTGGGCACACTGCTGGCTCATGTTTAGGCAGCTGTCAATCAGCACCCCCAGGTCCCTCTCTGTTTGGCAGCTCTCCAGCCACTCTGACCCCAGCCTGTAGCTCTGCATGGGGTTGTTGTGGCCAAAGGGCAGCACCCAGCACTTGGACTTGTTGAATGCCATCCCATTGGACTCTGCCCATCTGTCCAGTCGGTCGAGGTCCCTCTGCAGAGCCTTTCCATCCTCTAACTGACTAACATCTGCTCCTAACTTGGTGTCATCTGCAAATTTGCTGATGAATGGCCAATGGCCAATCTCTCTTGCTGGGAAGAACTTCTTCCTAACCTCCACCCCAAACCTCCCCTGGCACAGCTTGAGACTGTGTCCTCTTGTTCTGGTGCTGGCTGCCTGGGAGAAGAGACCAACACCCAGCTGGCTACAACCTCCCTTCAGGGAGTTGGAGAGAGCAAGAAGGTCTCCCCTGAGCCTCCTCTTCTCCAGGCTAAGGATGTAACCCAGCTCCCACAGCTGGGTCTCTGGAGAAAACACCAGGCATGGTTCACTGATGGGAAGCATTTGGCTAACATCAAGCCAGTGCCAGGTGTGTCTGCCTCAAATCCATGCATGCTGGCTTCAATCTGTCTGCAGGAAAGACAGCAGCAGTGGGTCTGCTCTCCCTGTGCTTTCTGTCAATGAACAGCTTTTTATTCTCTTTTATATTCAGAGGCAATAGAGTGCCAGTAATTAAACTAGTCTAAAAAAGAAACCCAGCCACCTCAAACAGAGTAGCCTTTTGCAGAGCTGAAAGATTAATCCATGTGAATATTAAAGACACAGAAACTACCTACAAATCCAGAATGAATCAAGCCTGGTGATGAGGGAGGCCTCCAGCTTCTCCAGCTTCTGTGGGAGGAACAAGGGGCTCAAGCAGAGTGAGGAGAGTACAGAAGAGGAGAGGCACCTGGGCAGCAGTCTGCTCCCTCTTTTGACCAGAACACAGTGTCTAGCAATCTTCTCCTCATCAAATTATTTCAGACAGAGAAGTGTAAGAAACTGGTCTGTATCCAGAGTCCTGGCACCACATCAGCCTCTTGGTTATACACAGTGGTCATCTTGTGAGGAGAGCATTGGAGAGCATTAGAGACCTGAGGGAGCTGCTGGGAGAAGAAAATGCTTCTCAGTAGAGAACAAACCAAACCAGCGGCCTCAAGTCACCTGAAAGAAGGGTTACCAAGGCAATAGCAGGCAAGTTTTTCTCTCTTCCCATTCTCCTCCAAAGAGCTGCAGGAGCAAACCGCCCAGCTGGGACCTGAGCTGACCTCCCTGTATGATTTTTACCATTCCTGACAGTGGTTTTGCCAAGCTCACTCAGACAGAAACATTTTTTTTCTCTCTCACGTGGATGTTGTTTTTATTGCTTCTACCTCAGGAGCCCACACACTGCCATTCAGCACAACCAACAAGCACAGCAGGTACAGGGAGGCTACACAGCCCTCAGCCCTGTTCTACCACCACACCCCCTTGGAGAAGCTCATTAGCAGCGCCAGGCTGCCACCATTATCTTCCTTTCCAATGCCTTCCTGGCATTCGGAGGGAATTCGGCTCCTGAGGCTGCAGGTGACAGAGACAACAAAATAAAGAAGAGGTTTCTGGTTACAGGGTGCAGAAGAACCTGTAGATTGCTGTTTATAGGCCTGTTTAAGTGCCCCATAAACACAAATAGTGGCAATGACTGGAGTGTGTGAGCTGTCACTAGCAAGGAGGAGGAGAGAAGCTGTGGCAGGGAAAACAGGTTGCCAAGGGCTTCTGCACACTGGGCACTTTTTAACTTAACTAATGCACCCACCCACATGCTTTCAGAACCAGTCACTACCCACCACATAGGAGTGACTCTTCTCTCATGCCAGTGGCTTATTTTATGATTGCAGAGCGTTTTCTTTAGTGATTCTCATGGGTGTGAGGTTCAGCTACTCCTCAGACTCCCAGTCTTGGACCCCTGGAGGTCATGGGATACCCAGTGCCACACCAGAAATTGGACTAGGGGAGAGAGAGTGAAGCCAGTTAGGCCAGCCATCCATAGCAGCACAAGAGCCAAGAATTTGCCAATTAAACAGCACAATACTATTAAGAGAAGTGTTTATGGCCTTGGGAAGAAGTCTGCATCCTTGCTGAGCTCTTTCCACATGAGTCTAACCCCTCAGTTAAACTGATGCTTTGACTCTGCTTTTCCCAGATTAAATTCCTGTCTTGTACAGCTCCTGCACTGAAAACTTCTATGTCAGATGAAGCCTAAAACCAAACCAAACCAAAACCAACCAAACAAAAAAACACCAAAAAAACCCCCACAAACAGCCACAAAAATCCCCAAACAAACAAAAGAGCCCTGGGATGGAAGGCTGTCAGGTGAACAACACTATGCCACAGCTGCTGATTAAGCTGCAATGATGATGCTCAGCAAAATGCCAAATTAATTAGCAGTGGCCACATCATCTACAAGTCCTTTGGCTTCAAAAAAACACATAAATCTAAGGATTTTCCAAGTGCAGGTTCACACACCTCACCAGCCTGACATTTTCCTTTGAGTTTGCTGTTCCTGAACTTGTGTCTCTCTTTCACACAGGTAGCTTGTGCCATTTTTAGATACCATGAGTTTGAACATGTGGCAGAAGGAACTCAGAGCCTTTATAGCTCTTGGCCTTTTGGAGAGCATAGACTAATCTTTGGCTGATATTTAGCAGAGGCTTGCAGCAGGGCACACAACCTCCTGCCTGATAGTGTTGTGACCTTTCAGCTTCATTTGTGAGACCATCTGAAATTTGTTTGATTTCGGTTTCTCTGCAGGGCCCTCAAGCAGACTTTTTGTGCTGTGGCGAACCACATCACACCCAAAATTGCTGTTTCTGTACTGAAATGGTGTTGGGGGAGGAGAATCTGGCTGGTTGATGCACTGTCTTTCACAGAAGAGGAGGCAGGAACTGAGCAGAGGACAAAGCTAGCCTGGGCAGCAGAAGTGGTGGGTGATGGACCTCTTCTGCATTTCTTCCATGAGAAGCTGCTTGTACCACCACAGGTTGCTGCCATGCCATTGCCTTCCCCTTTGCCTCTTGGTAGTGCTTTAGGGACTGAAGGACTCACCTGCTCCCCTATGATCTGCCAAGGTCTACTATGTCACTCCAGGTTTAGAGAGCACCCACCCAGGACTCTCATGCCAATTAGTGTGTTACCATTGCTGGTAAGATGAATCAGAGAGGAAAAGGGGAAAGTTTCTACCAGTAGTGGCCTGTCCAGATAGGCTGCAAATCTACTCTTTTATTTTGGCTTACATGCACCATTTTCCCCAGCAGCAGATGGTATTCTTCCCTGCAAACCATGGACACACAGGACCAGGAATCACAGAAAAGACCTTTAAGATCATGGAGTCCAACCATTAACCCAGCACTGACAGGTCACCTCTACCTCTAAACCATGTCCTTCAGCACCGTGTCCATATGTCTCTCAAATACTTCCAGAGGGGGTAGCTCCACCACTTCTTTGGGCAGCCTGTTCCAGGGCTTGACAAACCTTTTGGTGAAGAAAATTTCCCAGATGTCCAATTTAAACTGAGGCCATTTCCTCTTGTCTATTGTCACCTGGGAGAAGACACTGACTTCCACCTCACTACAACCTCCTTCCAGGTAGTTGTAGAGACCAATATAGAATAGAATAGAATAGAATAGAATAGAATAGAATAGAATAGAATAGAATAGAATAGAATAGAATAGAATAGAATAGAATAGAATAGAATAGAATTAACCAGGTTGGAAGAGACCTTTGAGATCATCAAGTCCAACCTATCACCCAACACCATCTCATTAACTAAACCATGGCACCAAGCACCTCCAGTGATGGTGACTCCACCACCTCCCTGGGCAGCACATTCCAATGGCAAATCTCTCTTTCTATGAAGAACTTCTCTCTAACATCCAGCCTGAACCTCCCCTGGCACAGCTTGAGACTGTGTCCTCTGGTGCTGGTTGCCTGGGAGAAGAGACCAATCCCCACTTGGCTACAGTCTTCCTTCGAGTAGTTGCAGACAGCAAGAAGGTCTCCCCTGAGCCTCCTCTTCTCCAAGCTAAGCAACCCCAGCTCCCTCACCCCCTCAGTTTAGGAAGGATGTTGACTTGCTGGAGCACAAGCCCTATGAGGAGAGATTGAGGGAGCTGGGGTTGCTTAGTCTGGAGAAGAGGAGACTCAGGGGTGACCTTATTGCTCTCTACAACTACCTGAAGGGAGGTTGTAGTGAGGCGGAGGTTGGTCTCTTCTCCCAGGCAACCAGCACCAGAACAAGAGGACACAGTCTCAGGCTGCATCAGGGGAGGTTTAGGCTGGAGGTTAGGAGGAAGTTTTACACAGAGAGAGTGATTGCCCACTGGAATGGGCTGCCTGAGGAGGTGGTGGGGTCGCCGTTGCTGGGGGTGTTCATGGCAAGGCTTGACAGGATGCTTGGTTGTATGGTTTAGTTGATTGGGTAGTGTTGGATGATAGGTTGGACATGATGATCTCGAAGGTCTCTTCCAACCTGGTTAATTCTATTCTATTCTATTCTATTCTCCTCACAGGGCTGTGCTCCAGACCCCTCCCCAGCTTCGTTGCCCTTCTCTGGACACCTTCCAGCAAGACAACATCCTTCCTAAACTGAGGGGCCCAGAATGCCAAGTACAGGGGCACAATCACTTCCCTGCTCCTGCTGGCCACGCTACTCCTGTGTGGTTAGCACCCTCTTTTACAGAAGAGGAGGCAGGAACTGGGCAGATACAGGCCAGGATGATGTTGGCCTTCTTGGCCACCTGGGCACGCTGAGTAGGAGGACACATCCTGGAGGGCAACAGTGGGAGGGTACATCCTGGAAGGTGGGCAATACTTACACTCCATTAATTCACCTTTGTGTTTATCACTCCTGCATCTTAGGAAGTGGAAATCTTTCATTCCCAAGGGATTAACAGAGCACCTTTAGAATCATAGAAGTAGAAGGACATTGAGACACTTGAATGTGTCCAGAGAAGGGCAACGAAGATGAGGAGGGATCTGGAGCACAGCCCTGTGAGGAGAGGCTGAGGGAGCTGGGGTTGCTTAGCCTGGAGAAGAGGAGGCTCAGGGGAGACCTTCTTGCTGTCTACATCTACCTGAAGGGAGGTTGTAGCCAGGTGGGAGTTGGTCTCTTCTCCCAGGCAACCAGCAGCAGAACAAGAGGACACAGTCTCAAGCTGTGCCAGGGGAGGTTTAGACTTGAGGTGAGGAGAAAGTTCTTCGAGCAAGAGAGATTGGCTGGAGGTGTTTAAGAAGAGCCTGGATGAGGCACTTGAAGCCATGGTTCAGTTAGAATTATAGAATCAATAAGGCTGGAAAAGACTTTGAAGATCATCAGGTCCAACCTGTCACCCAACACCTCATGACTACTAAACCATGGTACCAAGTGCCACGTCCAATCCCCTCTTGAACACCTCCAGTGATGGTGACTCCACCACCTCCCTGGGCAGCATATTCCAGTGGCCAACAACTCTCTGTGAGTTTACTCATGAGGTGTTGGGTGACAGGTTGGACTTGATGATCTCTGAGGTCTCTTCCAACCGTATTGATTCTATGATCCTATGCCTGCACCACACTCCTCCCTGGGGCACATGGGAGCCTACCAGGAATCTCAGCAATTTTGAAGTGGGAAAAAATACCTTTTTTTTCTAAGTTCCACTTGTGACCTTTAAGCCCCAAGGATTTTTGCTAATTACTAAATTGAATTTGTTTTACTGTCTTCTCAAGGCTAAGCTTTTGCATTGGATTGTATTGCTTCTGCTACAGCCTGCTGGTGTCCACAGAAACCTCACATTAAATATCAGTCACACATTAAGGTCAGGCAGCTCAATTCCATTAACAGGCAGCAAGACTCAGCCTCCCTGTAATGAATGCTGCCTGAACCTCCTAATGATAGCACCAGAGGAATCAGACAGCACCAGCACACAGTGATTGGCACCCCACTGACATCAGGGACCAAAAAATTGATTTTGAAAGTCCATTCATCTCCTACAAATCATGGCTTAAATTTTCCCGACCTGTGACAAATCTCCAGGAGCTGCAGTTGAAAGATAGAGCCAAGAAGAGGAAAGGAAACAAAAAAGAGAGAGAGAGAGAGAGATCCACAGAAAAATCTACAAAAAACCCTAGAGCAAGGAATAATTTCAGCAGCTTTGCTCTCTCTCTGTTTCCAGCCCTCACCCCCCAGCCACATATTCCTGCCACTCTCCTATGAGCAATGTTAAAGGTTTTTCATCCCACTGCCTTCCACAAAGACAGTATGGAGGATTTAAAGATGCTGAAAGATCCTCCCTGTTGCTGGTCTTATGGATATTGGTTCAGGATAAGCCCACCACAGTCAGACCTACTGGGTGCTATCCTCCATGTGTTTTTCACAGCCCAACAGCCACCAACACAGGGATATCCAACCCCCATCCCTTGGGCTCTGCACCTCTCTGGGAAGCAGGTTTGAGGCCACACCAGTTGCATGGCAGAGAAATGAGCAATGAAGGTGCCCAACCCATTCACCTTCCCCATGCCTTCCAGCATGGCCCTGAGGCTGATGGCCCCCCACACCTGTCCCTGCTTCTACAATATAGAGGTATAGCTACTGTCATCCATGGGCAAAAGAAGACCTAGAAAAAAACATGGAAAAACACTTTTGTTAGGCTTTGGCACAATGAACCCACACCTGAGGGTGCAGACAGCTCCTGTCTATACCAGAACAGTACAAGCTGCAGTTTCATAATAGAGCCTTAATTTATCAAAGGCTATCAAGGTGAAGATGTTCTCCACCACGTAACACAAGAGCACAGAGAAGAAGCTGTCTTGGGCTGGAAAGAAGGTGACAATTTTAACTGTGTGTGACTACTCATGGTCTAATCAGCTGTGTGCCCAACATCATCATTTCACTGTGCATTTTTAAAGCATAAGGAGGTGGGGAAGAGAATGAAGCAGCACTGTCAGGCACTACCACAGCAGAAACAGTCTAGGTTTCAGGCTGTGAGACATCGTGCTGTTATTGCTGAGGCATTTGGGTGGTTTATAACAGCTCTTTTACTCCACCAAATTCATCCCTCCTAAAGGAAAACATTTATTCCACTCAGGTACCAATAAGAGTTAAATACAGGTAGATCACTATCATGGAGTAGTTATGCCTATTAAAATGACTGTAAAACACCAAGACATTTTACATTAACTCCCTCTCAGTGACTCCAGATCTGATTTACTTCACCAAATCCACTGCTGTTCAAAAGCAGACACAAGACTCCATGGCCCTGTGTCAGCCAGCACTGCAAACAGTCCCTGGTGGACTCAGAAAGTCAAGATCTATCAGACAAATCTATTGATGAAGGCAGATAGATAAGGGATACAGTTAGCGTCAGCAGGCAGCTTTCCCCCCAGATCATTATTTTTAAGCAGATTTCATAGAGAAGATGAGGGCTGGGTCATTTTTTGCACTGCTGCAGTGGGTGACCTTGGGAAAATGCCTCTTTCTGGATTAAAACCAAATAATGTTGGAGCTATTCTTATAATGTGCATATGTGTGTGTGTGACATTAAGGAATAATTGAGGGTTGGGGGGGGGGGGTGTGTCAAAAAATCTCAGCTTTCCAGCTTTCTGTTTAATCTCTAAATCTACCTCCTAAAGAAATTAGAGACATCTGACCAAGTTTGTACACACAATACAATTCTTCAGACACAATTCTGCAACACATCTCCTCAGTACTGACCACAGTAAGGAGGATGAAAACCACAAAGCCTCTTTTCCCTATCCAAATATATATATTTTCCTTTTTTCCCCCCTGGAATTTTACCTACAAAGGAGAAAGGATTGTCTGCATTTTCCTTATTTTCTGGATTTTATACTCAGTGGCCTGCAAGACAGGCACTGTACAGATGGAGAAAGGAAGCTGGGAGACTGACAGCACTTAGTCAAACTTAGAGAAGACCAGAGGGTTGAAGTGGGGATCTCTGGACCTTGGGGGTCACCCTACTGCCTGCCTGGACCCACGCCTGCCATTTGGATAAGTGGGAGCACACACAGTGCTTTGAGGACAGTAGTTTCTGCTCCCAGTGTTGGACACAGCCTAGGTGTTTCTCTTTGGACCAGACCCATGATGGTTTGGCATCTTCACCATGCAGGTGTAGCCATGCAAGTGGCTTGTTTAGAGAGGACAGCAGTGGTGCAGAATGGAAGTGTCCAACGGTGAGTGTTACAGCAGATGAGAGTGCATCTGCACCCCTGCCCACAGGTGTACCCCCAGGGAGTGCTGACTGGAGAGCAAGTGCCATCAAGGTGCTCTCAGCTCCACCCTTGAACCTATCCCAGATTTGGCTGGGCAAGAACCTGAGACGCTCCAGATCTGTGAAGGCAGCCCTGTCCTGAAGAGGAGGTTCAACTGGAGACCTCAGATGTCCCTTCCCAGATGAATTATTCTGCAACCTCTATCACCCAATGGAAGATGCTTTTTAATGTAATTATTTAATTTGTATTTTCTTTTCAGGAGTATCTTCTGAGGCAGCTGGGTAAGTGCCTCCACATTGCAGCTTTGTAAGCACCACCAACTTGGAGCAGGTCGCCCAGAGAGGTGCTATAGAAACCCTGCTCCTGGAAACATTCCAGGCCAGGCTGGAGGGGCTCTGAGCAGCCTGATCTAGTAGAAGGTGACCCTGCTTACTGCAGCAGGGTTGGAATGGATGGCCTTTAAAGGTCCATGGTTCTATAAGCATATGATTCTTCATAGAATGACTCCTCTAGTCTTGCCCCTCAATTTAAGAAGGATATTGAGACACTTGAACATGTCCAGAGAAGGGCAACAAGGCTGGGGAGGGGTCTGGAGCACAGCCCTGTGAGGAGAGGCTGAGGGAGCTGGGGTTGCTTAGCCTGGAGAAAAGGAGGCTCAGGGGAGACCTTCTTGCTGTCTACAGCTCCCTGAAAGGAGGTTGTAGCCAGGTGGGGGTTGGTCTCTTCTCCCAGGCAAGCAGCACCAGAACAAGAGGACACAGTCTCAAGCTGTGCCAGGGGAGGTTTAGGCTGGAAGTGAAGAGAAAGTTATTCCCAGAGAGGAAGACTTGCCATTGGAATGTGCTGCCCAGGGATGTGGTGGAGTTCCTGTCCCTGGAAGGTGTTCAAAACAGGATTGGATGTGGCACTTGAAGCCGTGGTTTAGCAGTCATGAGGTGTTGGGTGACAGGTTGGACTGGATGATCTCTGAGGTCTTTTCCAACCTTATTGATTCTATGATTCTATGACCCTAGTTGTAAATGCACACACGTGCAGAGAGTGGTGCCATGCCCAGCACTTCAGCATCACAAGGAGTGCAGTCTTCACTCAAAGACTGGAATGAAAATAACCCTGGAGGTGCATTTTCCATGTAAATTGTGACTGAACCTTTAGAGAAAGCAGAAAAAGGCTACAAGATGTTTACAGTGCTAACCACTGAATCCAGCAGAAGACTTCTGTCTGAGCTGAAGTAATCCAGCATGAATAACACTAACCCAAGTAATGTCTGTCAGATGGTGGTTCTGACAGACACCAAGTAAAAGAAAGCAAGGCAGCAATTACAAAGGTGTATTTCAGGTTCAGTCCAGCTTTGGGGAAAAATAAAATAAATATATATATTAATATCTGTTGAAGCCACAAAAATCTGTTTGCTTCTCAGAGCTCCCAGTTACAAAACAAAAAGGAGTTAAAGTTGGGATCTGAACTTGTCAGTGATGTTAATTAAAGCACAGTGCCACCAGAACACCAGCCAAGCTGCACACTGCATTTCTACAGGTTGTTTCCTTGCCTTTGCAAAAGAGGAACTGCAAAGTAGCTATTCCTGTTCCTCCACTCAGATTTTGACCAGGCACATCAAACTCAGCTCTATTGGAATCTGTTGGCTGGCTCAGGAGTTGTCCAAGATTTGCAGATGTGTAAACATCTAGACCTGAAGAGATGCCTACAGGCAATTTCTTTCTCCTGAATACCCTCACATAGAAAGCTGGATAGGCAAAATCCTGATTCCTGATATTTTACACTGGGATCATTCTTCTGTTTTTACAGAGAAACAACAAAAGCTGTAGGGATAGCAAACTTCCTCCTGGGACCCCTGGGTTCAGGTCATTTGCTCTTCTGCTCTGATGGAGTATGTGAACTCCTGCTCTCTGTGTTTCAGGGTATTAGCACAGCAGTGTAAAGCCCCAGCAGCATTAACCTGCTCATAAAAAGCTGCCCTGGTATTCCAGACGCGACGCAGCTTGTGCAGGGCTGTCACATTCCTGAATGGCCTATGTTTTCCATCACAAGCAGTGGCTCATCCAACCAAAGTGCTCAGCCCTTCACAGAGGCTTGGCTTGCTTGACAAATGTCTGCTTTACTCTTAATAATGTGGAAATCAGTGGATGACCACTCCCAACACTGCCCAGCGTGTATGTAGAGGAGACTCACGAGGCAGGGAAGACAGGGACCTGCTCAAGCTGGTCCAGAGGAGGACCATGAAGATGAAGAGGAGCTGGAACACCTCTTCTGTGAGGACAGGCTGGAAGAGTTGGGTTAGTTTAGCCTGAAGAAGGCTCTAGGAAGATCTTATGGCAGCCCTCCAGTGCTTAATGGGAACCTATAGAAAAGATAGGGAGGGACACTTAATCAAGTAGTGTAGTGATAGAGCAAGGGCTAAGAGTTGGAAGGGACCTTAGAGATCATCTTAACTAAGCCATGGGTAGGGACACTTCACAACTAGACTTCACACTAAGACACAACTAGGCTGTTCAAACCCTCATTCAACCTGGCCAGAAACATCCCCTGGGAGAACACATCCACAGCCTCCCTGGGAAACCCATTCCATAGCCTCACCACCCTCATAATGAAGAATTTCTTCCTAAGATACAGCCCAAACCTACCCTTCCTCAGCTTAAACCCATTCCCCCCCTTGTCCTATTGCTAGACACCTTTTTACACAAAGTCCTTCTCCAGCCTTCCTGTAGGATCCCTTCAGGTATTGGAAGGCAGCTATAAGGTGCTCCCAGAGTCTCCTCCTCTCCAGGCTAATCAACCCCAGCTCCTTCAGCCTATCAGAGGGAGGTCTTCCAGACCTTCAATCATCTTTGTGGCCCTGCTCTGGACTTGCTCCAACAGCTCTGTGTTGTTCTTATGATGGGGACACCAGAACCAGATGCAGTATTTGACATGGGGTCTCATAAGAGCAATATAAAGGGTTAACTCTCTTGACCTCCTGACCACCAGACAGATGATTTTAATTAAATGATGGGAAGAAATTGTTCACTGTGAGGGTGGTGAGGCACTGGAACAGCTTGAATGTGGTAGATGCTCCATGCCTGAAACTGTTCAGAGCCAGTTTGGACAGGGCTGCAGGCACCCTTAGTCTAGTGGAAAGTGTGCCTGTACACAGAGGGGGTGTTGTAACTTTAAGTACTGCCCTTTAAGGGCCCTTCTGACCCACACCATTCTATTACTGTGATTCTCCCAACCGTTTCCAAGCCACACTAACAAGCACCTCCAGCCTGAGATCTGGGGTCTCTCATTCTCTGTGGCTGCTATTCTGATCCATCACTCACTGACCTGAAAGCATCCTGGGCTTCACTCTGTGTTGCCCTTCCTCTTCCACCATGACCCAGCACTTCCACACAGCTAAAACCTCTCCCACAGATGCAAATTTGCCAGAAATTTTAAGCCCTCCTCCTCAGGGAGTGCATGACACTGCAGAGGTGAAAGCTACTTTTCTTACCATGGAAGGTGGTATCCATGTGGATACACAGAGAAAGCAACTTCCACAGCCTGAAGACTGCACCATAGCCAATCCCAAACCCCAAGAGACATCAGGAGCAGGCCTCTCATTCCAGGCATCAATAAAAACAAAGAACATTTTCACTTGTTTGGGCTTTTTATTATTATTGTTAGTATTATTTCTGAACCTTGGCAAACGTTTTGTACTCAGGTTAGGAAAGATGTTGAGCTGCTGGAAGGTGTCCACAGAAGGGCAACAAAGCTGGGGAGGGGTCTGGAGCACAGCCCTGTGAGGAGAGGCTGAGGGAGATGGGGTTGCTTAGCCTGGAGAGAAGGAGACTCAGGGGTGACATTCTTGCTCTCTACAACTACCTGAAGGGAGGTTGTCGCCAGGTGGGAGCTGGTCTCGTCTCCCAGGCAACCAGCACCAGAACAAGAGGACACAGTCTCAAGCTGTGCCAGGGGAGGTTTAGGCTAGATGGTAGGAAGAAATTCTTCCCAGCAAGAGAGATTGGCCATTGCAATGTGCTGCCCAGGGAGGTGGTGGAGTCACCATCACTGGAGGTGTTTAGGAAGAGCCTGGATGAGGCACTTGGTGCCATGGTTTAGTTGATTAGATGGTGCTGGGTGAGAGGTTGGACTCAATGATCTCTGAGGTCTTTTCCAGCCTGGTTAATTCTGTGTTCTGTACTCTGTACTTCATGTTACTCTTCTGTTCTGGGCTCTTACCCCTTTTTTCAATTTTTTTTTCTTTCTTGTTTTTTTAAGTCACAAAACCTCAGTATGATTATTGGCTTTCTCAAATCTCCACTGCCTGCCATGATGTGAAAGTGCACATGTCATGGCATCACTAGAAACAAGCTTGTTCTTTGCTCTGGGGGGAAGTAAAACAGAAAAAAGAAAGACCCACACTCAGGAGCTGGGTCTCTGTATGAGCTGGAGAGGAGCATTTTGGCTCCAGAGTTGTGCCAACTCTGTACAACCATCCACTCCGTTAAACTTACCTCCAACAGTCTGCATTCAAAGAGGGGTCTCCCAAAATCCTCTGCAGAGGTGGCAGCTCCAGATGTGCTCAGGTTCTGGGTGCCCTGCTGTGTCATCTCCCCTCCCCATTACTATCCACCTGCCCCTAACCCTGGCTCACAGGAATGTTGCAGCACTTTTGTGATGCCCTTTGGCTCTCACACTGGCTTAGATGTCATCTCCTCCCAGGAGATGCTGCCAGTGAGCTGGGTTTCTGCAAGGCATGTCCATCCCTCAGTTTGGATTGAATGTCATTGGGAAAGGGCCCTTGTGGTCTCCCCATTCCTCTTGTGGGACCAGGAAGCTGTGACTAGTCATGCTGATGCACCAAAGCCACAGGCTGGGGTGAGAAGAGGTACCAGTGCCCCCTCTTCAATGCAGGGAAAGATCAGCAGGTACTTCTGCACAGGTATTTTCTGCAAAGCATCCATCAAAACCACTCCCTGCGTTTCCTTCCCTGCACCCAGCTGATGCTGTTTTACTTTCTGCCATAACACAGCATTTCACTCCTAGGGCTGTGGCCTATTTCATCTCACTTCAAATGAACCACTTAAAAACCTTCCCCCCTCCCATCATTTTGCTGAAAAACTCAGAGACAGTATGAAACCAGGAAAATACCTTTTCAGCCAGTGAACTGGAAAATAGTCACCATTATCAAAACCAGGTACCTCTATTTTCATGTAGCTCTAGTCCCTGGCAACTCAGGTCAGCAGGAGTGCCTTCAAGATCAGCTGCTGATCCACCACCCACCCATAGCTGCCACTGGGGCACAGCATCCCTTGCTTTAGGGCCCAGCTCTCATGCAATTTTCAGCTCACAGCTTCAAGGAATCACCTCAGAGACAAAAACCTGGCCACCACCAGCTGGCTGAAGAGAGGAAGCTGAGCAACAGATTAATGGTGAACAATAGGTTTTGTTGCCGTTTTGATAAAGGCAGGAAGGTATAGATTTAGGTTGAAAGAGACCTTTAAGGCCATCAAGTCCAATCATTAACCCACCACGGCCAAGTCACCACTAAACCATTTCCCTGGGCACCACATTTGCACGTCTTTTAAATACCTCCAGGGCTGGTGACTCCACCACTTCCCTGGGCAGCCTGTTCCAGAGCTCAACAGCACTTTATTGGTGAAGAACTTATTCCTAAAGTCCAGCCTAAATGTCACCTGGTGCAACTATCTCAAGTTCTGTACTGGGTCTGTCTGAGATGGAGGTTGATTTTTCCCATAGTTTCATCCTGTGCTTTGGTATCTAGACGAGGGCTGGGAACACACCGCTGTTGTGGCTACTGCTGAGCAGTGCTCACAGCATCAAGGCTGCCTCCAGCATTCCCTCTCCCCTGTGGGCTGCGGGGGTGGGCAAGATCTTGGGAGCAGACATCACCAGGACAGCTGATGCAAACAGTCCAAAGGAGTATTCCCTACCATGTCTAGCCTGCTGGTCGATAAAAGCTGTGAGGAGGAAGGAGGAGGCATTATGGCACCGTCTTGCAGAGCAACTGCTGTGTGTACTGAAGCCCTGCTCCTGGGAAGTGGCTGGACATTGCCTGTTGATAAGAAGTAGAAAATAAATCTTTTGTGTTACTTTGCTTCTGTGTGCAGCTTTTCCTTTATTACCCTGCCATTTCCTTGGCCCATGAGTCCTTTTCCATCTTACTTTCTAGCCCCTGTCCTTCTGAGGAGAGGAGTGACAGAGCAGCTTGATGGCTCCTGGGGTCCAGCCAAGGTCACCACATTTTCACACAGAAGTTTCACACTCAGGCCAACGAGGGCTAAGCAAAACCAGCTTGTTAAGTTCTTGTAGGCAACAGCTGAGATCCTCTTTGCTTAGCCTCATGGAGAGCTGCCTGCAGACCCTCTGTCTTGACAGATCGAGGCTCTATCCAGAGGAGTAGTGTACAGAGGGAGCTGGAGGATTTGCAGGTGGCCAGCACAGGAGGGGATGTATTTTGACAGTGTTGCATGCAGCTGAGACATTCACTATTCAAACCTCCCAAGCCCACTCACGTTGTGCTCCCTTTGTGCTGAAGGCCTCCTCATTCCTTATCTCAGCCCATAGAGGCTGTTGGGATTTCACAAATAATGGCTGGACAAGAAAAGATTCCTTCAAGCTACACTGGCTGCTCCTAGCATCTATCAAGTCCCATCATCACAGGACTGAAGGGACCAAGGCCTGGGGACACTAATCTCATCAGTTTTTGGTACAGCTGTGCTGCTTTCCTGATGTTTTGGGCAAATACTGTGAACTTTTCCCACTATTTCATGCCATCTCCAAACCCTACCAACCTTCTCACATTTGCCATCAAGGAGAGCAGAGACCAAAGACTCAATTTTGGTCAAGCAAAGAAGAATCCACTCCCGGTCCCTTCCAGCTCCTAGCACGCAGGGAGCTTCTAGATGTCAACCAGCCATTCATGCAGGAAAGCCCCTCAAGGAGGAGGGGAGGTGTCAGGCTCCAACCCTCCAGGGCCTACCCCTTTGGTAATGCAAAATCAGGCACAAGAAGATGTTTATAGCCCAGTGATTCATAACACTGCAGAGCTTGCAGGAAATGTAACACCACCATCCATGATTAAGAAATGCTCTTCTTGTTTTCTGCTAAATATATAAAATAATCACTCATCCCCTGAGCAGCAGATGCAAATCTTACATAGTATTAGCCTCATATGCCAACCACTATAATGCCAGTGCTGCATGAAGTCGTTACCCAAGGCTCTAGAAGTCCCTTAATCTGCCTTTTGACGTCAAATGACAAATTTCTTGCCTGGGATCATTACCAGGATGACTAATGAAAGCTGATAAGTGAATTTATAAATGAAATTAAAGATATTAATATTAAAGGCCATGCTACACAAAGAGAAATGTGGATTTAGCAAAGCACAACAAGAGGCCTGGTAATCTGCATGAGATTTACAGCTCCTTTCTTGCCAGGCAAATGAGGGAATGGTATTTTCTGCCTGGAGGATGTGAAAACTGCCAGACTTGATGGACACCTTGCCTGAAGCATCAGAACCTTCATTACCTTCAGACACTGCCTGAGATTTGAAAAGCTTCTGCTCAAGTTTGCCAGCAAATGCTGTGCCACAGCTGAACGCAAGCTGATCGTCCTGCGAAGATAACTGTCATCAAACCCTCGTGCCAACAAAACACCTTCAGAGTGTGGTCAGTTTGCTGCCAATTACTCTAAATAAATAAAAGTAAAAGTTTCTGACTCCAGCTGCTCCTCACTGAGGTGTGGTGCTCACAGGGCAGTCTGTTTTAAGTCCTAGTTCCCAACAGCTGATGATGATCAGCCCTGAATGGACCAGACACGTGAGACCCTACCCAAGGCTGCATAAGAACAGGCACTCTCTCTGCCATTAAAAGAAAGAAGAGAATGCTTCCTTTTGACTCTTGATACACAGATTCTAAGCAGACCTGTCACGGAAACAGGTTGACTGGGAAATGCTCATAACATGCCTCCTCATGGACCCACAGTTTCAAAAGGAACCAAGATCCCTTCGGATATAGCAGTACCTTGAGCTAGCAGCATGACTGGAGAAAGACTCAGATGCCACCAGGAGACCAAGAAAGCGCAGAGACACAGCACAAAGTACCACTGGGAGGGCACGTTTACATGGGGGCATTTCCCATGCCCACCTTCTGCTGCAGGAGCCCAACATCCCCATGCTGGGGAGCTGCAGTCAGGCAGGTGCCTGAGCCATCGTGCATCTGAATGTCTTTTAGAGATCTCCTCTAGCCTGGACAAAAAGACAAGAGCAGGTTTTCAGAGCAGCTCCTAACTCAACCCCAGTGTGGCTGCCTGGATATGTGGCCTGGTAAGCTGTCCAGTCCCACCAGTGTCCTGCTCAAGGTCTCTTCAAAGAAGTCCCAGAAGTTACCCATATCCCTGCTTTTTCCTCGTCCAGGGAAATGGATGCTCCTTGTACAATTTGAGGAAGAGGGTGGAGACGCAACAGCTCTGCAGCATCACTTCAGCCTGGTCTAAGATGATGGCCACATGCATCACCTCCAGGCAGAGCAGGCACTGTGAGCAGCCAGGAACACTGCTATGCAGCATTAGAGACAGAGACATCTAGGCCCCTCACCAAGCTACCGAAATCCTCGTTCAAGCATCTCCCCACAGATATGGCTTCACTTTGATGGCGTCGAGCCCACAGGTACCAAGTTGTCCCTTACCACCACTTCCCATAACCTTCATCTTCACTGCTTCCAGCACTTCCTTTGGTCCTGACCTGTGGTGCCTAGCCTATCAAACTAAAGTGATAGTGTTCATTAAAGAGCTGTAAGCCAGGCATGTGCAGCTTTCCTGCAGGCACACTTTGCAGCCTTTAAAGACAGAGAAAATGACAGCGGATAAGGACACTTACCAAGAGGGATCCACAACAGCATATGCCAGCCAGCCCAACCCAGCTGGGGCTAGGAAATGTGAAGGACCAGCAGGCAGGAAAATGTGTGAGAGAAAGTCCTGGGAGACTGAAAAACTGAGCAGAGAGGGAGCAGAAAGAATTAAGTGAAGGTGGTGGGGAGGCATGGAAAGGACACAGATTTGCATCCTCTTCCCTTCTGAGCTCTGCCCACCTGAGGTCTCTAGCACAGGGAGCCCAGTCTCCTCTACCACCAGAATCTCTTGCTCTGGCTGAAGAGGGATTGAGGCTTTTTTAGTTTAGAGGGAGAACTTAGCCATTCCCAGAAGACCCAGATTTCTTATTGAGAAGGTTTAGGAGTAAGAAAAGACCACGTAAGGTTATAACTGGGGGATCTCCCAGGGGGTCATGTGCAGAGCCACTTGGGAAACTGCAATAGCTCTGCCAACCCTGACAGCAGACTGACTCCATCTCCACAAAGTGAAACTAAAAAGGGAGAAAAATACCTTTTCCCCCATGGATCCTTAGCCCCACTCTCACTGCCCACCTGCAGGTCCCTGCCCTGGCCCCACGCAGCCACACACCACCTTCCCAAAACACTGCGTTGGCTGAAAAGTCTCCCTAGTGATGTAGCTCACTTCTGAGGTTTGAGCACCAAGTTTGCCATAAGCAGCAGTTTGAGCCTCTGCTTTATATACTACCCTTTAATTGTGCTACTGCTGACTGCAGGAGCTGCAGGTTGATGCAGAGCACCCAAACAGCACGAGATGCCCAAGAATCACATTTGGCAGGGCCATCACACATCTCTCAGCTGCCAGATCAGCTCTGGTCTCGGAGTTACTGAGATCAAAGGTGATCCAGATGTCAGAGCACACTTTTTGTAGCAACTCCTTTTGCATTCCTGGCACATTTAATTAATGCTTCCCAAGATGAGTACTCCCAGGTTGAGGGTGGGAAAGACTTATCTCTGATGAACCCCTGTCCCTTATTGCACAATTCTAGATAAGGACCTTCCAGGTTTTGATATGAGGCAGCCCCAGCACACGTTTTGGGTTTAAATCAGCACGTAAATGGGCAAGAGGGGATGCCTATGCCCTTGCTACCTGGCATCATGCCCTGCAAAGCCTCCACAAGAGTAATCTTTCCCTCTCCTTCCACTTACACACCTCCAGACACAGAGAGGTCAGCAGAGAGGGACAAGCCAGTTTTGGACGCCACACATGCTCCCCATGGCACTTAGAGGGGGTTCTCCTACAGTTTAGGGAGGACGGGGCTCCCGTGCCTGCCCCAACAGTGCTCCATCCTCCCTTTCAGCAGGGTTTAACACAACAGCAAAAAAGAAAGCTCAGACTTACTCTAGGACAGTCTTTCCAGGAGGTTCACAGAGGAGGGCTCAGCGAGGACCAAGGCCAGAGGTGGTTATGGCAGCATCCCAGTGCCTACATACATCACCTCCAATTTGGCATGCCACACTCCGTCCAGGATGCACCAAGTGATGCTGCACTGCATCCCATCGAGTCCCCACCACCTTGCCCCTGCCAACCAGAGCAGCTCCCTGGTTTTGTGGAAAACACCACCCAAATGCCCCCATCCCAGCTTCACAGCTGTGTTTGCCTTCTCACTTGGGCACCAACTCACCAGTTGTTAAATAACATAATCCCACGGGACCAGATCTGCACACAGCAAGGTAAATCCAGGCCAGCCCTCATTAGGCTGCTGATAACTCCCAGTATGAGCAAGATGTGACCACTACTTGCTTATCTTTTGCCTCAAAAATAGGAGTTGTGACACCATCCCAAGCCCCATGTGAGAGACAGGCTGGCCCATGTGGCATCATTAAATGCACGTAGATGCATATAAGACCTTTACACAACCCTTATATAAACAAATCTCAGCACCTGCTTGGTCCATGCTTGGTTTTATCCTTCTCTCTGTTATTTAAAGCAGTTATTTAAAGCAGCCCAGGAATACATGTTGGTGCTGGAGAGATGTATAGGCTTTATAGAAATCACCACATGTGCCTCCACACCCACAGCAGCACCACCAGCACGTGACTCATCTTGGATTCCCTCAGCCCAGGATGCTAAAATAAAAGATTACTTTCTTTGTACCAGGTGGCTTTCCAAGGCTCAGAAGTGTCAAAGGAATTAGGCCATTACATTGTGGATGCATTGGATGGATTATGAAAACCTGGTGGTTACTGACTAATAAGGCTGGAAGGTGGAAGGAGGGGGTGAAATGTTTCCTCTTCTATGAGTGTGTTTCTAGCAAGACAGGTCAAAAAAATATGATGCAGATGAAATTGCTTTGTACCAGCTGCCATTAACCCAGCAGCTTTCGCTATGAGCTTACCAAGGTAGCCTCAGAGTACATTGATCAAGCAGTTGTGCTCTGTATGAGCGCTAATTTGCCGGTCTGGAGGGGGGGTTACTACCCTCACTGCAGTGAATCCACCACTCCTAACAAAGGGGCAGCTGCCAGCAGGTGTCTGTAGCACGAGGTTGATTTCAGAGGCAACGGGGCTTACCCTTGCTGGGGTTTCAGGGCGGGGTAGAGGAGGGGGATTCACTTTCTTCCACACCATAAACCAAATTTCATTGTCTCAGGTGGGGTAAGGGTTGAATTTGAAAAATAAAAGCAAAAAAAAAAAAAAAAAAGAAAGAAAGGGGAAAAAGGAAATCACATTGGAAAATGATCAGCCCCAACAGGCATGCACGTCTCCCTTCATGCAAGCGAGAAGCACAGCCTCCCTCCTCGGGATGCGTATGGGGACATGTGTCACGCACGGAGCTCAGCGCTGGCCCGGGGCGAGGATGGAGCGAGAACAAAGGGCCACAGCATACACTACATCCAGGGGGTAAACCTGCTTGTGCTCATACAGGGAAGGGGGGGAGAGGGGGGCAGAGGAGAGGGAGGAGGACAGAATGGCCGAACAGTCATCGAGGTACATGGAAAAAGGAAATATGGAGAAGGAAATCATAAGTGTTGGAAAACGAAACCAATCGAACTGAAGATAAAGCCAGGAGGGAGGTGGAAAGGCAGGGCCTGGCACGATGATGTGTCTCTCGGAGGGATGCTAGGGCAAGGCAGGGTGGGCAGGTTCCTGGAGCCACTCGCTTTTGTTTTGTTTGCTAGTGGCTTCTCTTCAAATTTTAGCAGTGGGAGCCACCGACCTGCTGAATTTGTCTTCCCCTCATTAAAGACAGATATCCAATCCTGAGTCCCCCACGTCTGTGGCAATGCAATTAAAGACAAGATGTTCCCCCTCTTCACCCCAGCCCCAGCCCCATCTCCTGCCTTTGGGAGCCCTGACTTTCCCCAGTTTCTGGTGGCATCCGGGCCAAAATGGGGAGGTTTTACAGGACCATTTTGCAGACCCAGGAAAGGAGGTCTGGCAGAGGGACAAGGAGAGGTGACCAGTATTGCCATCGCTTTGCAGCTGCAGCAGAATTGCTTGCTGACCACAATCTGGTTGTCCATCACTCCCTGTTCCCAGTGACTTTCTCCCAACACCGAGTTTGCTCTTTTGACCAAATCTGGTTATTCAGAAGATGGTGGGCCCAAAGGTTTCAAGCAGAAAAATGTAGTTACAACATTAGCAGCTGGGATGGTTTTACAAGCCCTGCCTTGCAGGGGTCTAGTGAAGATATTTATAGCATGCCAGTCACCGCAGGACGGAGGCCCAGGCCCAGCAACTTCTCGCCTAGCAGATGGTGGGCAGGGCGCTTGCATATATGTTTAAATATACAGATAATAGATTAGAGGGATCCTTCCCCCCCACCCCCCCCCCCAGATTCATTTATCACTTGCTAATCAGAGCTTAGAAATCCATAATTCTCCCCATCCGTCTGGAGGTCATCCCCCTCCGTTTTGGAATCAAATCTGGTAAGGAACGTGTAATGTTGTAACTAGAATGAAACAAAACGGCAAACCCTTCATCAAATATATAACTATATATATATTTAGCTGTTACTAAGAATGAGGGCTTGGATTTATACACCCCTTTTTTTTTGGGGGGGGTGGGGGGGTGCGCTATTCTGCAGTAAACCAGAATTCTGCATCAGCATAAAGGTAATAGGGACTGTGCATCTATGGAGTATGTACAGACAGACTAATGCTGAGGGTAGATATGGGATAGGAGAGGGAGAAAAACAAAAATAATATGTATTAAGAAGCCCCCATATCTGCACTACAGGAAAAAAATCCACTCACTCAAACCTCACAATGGGGGAAAGCAAGGAAAAAGTCTAAAGAGCAGGATACGACAATAAATGGGAAAACAGCAAGAGAAAAAGCACACTAGGTTAATATAGGAAAACTAGTTTCTTTATTGAGAGATCGTATATTAGTATTAGTGGAATTGTGTGTAACAATGTCATCATGCACACAATACAAAAAGGCAAGGCCCACCATGCTATGGAAGGGCAACAGAACAAAAGCAGCGTACACTGAGCAGATGTATAGGCTACAGCACATTACATTTCAGCAGGGTATGTCTCTACAGAAAGATTTACATCAGAAACTAAGTAATGTAAAAAAATACAGACCATGCTTTAGTTTTAGTACAAGAAAAAGGTGGAGATACACAACCAAAGGATATTCGATACAGAAAATTACCCACAAAATAAGAACAGGAAGTAATTCAGCACAGCAGAAAAAAATGTTTTATCCCTGTTTAATGGAAAACCATTTTTTGCTAGTCGCCTCCCGTTTCACAAGCAGTTTTCAGCGGCGGGGTGCCGGCCGCGGGGGAGGTGCGCTACCGAGACGGGACACTTGTGGCTGGCGGGACGGGCGGTGGGGAGCGTGAGGCCGGCCGGGCGAGCGGCCGGCTGGGTACCCGGGGGGACAGCTGCCGGCAGCCGTGTCACCGCTGCCGGGGACAGGGATGCTGCACCCCTTGGCGGGCGACTCTGGCCAATGCCGGCCGGCGGCTCCCGGGCGGGTTTTAACCGGCCTTTAATCACAGACCTCGCTCCCCAACTCCTTTCCAGTTTTACCTTCGAATTGATGCCAATTGCATTTCCTCGACAGACATCCTTTCCCCAGGTTTTTGTTGGCTTTTTTTTAGGGGGCTTCTGGCCGCATTTTGGGGGCGTTGGTCATGCCTCAACCCCGCCTCCCTCCCCCCACCCCGAGCCCCCCAGGAGACTCTGCGCCCAGCGACTACTGCAAAATGAATCCACTTAACAGGAATTTACAGTGCAATGTACTCAGCTAAACAGGATGAAGGTACAAAAATGGCTGTTATCGTCTACAGCTACGTTGGAATGGCCTGGTGGCTACGCTACACGGCGAGACGGGGGCTGGGGTGGGGGAGGTGTCAAATCAAAAAATAAAACAGAAATACAAGAATAAACAATTAAAAAAAAAAAAAAAAAAAAAAAACGCAAAAGGAGGAAAATGGATCTACCGAAGCACAGACTGGAGGTGCAGGCGGGAGCTGGGCAAGCGGCAGGCGCCGGGGCGGCCCGGGGGGGACGGGCGGGAAGGGGAAGGGGAGGAGGGGGAGAGCCTCCGAGCGGCACCGCTCGGGGTGAGGCTGCGGGGAGCACGGGCGCGGGGACCCGCGCGGGGACTCCAAGGAGCTCCTCGCAACCGCCCGGCTGCCCGCAATCACGGCGAGGTCCCGGGGGCAGCTCAGCCCTCCTTCCGCGGGGAACGGGAGCCTGGGTCCTGCCCACCCGCCCACCCCCCGCCCCGCTCCGCTCCGCTCCGCACGAAGCGGCCCCGGGACGCGCACCCATGGCCCCCGGCGCACGGCGCGGTACCTCTGTTGCGCACGGAGCCGAAGACGGGCAGCACCAGGTAGCCGACGTGCACCAGGACCATGCTGCGGCCTTTGTGGCGCGGCGCGGCCCGCCGCGGCCCGGTCCCGCCGGCCCCTCCGACGCGGCGGCGAGTGGCGGCCGCCCGCTCCGCCGCCACACAAAGGCGCCCGCCGCCAATGGCAGAGCGCCGAGCCGGGCCGACACGCCCCCGCCGCCCGCCGCGACACGCCCCCGCCGCCGGCGCGGCGGCCAATGGCGGGGCGACGGGCGGGGCCGAAGGCGGGGCGTGAGGTGGGCGGGTACGCGCGCCGCCGGGCACGCGGCCGGCGTAGCTGCGCGCGCCGGGGTGAATGCGCGCGCACGCGCGCCGGCGGACGCGAGCGTGTGTGCGCGCGCAAGGGGAGGGGGAACGCTCGTGGGCTCTGGCACGCGCACGTACGCGTGCGGGACGCGTGTGGACGCGCAGCCGCAGGCGCACGTCCGCCGGGCACGCTGGCCGCGGGCACACGCAAACATACGTGCAGGCATGTACCCGGCTGCCTGCGTGTCAGTGCGCGTGTGCACGCGTGCGTGCGCGTGCAGGCACACAGACCCAGGCACACACGGGTGCGGGCGCACGCGCACGTAAATGCAGTCACCAATGTACATTACGTACGTGCACAGGCGCGCGCACACACGTGCGCGTGCACACATTGACGCACACACGTGCACACACAGAGATACACAGACTGATGTACACGCATGCACATACTGATGGAGACGTGCAGACACATATTGATGTATACACACATGCACACACACACCGACATACACATGCACACACGTGCATACATGCACATGCACTCAGGCATGCACAGCACACAAAGGTGCAGATGTATGCACACAGTGCATACAGCCCACTGCAGATGTGCCACTGGAGGAATACACACGCACATGCACACAAACACACATGCACACACACCAGCAGCATCGTGGCACACACCATCCACCCCACACCATCCCACAAGTTCCCAGAGGCCAACAGCCACAGCCATACATCCTCTCTTTTCCCCCAGCCAGTATAGGAAGCATAGGTCAGAGGTGCAGGAGGATGGAGAGGCTCAACCCTGTCCCCCCATCACCGCAGGCCACACGGTGGCCGGTTGTGTTGATGTCCCAGTTACCGACAGAACTTCCTAATTGGGCGGACCTAAAATGGCTCTGTCTGAGCCCAGGATGCTCATGGAAACCCAGCAGGGCTTGGAGCTGTCCTCCTCACGGAGTGAAGAACCTTCATGACTTAAAGATAAGTCCTCCTCACACAAAAAAAAAAAAACAAAAACCAAACCAAACCGACAGCCAGAAGCTTGTCCCTGTTCACCCAGAACTGTTTTAAAGCAGTGGGAAAGACCCTGCTGTGTAGGAGGGGTGGCTGCCAGGGTACCAGGAAGCACTTCGCTGTGTTGCAAAGTGATGTTCTGGGGCCCTGTCCGCTCCGTCCAGGCCAGGGGGTTGCTTTGGCTGCCATCCGTTGTGGGGAGCCCTGTTAATCCCCGCTTAGCCTTATCCATCCTGTGCATCTGGCCGGTTTAAGTGCTCGACAGCTTCCGAACGTGGCCGTGCGGTGGATTTGTTTGCCTGGATTACGACGTCGGATCTGCCCCAGGTTTATTTTGGGGTTTGGGTTTGTTTTCCTGATCTGAACTAATAGTGGCGACCTGGGTCTGTCTAACCTTCTCCCTCACACCCCCACAACCTGAGGGCCGATGCTGGGCAGTGGTATGGGGAGGATTAACTTGATCCGCAGGCAGCAGGGGCAGCTGCTTGCCTGCCCTTGTTGCTTTCTTCAGACCTGTGACATCCACCCAAAGGGGCTCTTTGGGGATAAGTTTTCACACAGCTGCTGCACTGATCTCCTCTCAAATGGGAGGAGGAAAAGTCCCAGGTGCCCACTGCCTCCCAGTGCCCACTTGATTGTATCCCACTTTGGATTTTGTCTCCTGCCTCACACCCTTTGGTGTCTCCCAGGAGGCTATGCAACCCCGGGAGAGTTTGCTGCTGGGGAGAGGCTGGACCTTGTCTGCCACAGTCACTGTGCTGCTTTGAGCAATGCCCACACTATGACCCTGCATCTGCCACACTCAGTATTTGCAGGTAGCACAGACTGTCCCACCAGCAGGGGTAATTCCAACTAAAGAGCAAACTCGTTGTTCTTTTGTTTTTCCCCCACGTTTATGTTGTAAAGAAACAGTTCCCATGCCCTGTTTATGGTGCACCACAGAAAAATTACCATTTTCCACCCATTTCTACAAGTGGCAGGAAACTGTTTCCAGCAGCAAGGTGCAATCTGCTTGGTCATGCTGTATTAGACACATCCTACAAAGGCACACGTCCCTAAGTGCTTAAAAGCCTGGAAGGTGTACTGCAGACAAACGTGCACATGCAAACCCAAGGAATGATCTCCACCATGTTTCCCACTCCTGTCCCCACTCTGGTGGCTGCAGGACAGGCCCTGGGAGTCTCCCCATATGTGCACGGACCCTGCAAAGCACTTTGACATCCCCTCCGTGGTCCTCTGAGATCAATGCTGGCTGTGGGCCAAGGGCAGCCCTGCCACCAGCTGCAGCTGCCTTGGGCAGCTGCTCCTGTGGCCTGCAGCCCTGACACAGCAGTTGTTACAGCTATTTCATGGGGCTAAGCCCTCACTGCTGTTGCTTTTCATCCGCACACACTCACCTCCCCCCAGGACACCTGATCCATCACTGGGTCTTTGCATGTCACACAGATGCTGCAGTCACAGGTTGACATTAAAATTAGCCCTCAGCTTCCTCATGGCCAAATGGTCAGTGCCTGGTAAGGCCCTGCAACACAGCTTTTGGGGTCCCAGCTCCTCCTCCCATTTTTTTTTCTGCTCTCTTTAAAAGTGAACAAACACCATGACATTCTTCTTCAGTGCAGTGTCACACCTGCTGGCAATGAACTTGTGGAGCTGATGTTTTGGAGATGCTGCAGCACAGGTGTCAGGGCACTAGGGATGTCTCGCTCTTCAGTCCCACAGGGAGGGTTTTGCCTCTCAGCCAGGCATGCATGGAGGATATTCAGTAAATATCAATGTGTTAAGAGAACAGCTGAGCAGTTGTGAGGCTCATATGGCATGTCAGCCACCCTCCCTGTGCAGATCTGGAGGTGACCATAGCTTTCAGCTCATTGCCAGACCTGGTAGTCATTCTCTGCCCAGTTCAAAGCCATTGGCAATTTCAATGTGATGTGGAATTTTTCACCTTCTCTGCAAAAGCAAGCTGGATGAAATCCTTTGGCAAGCCAGGATGGAGTCAACTGGCTCAAATAAGCCAGTTTCCTTCAAACTTGAGGGGTTTTTGTCCAACACCTGAAAGAACAGTGGAAATCTCCAGTGATGAAATATTTCTTGTCTCATCAGTTTTGAAGCCATGGTTTTCCTTGGGGAAGACATCTGGCACTCCCAGAGATCAGTTCATGGCAGGAGGGGAGCAGTGGGTTTGGTGGCATGAGAAGATCTGACACCTCATTCCTGGTAGGGATGAAACACGAGGATTGTGTGATCTCTTGCTAGACAACAGTCTGAGGTTCTGATCTCAGCTAGTCTTTGGGTAATTCTTCCCTTGCCAGCATATCCTGATGTCCCCAGTGACACAACCACAGCACGGCCGTGGTTGGATCTGTGGTAGAGCCTCTAGGGCAAGGGTAATGGGAAAGGCAGGGGGTCTTACAAACACTACAAAGAAGTCTGGGGTTTTGAGAATCTGAAGTTTCATGGGGTAGGGGGTAGGGGGGAAAACAAAAATCCTGTTGGGCTTGGTATACTAGAACTTAAAGAAAAAGTGATAGTGGAAACATAAAGATGCTGAGTTACAGGAACACGTCCAGAGAAGGGCAACAAAGCTGGGGAGGGGTCTGGAGCACAGCCCTGTGAGGAGAGGATGAGGGAGCTGGGGTTGCTTAGCCTGGAGAAGAGGAGGCTCAGGGGAGACCTTCTTGCTGTCTACAACTACCTGAGGGAGGTTGTGGCCTGGTGGGGGTTGGTCTCTTCTCCCAGGCACCCAGCACCAGAACAAGAGGACACAATCTCAAGCTGTGCCAGGGGAGGTTCAGGCAGAATCCAACGGCATGAGGTTGAACACATCCAAGTGCCAGGTTCTACACATTGTCCACAGCAACCCCAGGCAGTGCTACAGGCTGGGGTCAGAGTGGCTGGAGAGTGGCCAGGCAGAGAGGGACCTGGGGGTGCTGGTCGATGGTAGGCTGAACATGAGCCTGCAGTGTGCCCAGGCAGCCAAGAGGGCCAATGGCATCCTGGCCTGCATCAGGTACAGTGTGGCCAGTAGGAGCAGGGAGGTCATTCTCCCCCTGTACACTGCACTGGTTAGGCTGCACCTTGAGTCCTGTGTCCAGTTCTGGGCCCCTCAGTTTAGGAAGGAGGTTGACTTGCTGGAGCGAGTCCAGAGAAGAGCAACAAAGCTGGGGAGGGGTCTGGAGCACAGCCCTGTGAGGAGAGGCTGAGGGAGCTGGGGTTGCTTAGCCTGGAGGAGGCTCAGGGGAGACCTTCTTGCTGTCTACAACTACCTGAGGGAGGTTGTAGCCAGGTGGGGGTTGGTCTCTTCTCCCAGGCACCCAGCACCAGAACAAGAGGACACAGTCTCAGGCTGCGCCAGGGGAGGTTTAGGCTGGATGTTAGGAAGAAGTTCTATACAGAGAGAGTGATTGCCCATTGGAATGGGCTGCCTGGGGAGGTGGTGGAGTTGCCATCGTTGGAGGTTTTCAGGAGGAGACTTGATGGGGTGCTTGGTGCCATGGGTTAGTTGTTTAGGTGGTGTTGGATTGGTTGATGGGTTGGATGCAATGATCTTGAAGGTCTCTTCCAACCTGGTTTATTCTACTCTACTCCTATTCTATTCTATTCTATTCTATTCTATTCTATTCTATTCTATTCTATTCTATTCTATTCTAAGAAGTTCTTCTTACAAAGAGAGATTGGCCATTGGAATGTGCTGCCCAGGGAGGTGGTGGAGTCACCATCCCTGGAGGTGTTTAGGAAGAGCCTGGATGAGGCACTTGGTGCCATGGTTGAGTTGACTAGATGGTGTTGATGGTGATGATAGGTTGGACTTGATGATCTCTGAGGTCTTTTCCAACCTGGTTAATTCTATTCCTATTCTATTCCTATTCCTATTCCTATTCTATTCTATTCTATTCTGTTCTAGGTGGAATGGAGAATGGACAGAGAAAAAGTGAAAAGGGAGAAGAAATCTCTCCAAGAAACACTGTAGCATTGTTCCATGCCTGAGAAAAACAGCAGCCCAAGCCCAGGTGGAGAGCCAGAAAGCGAGGGACTCTTGGTTCATGAAAGGGATTTGAGTTTTATTTACACTGACATTTAATCTGTGCTTATTTCGTTCCTTTATTTGATGCCTCCCTGCAATTTGTTGTCTCTCTTCTCCTTTCGACCCCTTTTGTTGTTGGTGTTATTTTTGTTTGTTTTTCTTTTCTTAAAAAAAAAAAAAAGGCAAGTTATAGACAATCATCATGCATTTGTTTAAAATTAACTATTTCCAGTTTCATAAGGGAAAAAAAAATAGTAAATGGCTGAAAAACTCCTATGCAAAGAGCAGCCACTTAGGAGGTGAGGAAGAAAATGCCATGCTCCTCTTTTACCAGAGCAGATTCCAGGTAAGTGTCACAGGGCTTTCTCCAGGGGAATGCAGAAAGCTGCTTTTCATCTTTCCCCAAGAGTAAGGATTTTCAGGAGCTGACAGCTGCCCAAAGAGAGCCAGTGATCACCCAGCACCACCACCCCCCCAGACAGTCCTGCAACTTCATCGGATTCTGGATGAAGCTGATGTTTCCATCCATTGTCTAGCTAGGTACTAGCTGTCTTCAGGAAGGCTGCTGTAACTTAAACAAGAAGATTTTGCAGAGCATCCACCTCCAGCATCACATTTCAAGAGGGATCACAACTTATTGCAGCAGGGGGAATAGGGAGTCACATGTCCAAAGAAGGGCTGGTGAAGGGCCCAGAGAACAAGTCTTAGTTAAGAAGAGTGGCTGAGCAAACTGGGGTTGTATATTCTGGAGAAGAAACAGCTGAGGAGAGACCTTCTTGCTCTTTACCTGGAAGGAGGTTGGATCCAGGCAGGGGTCAGTTCCTTCTCCCAAGTAACAAGGGATAGGACAAGAAGAAATGATCTCAAGTTGCACCAGGAGAGGTTTAGGTTGGATATTAGGGAAAAAAAAATCTCACTGAAAGGGTTGTCAAGCAGTGAAACAGGCTGTCTGGAGAAGTGGTGGAGATACCATTCCTGGAAGCACTTAAAGGCATGTAGACATGGTGCTGAGGATCATAGCTTAGTGGTGGACTTGGCAATGCTGGTTTGATGGTTAAATTCAATGACCTGAAAGATCTTTTCCAAGCAAAACAGCACTACCCTGCCATTTATGTCTAATCATTTTCCTAGAACAGAATCATTTTGATTCAAGGCTTTTCACTGTCCTTTTGTGCAGGTACAGCAGGCTACAAAACATTTTCCTGTCACATGCTACCTGTTGCAGGGTGAGAGACAGCAATGTTTTGCTGTGGTGACTTTGGGGTGGGATACTGGAGCTGATGAAATGCTTCCTGCAAAGGATACTTACAAGCACACATCCTCAACGTCAACTCTGTGCCTCATTACAAAGCAGGCAGGGACTGGGCTGTAGGATATTTCACATCACTGTTTCTTGAGAAGACCAAAGCCTTGTCCTCTCCATCCTGCCCAAAATTTAGAATCACAGAATTGTTAGGGTTGGAAGGTTTCTCAGGGATCATCCAGTTCTAGCCCTCCAGCCACAGGCAGGGACACCTCACACTACAGCAGGTTGCTCACAGACACATCCAGCCTGGCTGCAAACACCTCCAGGCAGGAGGCTTCCACCACCTCCCTGGGCAACCTGTGCCAGTCTCTCACCACCCTCCTGGGGAAGAACTTCTTCCTAACAGCCGATCTCAGTCTCCCCATTTCTAGTTTTGCTCCATCCCCCCCAGTCCTATCACTCCCTGACACCCTCAAAAGTCCCTCCCCAGCTTTCTTGTGGCCCCCTGCAGATCCCAGAAGGCCACAATTAGGTCTCCTGGGAGCCTTCTCTTCTCCAGACTGCACAACCCCAACTCTGTCAGGCTGTGCTCATAGGAGAGCAGCTCCAGCCCTCTGCTCATCCTCATGGCCCTTCTCTGGACACCTTCCAGCACCTCCAGATCCTTCCTGGAACAGAGGCTCCAGAACTGGACATAGAGCTCCAGCTGTGGTCTCACCAGAGTGGAGTAGAGGGGGAAAATCACCTTCCTTGACCTGCTGGCCACACTTCTCTTGATGCAGCCCAGGCTCTGCTTGGCTCTCAGGGCTGCAAGTGCTCACTGCTGGCTCCTGTTGAGCTTCTCCTCCCCCAGCACCCCCAGGTCCTTTTCTTCAGGGCTACTCTCAAGCCAGTCCCTGCCCAGCCTATATTGGTGCTTGGGATTGCCCTGACCCAGCTGCAGGACCTTGCACTTGGTCTTGTTGAACCTCCTGAGGTTGGCTTGTGCCCACCTCTCTAGCCTGTCCAGGTCCCTCTGGATGGATCCCTTCCTTCCAGCTGTCAGCTGCACCACACAGCTTGGTGTCATCAGCAGACTTGCTGAGGGTGCACTCAATGCCACTGTCCATGGCACCCACAAAGATGTTGAACAAGCCTGGTCCCAGGACTGATCCCTGAGGGACTCCCCTTGTCCCTGGCCTCCACTTGGACATGGACCATTGACAGCCACCCTTTGGGTGCAGCCCTTAAGCCAGTTCTGTACCCACTGAATGCTCCATCCATGGAACCCATCCTGCACCAGCCTGGAGCCCAGGATGTGGCTCAGGACAGTGTTGAAGGCTTTGCTCAGGTCCAGGTCAATGACATCAGCTGCTTGGCCTTCATCTATTGATGTTGTGACCTTGCCACAGAAGGCCACCAGGTTTGCCAGGCAGGATTTGCCCTTGGTGAAGCCCTGCTGATTGTGCCCAATCACCTCTTTGTTAGTCCTCTGCCTCAGCAGTGTCTCCAGGAGGATCTGCTCCATGATCTCTTTGGGCACAGAGGTGAGACTGCCTGGCCTGTAGTTCCCTGGGTCATCCCTCCTTCCCTTCTTGACAATGGGAGTTATGTTTCCCCTTTTCCAGTCACTGGGGACCTCCCTGGACTGCCAGGACTTTTGGAGTATGATGGAGAGCAGCCTGGCAACCTCCTCTGCCAGTTCCCACAGCACCCATGGGTGTATCCCATTGGGTCCCATGGACTTGAACACTTTCAGGCTCTTCAGATGGTCACAACCTGATCTTCACTCACCATGGGCAGTTCCTTCTTCCAGCCCCTGCCATTATCTTCCATTACTCTGGGAGTGCAGCTGGAGCCCTTGCCAATGAAGACTTGAGGCAAGGAAGTTCTTGAGAGCCTCAGCCTTCTCCATGTCACTCATCACCAGCTCACCTGTTTGCTTTCTGAGGGGGTCCACACCTTCCCCAGGCTTCTTTTTACCATTAATGTACCTATAGAAATGTTTGCTGTTCCCCTGGATCTCCCTGGCTGAATTGAAGTCTAACTGAGCTTTAGCTTTTCTAAGCAGGTCTCCTGCTGCTCAGGCAGCTTCCTTACATGCCCCCATTCCAGCTGTCCTTTCTTCCACTCCTTGTAGAGTTTCCTTTTGTGTGCCAGTGTGTCCAGGAGCTCCCTGCTCATCCAGGCAGGTCTCCCAGCATTCTTTCCTGCTTACCTCTTTGTGGGTACACTTTACTCCTGGGCACAGAGAAGGTGGTCCTTGAACACTGCCCAGCTGTCCTGGGCCCCTCTTCCCTCTAGGGCTTTATCCCACGGTACTTTGGCCAGCAGATCCCTGAAGTGATCCAAGTCTGCATGCCTAAAGTCCAGGGCTGTAAGCTTGGAATACTTCCTCCTAGTTGCCCTGAGGATCTTAAATTCTGTTGCTTCATGGTCGCTTGCAGCCAAGGTTATCCCTGAGCCTCACACTGGTGACCAGCCCTTCCCCATTGGTGAGAACAAGGTCCAGCACAGCACTTCAGCTGGGCTGGCAGTGCCACCCTCTTAGGTGAAACCCTCTTGATTCCCTTGGGGTGTCCCAGTGCTTCATCCTTGGCTTGCCTGAGGTCAGCAGGTTGAGAGCCCTTGCTAGCATCCATCCTTCTGCCTCTGGTGAGCTGCCATGATGTTTGTCACAGGCAAGCATGAGATTAACAACTCCTTTTCCCTTAAAATCTAGTTTAAAGCCCTATCAATGAGCTCTGCCACCTCCTGCCCTAGAATCCTTTTCCCCCTCTGGGCCAGGTGCATCCCATTGGTTGCTTGCAGCTCTGGTGCCCTGCAAACTGAGCTGTGATCACGAAATCCAAACCCCTGTTGACGACAGCAGTCCTGGAGCCATGAATTGACCTCTTGGCTCTTCCTAAACATTCCCTCATCCATTGCTGATGTCAGAGGGATGGAGAAGAACACAACTTGAGCTCCTGATCCCTTTAGCAGTTGCCCCAAGGTCCTGAAGTCTCTTTTAATCACTCCCCACCTGAAAAACCAGCAGTGGGTGACAGTCTGAAGGACTCACAAGGGTGGGAAATTTACCTACAACATCCTTCACCCAGGCACCAGGGAGCCAGCAGAGCTCTCTATGGAGTGGGTCCAGTCTGCTTATCAGGGCCTCCCCCCCCCTCAGCAGGGAGTCACCTACAACAATGACCTTTCCATTTGGCTTTTCAGGGTCAGTTTTCATGGCTGGCCTGAGGCAGGTCGGCCTTGGTGGTACCTCTGCCTTTGTGGCACTTTTGGCTTTCGTGAGCCCTCATCCTTGCTCACAAGCAGTTCCTCCTGCAGAGCCTCATAGCTGTTCTGCAGGGGCACTGTGGGTTGTGTGCTTCTCAAAGGAGCAGGTTTGCTCCATTGGTATGGTTTGTGTCATCAGGTGGCTGCCTGTTCCCACTGACCCTGCACAGGTGAGTTACTGCAGGAGGGCTGGGGGCTACCTGATGAGAGGATATTGAATCCTCTGCCCCATTTAGAGTTAGCTCCTGTTCTGTTTCTGTTAAGATCAGTTTGCAGAAGCTATCAATTTCCCTCTCACTCTCCCTGATGTTTCTCAACCTGCTTGCCTCTTCCCTGAGCTCCATCACTTCATCCTGGAGCTGTGTTACCCGGCTAAGCAGTTCAAAACCTGCTCACACCTCACACCCCCATAGTTGGTGTGGCCCCCTGTTGCCTGTGAAAGGCTGTGGCACTCCTCACAGCCTGTGGTCTGGGTGCCAATATCCATTTTGGTGGGTGCAGAGAGCACAGTCTTCCTCCTCCAAGCAGCCACCATCATTCCTCACTGAAACTGAAGCACCTGGTGCCCTGCCCTCATGCCCTGCTCATGCCAACTACTGAGCTGTGCTGGGGCACACTCAGTCACTATTTGCTTTCCTGTTAGCCTGCCTGTACCAATGGCCGCACGCTCCCAGCTGTCTGCACACAGCACCCTTCCGCTCGCACCCCACTCACTGGGTTCCAAGCAGCAAGAAAGCTGTTGCCTCACACTTCACAGTCTGAGAATCATATTCTGGGGGAGCAGATGTTTTGGCTTGTTGTGCTTGCTGGTGCCCTGATGGTCTTTGCATCCCACTAGTGGCTTTGGGACGCAACCGCAGCGGGTGCAAGAGACGGGATGAAAGGAAAGCCCTCTCCCGGCAACATGCTCAGTAGCAGCCTTGCTGCAAGACTCAATCGTTTCTGTCACTAATCAAGGACGCTGCAATATTTTACCTGTGAAATTTGCTCCTTGCTCTCAAAGTGGTTTTTCACTAACCAGAAATAAGGCAAGGTCAGTGACCATTGTTTGTGTCTCCAGATCCAGGCTAGAAACCCAGAGAAACGACTCTGTCACACTCATCAGTAATTAACTGCCTTGAAATGTCTGCTGGGTAATTTAATTGTAGCTTTACATTTCTTTTGCTCTTCCTGGGACCCTTTTCCCTGCTGTGGGATAGACGCTGCCTGTGTGGGCAGGGTCTGGCCAAGGCAAGTGTCCAACATGGTCAGGAAAACCAAAATCTTTGATATCTTTGCATTTTTATCTGCTTTTGAAGGGTCTTCCCCTGTTCTGGGCAATGCAGCAGAGGGTGTGAATGCAGCCTGAAGCCCATATCCTCCGGCTTTGGTGCCATCTAGTGCCTTCCCATGGGCTGCTTCCAGCCCAGGCTTTCGGAGCTAAAACATCAGTGATCAAATTGCATTAAAAGTAGTTAATGCTACCCCATTTGAGAGCTCTCACCTCCACACACACACTCCCCTCCAGCCTGTCCGTGGGGCTGGGACTGGGCTGGGCTGAGATTGGTGCACTGGGAATTGAGGGCACAGGGAAGAGGCAGGTGTAAAGCTAATTTTGAAGCATTTTTGAGAACTTTCCATAGCATTGTAAGTGTTCTGCTATACCCCTGCACAAAGTGTGAGTGCTGGTCCGTTGAGGCATGATGGAGCTCAGCATCTCCCCTTAAAAAACTTGACTGTAGCATGCAGTGCTGCTGCTTGCCAGGGTATAAATAATTATTATAACACTTTCTTGGCTGATTTGGAGCTCAGCCCCTACTGGAAAGCATGCTCACTGTGCTGTGCCCTGCCCAGGCCTGGGACTTCTTTTAACATTGTGTGATTTTTATCTCTCAACAAGCAGCTGGTACAAGAAGACAGTGGTTTCATAGCTCCAGTTGGAATGGGGTTTTTAATGTCCTGAGGCCATGTTTTAGTGGTACTCCAGCCACAGAAAAAGTTTCCAAACTGCCAGAGGAGTTGTGGAGGACAGTCAGTTGTGTGTTAGGAGCTCATCCTCCTTTTGCATTGGAGGAGATGAACTAAAGAGTATTTTCAACTTGCCAAATCTTGTCTGAGACATGCTGTGAGCTGCCATTGGAAGTTGTCTTTGGCTTCATTAGGATTTGCTCAGTGTTTTGTCTTCTTCTCTGGGTGTCTTAAACCTCCAGCCTGCTCTTCCTCTTCCTGGTGTACACTTTTAGAGGCTTGCATCTACTGTGGCTTGCCCCAAAGGCTACCTCCATCCATTTCCCCAGCTCTGTGGGCAACAGTGGTCTTCAAAGCTAGAAAGAACCCATGAGGGTGTGTGACTGAGGAAAATAAGATGTGAAATGTAAAATCCAGGTGAATAAAGAATATTGAGACCAGTCATATACTGCCCCACAGCAGAGAGGGGCAGAATGCTGCTCCTTCTTCCCTTGATCACAGCACAGCTTCTCATGGAGCTCCAGCACTCACACATCTCAGTGGGCTCTGGCATTCTCTAGGAGCACCTGGAGAGAAAAACAAGTAGGGAAAAGCTGGGGGGTTAGGATTCCAGTGGTGACCTCAAAGTCACCTGAATTTCTGCTCTGCAGTGTCCCTAAGGCATCAAGGAACCCACAAAGAAAGTCAGGAGGTGTCCAACAGGACACACAAGCTTCCTGACCCCCAGCCTGCAGTGCCCTGTGGAGCCTACTGTGCCCTACACTACACTGCAGCAACACCACCATTTGCTGCTTAAGGCTAAGACCAAGCCTGGAAGGACCTGCCTGCCTGCTGCCACTCAGTACACTGCTGCACTCACAGAGTCACAGACAGGTTGGTGCTGGCCTGTTCTCACTGGTAATTAGTGATAGAACAAGAAGGAATGGCATCAAGCTGCCACTGGTGGAGAGGATTAGACTGGAAATTAGGAAACATTTTTTCACATCAAGAGTGGCCAAACATTGCAATGTCCTGCCCAGGGAGGTGGTAGAGTCACCAAGCCTGGGGGTGATCAAAGGTGGTTTGGATGTGGTGCTTGAGCTTATATGCTTCAGGGGTGAATCTTGAGGTCTGTGATTCTGTGATAGGGGAAGGGATGTGATGATGTGGTGCCAGAAAGCAAGGCTCTGACGGCTCCATCTGACCAGACAGGTAGGACTTGTGGCCTCGGGGCTTGTGGACAGGCAGCAGGCTGCAGGCCAGCCCAAAGCCGGGGAACTGGATGAAGCTTCTCGGCTGCGGCACAGATCCACTTGGGGAGCGTCTTTCTGAAAGGAAGCCAGGGTGGGAAGTGGGGCGCCCTAGAAAAGAAGAAGAAGAAAAAGAGGAGGAAGAGGAGGAAGAAGAAGAAGGGCATCCAGAAAAAGTGGATACTCTTCTTCTTCTTCCTCCTCTTCCTCCGCTTGCTCTGACACAAAGAGGACGGAGCAAAGAGGATGATACGGAAGAAGAGGACAGCAGAGAGAGGACAAGAGCAAAGAAGGGAAAAATGAGGGAGCAAGAGAAGGAAAGGAGAGGAAGCAGAAGAGGACAAGACAGAAAGAGGAGAAGGAGGACAGTGCAAGAGAAGGGCAAGGGAAAGAAGGAGAAGGCCCTGATGCAAGAGAGGACGAGGCAGAAGAAGGAGAAGAAGAACCATTTGTAGGCAAGCCCACCCTCTGCCCACCACCTGCTTCCCCTGGTGCAGCACACCATGGATGCCCCAAACCACCACGTCCTCCCAAAGCTCAGCCTTGTTCTCCCCAAGCCCAGCAAGCTCTCCCCAAATCCCTTCTTTCTTCCTCCTTAATTCAACTTCTTCTTCATATTCTTCAGTTTCTTCTCCATCTTCCCCTTCTTCATCTTCTTAGTCATCTTCTTGCTCTTCTTTTCTTCTTCCTCTGTGTCACTGCCGTGTTCTCCCCAAACCTACCGTGTTCGCCCCATGCCCAGCAGCACCTCTTTGCCAAGCCCACAATGTTCTCCTCCAAGAAGAAAAAGGGAAAGAAGAAGATGGGCCCTGAGGGAAGAGAGGATGACGCAGAGGGAAGGAGAGGAAGGGGAGGGCACCAAAGGAGCCCAGGGGACGGCGCGGAGGAGGGGAATGCATCCACTGCTTCTGGATGCTCTTTCACTTGGACCTCCTCTTCCTCTGACAATTGGACACTAAGAAGACGGTGCAAAGAGGACGACGCAGAGGGAGAGGATTGTGCAGAGGGAGAGGAAGGAGCAGAGGGAAAGGACCGCACAGAGGGAGGGGATTGCACAGAAGGAGAGGTTTGCAGAGGGAATGCGCAGAGGGAGAGGAATGCTCAGAGGGAGAGGGTTGTGCAGAGGGAGAGGCTTGCGCCCAGGGAATGCGCAGGGAGAGGAATGAGCAGAGGGAGAAGACTGCGCAGAGGGAGTGGACTGTGCAGAGGGAGAGGAATGCGCAGAGGGAGAGGAATGCGCAGAGGGAGAGGCTTGAGAAGAGGGAAAGGGATGTCCACAGGGGAGGTGCAGAGGGAGAGGAATGCGCAGAGGGAGAATGCTGTGCAGAGGGAGTGGGTTGTGCACTGGGAATGCGTAGGGGTGAGGGTTGTTCAGAGGGAGTGGACCGCACAGAGGGAGAGGAATGTGCAGAGGGAGAGGGTTGCCCAGAGGGTGAGGGATGAGCAGAGGGAGAGGAATGAGTAGAGGGAGAGGAATGCGCAGAGGGAGAGGGCTGTGCAGAGGGAGCGGGTTGCACAGAGGGAGAGGAATGCGCAGAGGGGGAGGGCTGTGCAGAGGGAGTGGGTTGTACACTGGGAATGCATAGGGGGTGAGGATGGTTCAGAGGGAGTGGACTGCACAGAGGGAGAGGAATGTGCAGAGGGAGAGGGTTGCCCAGAGGGTGAGGGAGGAGCAGAGGGAGAGGAATGAGTTGAGGGAGAGGAATGCACAGAGGGAGAGGGCTGTGCAGAGGGAGCGGGTTGAATACTGGGAATGCGTAGGGGGTGAGGACTGTTCAGAGGGAGTGGACTGTGCAGAGGGAGAGGGTTGCTCAGAGGGATAAGAATGAGTAGAGGGAGAGGAATGCGCAGAGGGAGAGGGTTGCACAGAAGGAGAGGACTGCTCAGAGGGAGACAAATGAGTAGAGGGAGAGGAATGCACAGAGGGAGAGGGTTGAAGAGAGGGTGAGGAATGCGCAGAGGGAGAGGGTTGCACAGAGAGAGAGGAATGCACAGAGGGAGAGGGCTGTGCAGAGGGAGCGGGTTGCCCAGAGGGTCAGGGATGAGCAGAGGGAGAGGAATGAGTAGAGGGAGAGGAATGCGCAGAGGGAGAGGGTTGCACAGAGGGAGAGGAATGCGCAGAGGGGAGGTGTGCGCAGAGGGAGTGGGTTGCACGCTGGGAATGCATAGGGGGCGAGGATTGTTCTGCGGGAGCGGGCTGCGCAGAGGGAGAGGGTTGTGCAGAGGGAGGAGGCCGCTCAGAGGGAGACAAATGAGTAGAGGGAGAGGAATGCGCAGAGGGAGAGGGTTGAGAAGAGGGATAGGGTTGTGCACAGGGGATGCGCTGAGGGAGAGGAATGTGCAGAGGGAGAGGAATGCGCAGAGGGAGAGGGTTGGCAGAGGGAGAGGGTTGGCAGAGGGAGAGGAAAGGGCAGAGGGAGAGGAATGCGCAGAGGGAGAGGGTCGAGAAGAGGGAGAGGGAGAGGGTTGCGCAGAGGGAGAGGAATGGGCAGAGGGAGAGGAAAGGGCAGAGGGAGAGGAATGCGCAGAGGGAGAGGGTCGAGAAGAGGGAGAGGGAGAGGGTTGCGCAGAGGGGATGCGTAGAGGGAGAGGAATGTGCAGACGGAGAGGAATGTGCAGAGGGAGAGGGTTGCGCAGAGGGAGAGGGTTGCACAGAGGGAGCGGGCTGTGCACTGGGATGCCTAGGGGAGAGGATTGTTCAGAGGGAGTGGACTGTGCAGAAGGAGAGGGTTGCAGAGAGGGAGAGGACTGTGAAGAGGGAGTGGCCTGCACAGAGGGAGAGGATACTGCAGAGGGAGAGGACGGCACAGAGGGAGGGGACGGCACAGAGGGAGAGCACGGCGCAGGGGAGGAGGACAGGGTAGAGGAGGAGGACGCTGCCACTAGGATGACACAGGGGAAAATTGATAGGGTAAGAAAAGGGAGGGAGAGGAATGAGAAGAGGTCAAGAGGAAGGAGGGAGAGGATTAGGCAGAAGGTGGGGATTGCGCAGAGGGAGAGGTTTGTGCAGATGATGAGGACAGCGCCGAGGGAGAGGATTGCAGAGAGGGTGAGGAATATTCAGAGGAAGAGGATGGCGCAAAGTGAGGATGAGGACAGTGCAGAGCAAGAGGACCCTGCAGAGGAGGAAGACGGTGCCAATAGAAAGACACAGGGGAAAACTGACAGGGCAAGGGAAGGGAGGGAGAGGAAGGAGAAGAGGACTACAGGAAGAGGATGAGAAGGAGGGCAGAAGAAATCGGGAAAGGGAAAGAAGGATAAGGCCCTGACGTAGGAGAGGACAACGCAAAAGGGGGCAATGGGGATGATGCAGAAGCATTTCTAAGCAAGCCCACCCTCTGCCCACCACCTGCTTCCTCTGGTGCAGCAAACCAGGGCTGCCCCAAACCACCACGTTCCCGTAAGCTCACCTTTGTTCTACCCAGACCCACCATGGTCTCCCCAGTTGCCTTTCTTCTTCCTCTTCTCATTCAGCTTCTTTCTCTTCTTTTACTTCTTCTTCTTCTTCTGTTTCATCCACCCTATCTTCTTGTGCTGTAGCCCTCCCATGTTCTCCCCTAATCCACCATCCTGTCGACCAACCCCACCCAAGCCCACCTATGTTAACCCCAAGCACATCACTTTCTAACCAAGCCCACCCTCCTCCCTCCAAGCCCACCCTGTGCTCCTCTCAGAAGGAAAAGGGAAAGCAGGAGAAGGGACCCGACGCATATGGGTACGATGCAGCCCAAGTGGAGCCAGGTCTGACCAAGCCCACCGCCTTCTCCTCAAGAGCACCAAGCACTCCCCAACACAACCATGTCCTCCCAAAGCTCACCCTTGTCCTGCCCAAACCCACTACGCTCTCCCCAAATCCCCTTCTTCTTCTTCTTTAATGCAACTTCTTCAGCTTCCTCAGTTTCTTCTCCTCCTTCCTCTTCTTCTTCATCTTCTTTGTCTTCATCTGCCTTCTCTCTCACTCCCCTATTCTCCCCAAATGCACTATGCTCTCTTCTACGACTCCGTCCCCAACCCTGCCTACCGTTATCCAGCCCCAAGAGCCTTATTTTCCCTCCAAGCCCACCACGCTCTCCCCAAACCCTCTTCTTCTTCCTTCACTCGCTCAGCTTCTTTTTCTTCTTTTCCTTCCTTCTCTTCTACATCTTCTTGGTCTGTTCCTTCCTCTGTACCTTTCCCGCCCTCTCCCCAAATCCACCCCAATGCCCACCCACCTCCACCAGCAGCATCTTCTTCCCAAGCCCACCAAAGAAAGAGAAAGAAGCAAACGGGCCTTGACAAAATAAAGGCAAGGTGGAGGGAAAAAGAGGAAAGGGAGTGTGCAGCAGGAGCCAAGGGGAAGGTGGCAAAGGACAAGAAGGGAAGATGCAGAGCAGGGGAATGCAGAAGAAGAAGGGATTCAATGCAGGAGAGGAGGCGGCAGAAGGCAGCCTTGCAGGCAGAAGAAAGAGAGGAGGATGCAGAGCTACAAGTCTTAAGAGGACAATGCAGCAGAGCACCAAGCACAGGTGGGCCATGCAGATGCAGAAGAAGAAGAGAAAGAAGATGAAGGAGGAAAAGGGCACAGCGTCAGTGAGGACGATGGCGCTGAACCACCTGCTGCTGCAGCTGCAGAAGCGGCAGGCAAAGAAGAGGAGGAAGAAGAGAGAGAAGAGAGAAAGAGAAAGATACCTTGGTGCAGCAGAGTGTTCCATGGAACAAGGGCAGGCACTGTGTCCCACACAGCCATTGGCTCTGCAAAGTGAACAAGAACCAAAGTCACTCTCTGTGTCCTCCACAGGACGCCAGCTGTCACCACCATCCCCATCCCCACAGACGGAGACCAGCACCCACTCTGAGGTGACCTTGTGCTCTCAGCCTTGTCCCCTCCCTCCAGGAGCTCTTGGGCACTGCAAGGTCCCAACCCCTTGGTACCTTCAGCGGTGGTGCTGCACACCATGAAAAGGGCCTACAACCCATCCCAGAAGTCCATCTTGCTCAGTCTCTCCTTGCTGGGACACTCCCCAGTGGGAGCTCCTTCCACCACTGGCTGCTCCTGCAGAGTGCGGGACCCGTGGTTCTGCGTCCCCTTTTCCCTCCTCGGCCGGGTGTGTTGCCACGGCACCCGGAATGCAACTGACAGTGCTGCCCACGGTGAGGTCACAATCACTGCCTGCCTGACGGTGCTGCCGCCACTCACGCTGCCCCGCTGCCCTCTGGGACGAGCTTGCCACCACAGCCTCCTTCTGCCTTCAGCCTCCAGCTCACGTCTGATTAATCAGGCTGACTCCTTTGCCTTCTCCTCAAGGGACTCCAAAGGGATAAAGCCTGGCTAGGTGCCTCTGGTAAAAGGAGGGGCAAGGACAACCTCCACTCCTCACTGGACATGGGAGGGACTAGAACACGGAAGAGGAGGAAAATGCCTCCTTTGCCTCAATCTTCTGTAACAGTAGCACAGGTTGTCTTCAGGACGGTTGGCCTCCAGAGCTGGCAGGTGGAGTCAGGGAGCAGTGTAGTAACACTGTCAGGCAGGAGGAAGCAGGTAGAGACCTGCTGAGCCACCTGGATCCCCGCTAGCCTATGGGATTGGATGGGCCAGACCTTGAGGCCTGTGTCCAGTTCTGGGGCCCCTCAATTCCAGAAAGATGTTGAGTTGCTGGAACATGCCCAGAGAAGGGCAACAAAGCTGGGGAGGGGTCGGGAGCACAAGCCCTGGGAGCAGCAGCTGAGGGAGCTGGGGTTGTTTAGCCTGGAGAAGGGGAGGCTCAGGGGAGACCTCGTTGCCACCAAGTTGACCAGGTAGTTACCTGCAGAGCCCGGTTCCTCAGATCCAACGCCGCCTCCCATTCGCTTCACAGTCCTAAGTGCAGCAACTTCTTCCTTCAGTTCAGCCACTAGGTTAAGCAGGCAATCAAGCTGCTCGCACCAAAGACAGGTGGTATCTCCATTGCCCTCCACTTAATGTGCCAGGCTCCAGCACTCTCTGCAGCCAGTTGCCTGAACAAGTCTTGCATGTTCACGTTTGACCTCAGTTTGGGCTGACACAGGTCACTTCAATACTGCTGTAGGGGGAGTGGTGCCCATCTCTGCACCTGCCAGTGTGACCTATCCACACATCATATGTCACAATCTGAGGTGGTGGCATGGTCTTGATTGCACAAGAGGAGTCCAAGGGCTGTCTGATGCTCGTCATCAAGATACATCTGCAACATACCCACAGTAAATGAATGCATCAGCTAAACAAACAGTCTTCAATTATTCAAGGGAAGGCATCTGCTTACTCTCACCAGCCTAAGTAATGCATGAACATGTGAGAGCTTCACACCTCCCCTAGAGCAAACAGACACCAAAAAGCTGCAAGACCATGTGTTAGGTGTTAAGGGATAGGTCGAGTGTCTGGTTATTTAGTTCCTTCTGTGGGAGTCAGAGCAAACCCCTGCCTGGTCCTGTGTTAAAGAAGCACAGTGTGAGCCCACAGTTTCCCACAGCAGAGTGTTAGGTGTAGAACATAATATAATTCAGTAGAATTCCACAAGCAGCAGAGTCAGTTTGAGATGTCTTCAGAGGGGGACCCCAAACAAATAAATCCCTGGGCCTTTATGCCCTTACAGACCATGTGTCCACTTCCCATGTGACCCTCAAGCACCTTGCATATGCCCTTTGGTCTGATGTTTATTCTGGCCTGAGGTCCTCTCACACCTTCTGATTCCCTTGTATGTTTCTTCATTGTGTCCAGCCAGGCCATTTTCTTGGCTAGTTGCCAGGCCAACACCAAGCTGTGTGGTGCAGCAGACATATCGGAGGGAAGGGGTCCATCCAGAGGGACACTGACAGGCTGGAGAGGTGAGCCCATGCCAACCTGATGAAGTTCAAGAAGGTCCTCCATCCAGGTCAGGCAATCCCAAGCACAGATAGAGGCTAGTTGAGAAGTGGACTGAGAACAGCCC